>NC_135726.1:58311541-58656396 GCF_964656455.1 Halichoerus grypus
CACTCAGCCCTTTAGTGAGCAGTTTGACAACCACCATTGTGGATACTGGGATCCCATTTCACTCAGGAGGAAAGCAAGGCAAGGGCACGATTAGTGGTCTCCCTGGGAACGGAGACCTCATAGATCCAGGGACAGCTGCTTTGGAGTCTTCCTGGAGTCATGGGCCCCTTTCTAGAGGTGGCTGTTGGTGTGATGAAGCCGCTGAAAAATCACTTACCGCTCTCCTCACTTGGGGATTTGCCCACCCAGAGAGGGCTGAGGGTCTGCAATACCAGGGCCTGGGCGGGCATGCTCAGCTCTGGGAGTGTGGCGGGAAGTGGCAGGAAGTGGGATTCTGCCTGCAGGTTAAGGATCCTCCGGTTGGCTTTTCTCCAATTCAGAGTAAAACTTAGGTTTTGATCTTCATTTTCCATTAAAAAAAAAAAAAGGGCGCCTGGGTGGCTCAGTTGGTTAAGCGACTGCCTTCAGCTCAGGTCATGATCCTGGAGTCCCTGGATCAAGTCCCACATCGGGCTCCCTGCTCAGCAGGCAGTCTGCTTCTTCCTCTGACCCTCCTCCCTGTCATGCTCTCTGTCTCTCATTGTCTCTCTCGCAAATAAATAAAATCTTAAAAAAAAAATTAAAAAAAAAAGTTATATAAGGAGGTTAAAAGGGAAAAGCATGTAATAAAATTCAGACATTTTTGGTTGGACGAGGAACAATTCAGGAACCTGGAAGACGACTTCCTGACCTTGATGGAAGCGCGTTGACCTAAAACTAAACACGCATCACCTGGAGTTGTGAAACCTTAAATTCATTCCCACTGAAGTCAGGCCTAGCTATTTAGGACTGATGGTGGGATCCTGGCCCTCCTTTTAAGACAAGAGGGAAAGGGGGGCAGGGGAAGAATAAGGAGAGCTAGAGCTGTTTTGGAGGCAGGAAAGCAGAATAGCCATTCAGTGTGTGAATTCAGCTAGCCCTGAGCACCCGCCCACTGCCATGCCAGGCTCCCTGCTCAGTGCAGGGCCGAGTCCCAATAATCTTCCTCAGCAGGCTCCCGGCAGTGGGACCTCACCCCCATGCACCCACTCCCTCAGCAGAGTTCTTGGCCAGGCCCAGTGGTGAGTGCACGGTAGGAGGAAGGGGTATTCCAGGTACAAGAAAAGATTGCTCAGCTGTTGGGGGTCCAGCATGGCCTTCAGAGACGAGGTGAGGCCTTGGAATTGAGGATGAGAGGTATGTGCCAGGTGGCCCTTCTGAGACAGTAGATGCATGGTCAGGGAGGAGCCTGCCCGTCGTGTTGGGAGAGGAGGTTGCCCAGGGTTGATGTTTGGGCACTGGGACTGATTTGTATCACCCCTTTCTGTTTGTGTGACCTCGTGTGGGTTGTCGTCCCCTGCTTCAGAACCATCGTGCACCCAGGGTCTGCAGTCACTGTGGCTCTGACTTCTCCCTGGTACTGGCCTGGCTTCAGGCCCCATTTTAGGGGCATACTCCTTGGGGGTTGTTCTCATTCTCTGTTGTAGGTGTGACTGTTCTTGTTTCATAGATGAGAACACTGAGGCCCAGGGGAGCCTTACTTGGTGCTGCACCCCAGATTTGAACCCAGGGATCCCGACCCTGGTGCCCTCAGCACTATGTACTTCCCTGGGGTGCACGGCACAGCAGGTCTCAGCCTCGGCCCGCTGGCTGAGGTTCATCTGGCTCTGCTACTCCCCTACTGGGGTGACAAACCTCTGCCCCTGTCCTCGTCTGCCATCGGTCAGAGCGATAGTGCCTTAGCTTGCTGAGAACCACCTGTGGTCACAGGTGATAGGGACCCCAGAGATCTCTCTTTCTGCCTGAATGAATCCAGGGTAGAACTTCCTTTTTCTGCGTTAGTTTATCTTGTCTTACTATGGATAGGGCTTTGGAGAGCACGGAGGCAGTAGATTTAAGTTTACCTGCAGTGCCTGGCCTGTGGCCTCTGCTTATCCTACTTTGGACATGTTGGATCTCCATGCGCACTCCCATGGCCCCACCCTGATGGGGCTCAGCTCTGGTTGTTGAAGTAGCTGGAGTGGTGGTAGTAGAGGATGCACCCTTTTTTGGGTCCAGTGACTCCATATCTGATGCTTTCTCCCATTTTGTATCTCACCTGCCCTTCCTAGGTCAGGAGGAGGTGGGGAGGGGCCACTTGGTGTGGACTGCAGAGGCGGGCCAGGCCATGCTGCCATTGGTAGTGGGCTCCGACCTTGGAAAGTCTGGAACTGGTCAGGCTGGGTGGGTGGTGTTTCCCTTAACACTGAGCCCCAGCAGCGAGCTGGGGCTCTGGGTAGCTCACAGCTCACAGGAAGCCTCCAGGAATTGAATGGCGCACTTTTGAAGTGAGTGGGACCAATGGGCTGAGCCCCCTGGCAGGCACTTATCTCTGAATCCAGAGTTGAGTGGAGACAGCACCATGGGGGTGGACACGTAGTGGTCATTAAACCCACTCAGCGGACATGAGTCCCCTGTGACGTCCCTGCTGGCCTCTGCGGTCAGGGTGCTGAGTGAACTGGGCCTGTCTCTGCCCTCACGGACCCGGAGCAGCAGGCCTCTCCGATTTCACACACAATAGAACAGAGAGGGAGTTGCTGAGCTTTTGTAGTTGGGAAAAATACAGGACCACAGAGAAAAGGGCCAAGAGTCTCAACGGGATACCTGATGTAAATATCAGGTGGTAGGAAAGGGCTTGGAGTTGTGGTCTGACGGAGGGAGGGGGTAGGTGTGTCATCCTGATACCTCACGAGTAGGGCGAGAGCCAACATGACCTGCCGTGATGGGCAGGTTTGGGTGTGAGCTTGTGTCTTTGTGGCCCCCGAGCGGGGGACCTTTGCTGCCGTGCCACGCTGCTGTTATGGCGTGTTCCGAGGAAAGCTGCTAGTGTGAGTCTCAGAGTCTCAGGCGGGTTTGGGAGACAGTGGTTGCTGGGCCTCCGTGGCTAGAGTGGGTGGGTGGATGGCGGATCGCCACCCTGTTGTTGCCGTGGCAGACATAACGGGCCTGTCCCTGTGCCCTCACCCCAGGGCTCTGGGTAAACACCTTGTGCTGGAAACCAAAGCCTGTCTACTCCCCTTTTTCCCCAGGAGTTGTGTCCACCGTAGTCCCGGACTCTGCCCACAAGCTGTTCATCGGGGGCTTACCCAATTACCTGAATGATGACCAGGTAGACCCCTTGCCTCCTCCTGGCTTCTCCCCTCCCAGTCTTTGCCCAAACCAGCCCTGACGGAGTTGCGGCCCCGCCGCAGGTAAAAGAGCTGCTGACATCGTTCGGGCCTCTCAAGGCCTTCAACCTGGTCAAGGACAGTGCCACAGGGCTCTCCAAGGGCTACGCCTTCTGTGAGTACGTGGACATCAACGTTACAGACCAGGTGAGCCCCGGGTCCCTGGCGCTGCTGCACCCACCCCTGCCTCTCACCCTGCTGTGTCCACACTGAGGTCTCCCCCGCCTCGGGAGGGGTGGGAGGAGGCCGGCCTGCAGCAGGGCCCGTGTGGGGGACTGGCCCCCTCTCCCTCGGTTCCAGCTCTTTCCAAGCTCTCCCCCACCAATGCCCGGCTCTCGGGTATTGGGGCTTGGGGGGAGGTGTCAGTCTCCTGGCTCCTGACCCGCACCTCTTCGCTGCGCCCCCCCCCAATCCTCCATACACAGGCCATCGCAGGGCTGAATGGGATGCAGCTGGGGGATAAGAAACTGCTCGTTCAGAGGGCAAGTGTGGGAGCCAAGAATGCCACGCTGGTGAGCCCCCCGGCACGTCATCTTCCATTGGCTAGAGGGACACGGGGGGGTGGGGCTGGGTGGGAATGGGAGTAGGTCCCTGTAAGCTCTGGCCCTGGCTTTCCTGGGCTGCGCTGACAGTGGACACCTGGGCCTTCAGGGGCAGGGTGTGTTTTTTACTGGGTAGGTCTCTGGGGGTGCTGTGTGGCCCTAGCCGTGACGGCCCCCCCCACTCTTTTCCCCACAGAGCACCATCAACCAGACCCCTGTGACCCTGCAAGTGCCGGGCCTCATGAGCTCCCAGGTGCAGATGGGTGGCCACCCGACTGAGGTCCTGTGCCTCATGAACATGGTGCTGCCCGAGGAGCTACTGGACGATGAGGAGTACGAGGAGATTGTGGAGGATGTGCGGGATGAGTGCAGCAAGTATGGGCTTGTCAAGTCCATTGAGATCCCCCGGCCTGTGGACGGCGTTGAGGTGCCCGGCTGCGGAAAGGTGTGCGTGTGTGCATGCGCCCCTCCCCCCCAATACATGCGTGTACACCACTGCTGTGACCCAGATGGGTTGGGGGGCCCCCTGGAGCGTGGCCCTGCAACTGTGCTTCACAGCTTGGCTCTGTCATGTGACCTTACGCAAGTGGTTTGGTTTTGTCTGTGCAGTGGGGAGAAAAGTGCTAAAAACAGTCACAACAGCAGCAAACCCACTTGTATCTCCTGCCTGCCAGGTACTCACTAAGCTTACCTGTGCGACCCCAAACTCCACGGCAGCTCTCTGGGCCCTTCCTCAGAGGATTCAGGCCACATGGTCAGATTTCCAATTCTTGTGCTCCTGATTTCCCAGCCCACTGAGTCATGTCACTTCTGGCACTGTGCCAGGTGTCAGCACTTTGAACCCTTCGTGGGGCACAGGAGGGGGAGTGACTTAGGTTCATCTAACCACTCACCTAGTGATTCAGGCCTTTAAGCAGGGCAGGTCCTGGGGCCAGCCTTGTCAAAGACACCATGTGAGCTGCCTCAGGTAGCAGCTGGGAAGGGAGTAGAATAGCTCTGGATGCTTTTCTTAGGAAGGTCGAGAGGTGGCATTAAGTAGGCCCAAGTGACACCAGGTTATCCCAGCAGGCAGGTGGGGTCCTGAGCATGGAGCCCAGTGAGCGTAGATCCCTCTGGTGTTCAGAGCCTGGTGTGTTTGGGGACAGTGACAAAGCTCGTGTAGCCTAAGCAGAGAGCAGTGGGAGATGAGGTCTGAGGTTGGGAGCTGGGGCCCAGTGTGGCAGATCTTGCTGGCCTCTGTGGGTCTTAGAAGAATGTTGGGTGTTCCCTGGAGTGAGAAGAAAGCCTTTGAAAGGTCTGGAGTGTGGTCTGTTACCTGGCACATAGAGTTCCTCCTAATCAGGTAAGCTTGGTCGGGGGTTATAGAGCAGGTGGTTATTACTCCAGCCCTGCAGAGCTGGGTTCTGCAGGCCGGGAACATGGAGCAGGCAGAAGTGATGGTGGTACTCTCTCTGGAGCTTTGAGAACTAACAGCTTGTGGTCAGCTGGTTGGAAGATGGTGACCTGATTGAAAGTAGCGGCAGGAGGATGGAGCGAAGTCCGTGGATTTGAGAGACACATGACCTGTAAACACCCAGATCCTGGTGGTTGATTGGGGTGTGCTGGAGGGGGAAGAGGAGTCAGGTAAGCTGCCCAGACTCCTGGCTTTGGTGACTGGGTAGAGATGGCAGGTGAGAAGCAAGGGAGAGGAGCAGGTTTCGGGGTGGGGGTCGGTGTTGGGGAACAGTGTTGGCAGGCAGTTTGAGGTCCTGAGACACCTCAGCAGAGCTGTGTTCCAGGCATGAGGTCTGATAGAAACTTAGGCGTCATGAACATACTGATCCCTGTTTTGGTGTCAGCTGGATGAGCTTGCCCAGGGAGCAGTGGAATGAGTGTCGGGCCAAGGGACAGGGCTGGGGGTGGTGGTGGGGGGGATGGGCAGCATTTCCTTTCTCCCTACCCCCTGTTCTCCTGCCCAGTCCTCACTGGTGTGGGGTGGTGGAAGCACCCGCTCCTGGCGTGTCCGTTGCACTCAGTGCCGTCATGGGTGTTGGGACGGAGCCTGGCTCCTGAGAGGCCGAGTCAGTATTTGTGGGAAGGATGAATGGAAGACCTGCCTGGTGTCTGGGATCATCTTAGTTTTTAAAACTTGGTCATTCTTTTCAAACATACATCAAAGTACAGGTATTGTAGTGACATCCTACGGTAGGTCAGTTCAGTTCTGTTGTGGAATATATGTATTCTAGTGCCCCGTCACCCAGCTTCAAATTATCCATAGCTTGTCATTCTTAATATCTGTATTTAGCTTCCCAATTTTTTCCTGAAATAATTTAAAGCATATCTCCTATATTTTATCTGCAATAAGTATATTTCTCTAATAACTGAGCTACAAATATTTGGAGCCTGGTAGGTAAGTCTTGCTTTGAGGTCTGTGCCGTGCTCTTTTGGATGTGTAACCCCATTCCCGGCCTCCACCCAGTAGATGGGGGCTCCTGCACGGTGACACTACACCCCCTCCTCTGGACAGCCAGAAACATCTCCAGACATGGCAAAATGTTGCTTGGGGACACATTTGTGCTGGTTGAGAACTACTGCTCTAAACTTTTTTTTTTTTTTAAAGATTTTATTTATTTATTTGAGAGAGAGAGAGAAAGAGAGCATGAGGGGCGGAGGGTCAGAGGGAGAAGCAGACTCCCCGCCGAGCAGGGAGCCTGATGTGGGACTCGATCCAGGGACTCCAGGATCATGACCTGAGCCGAAGGCAGTCGCTTAACCAACTGAGCCACCCAGGCGCCCTGCTCTAAACTTTTTAACAGATAACTTCTAAACCATCGTAATGAAACCACAGTACCATTATTACATTAACAGAATTACCCTTAGGATTAACTTAAATTTGTGTTGATTTCCCTGTCCCACATGTCTTTTTATACTTGGTTTTAAGTATCCAAAAAAGGATTCTTGCAATTTTATTTAGAACTTTCTTAGAACTTAACAGTTGCACGTACTGCTCTTTATTTTTTTTGCAAGCCATTTTGTTGAAGCAACAGGGTATCTGTCTTAAAGAATTCCCATGTTGTGAATACGGTTGGTATTATCCCCCCCCCCCCCATAAACTGCTGGTTCAAACAAGAGAAACTTGTCTAGATCAGGGTTTGTTTTGGTTTGGTTTGGTTTGGTTTTTTTGAGTCATTCCAGGTTTGAATCCTAATCTCTCTTATCTGTGTTCTGGGGAGAACATGGCCCTTGGGGAACGCCCAGCAGGGGTTGTGGTACAGGGAGACCACTGAACACAGGTGCTTCTCTTTCCTTGGGGAGCTGCTGCTGTCCCATGTGGCTCTTGGCTCCACTCACTCTCCCACGCCTCCACATGGCTCTGCTCTGTGCACTCTTGTTCTTCGATCCTGGGGTTCTGGAGGACATTTGGGTAAATGCTCCCGACCTGCAGCAAGGCCCTCTCCCTCCTCTTTCTGATTTCTGGGTTTTGGGCAGATCTGGCTGGTGGCTGTGGCTGAGCCAGTTTGTCCTCCGAGGCTGAGGCCACCTTGCCTTCACAACCTGTCTCTTACTCCTGCAGATCTTCGTGGAGTTCACCTCTGTGTTCGACTGCCAGAAAGCCATGCAGGGCCTGACGGGTCGCAAGTTCGCCAACAGAGTGGTTGTCACAAAATACTGTGACCCCGACTCTTACCACCGCCGGGACTTCTGGTAGAGGTGGAGGGGGAGGGTGGGGGCAGGGTGGCTGGGGGCTTCTCCCCCTCCCGCCCCCCCTCTTTTCCCCCTCTGAAGAAGATGGGCAGAGGAGTGACAGCCGAATGACAGCCGGCAGCAACTGGAATGGCAGCAATTGGGGTGGGGTGGGGGTTGGGGTGGGGAGGGCAATGGGGAAGTGCGCGCACAGGCCCACACAGACACATGCACCCACAGACACAGAGGGAAGGGGTCGGGGTGGGGAGGGGGTGCACAGCAGGGCGGGGTAGGACCCCCATAGCCCCTCCCCAGGACAGCCTCGCCTCTCCTCCCTTCTACCCTCCCCCTCCCTTTCCCCACCGTAGAAACATAGTGTGTTTATATTTTATGGCCAAACTATTTTGAATTTTGTTGTCCGCCCCGGTGCCCTGCCTTCTCCCTTTCCAGGACCACAGCTCCCGTCCTCCTGGCCTCTGGTCCTCCCCCCGGTGCCCTCCCCGGTTTCTTACGTAGTTGACTCTCTCCTCTCTAGTCTCCCTGACCTGCGCCCCAGCCCCGTGGCCCCGTCCCTCTCCTCTCTGTGGCAGTTTCATATTTGCTAAGACGAATTTGCTCATTAAACATTTTGTTGTATTTTACTTTACGGAGCTGCTCTGTGTCCGGTGTGTGTAAGCCCCGCCCCCACGCCGGTCCCCCGTTTCCCCGCCGCCTCTGACCTCTGGCCCGGACGCCCTTGGCCCGCCCTCCGGGGCACACCCCGCCAGCGTGGCCGTCTGCTCGGCTCGGGCGGGGGCGTGGCTGCGCGGAGACCGCCGCGCCGGACGGGCCCGCACGGAGAGGGGAGGGGGCGGGCGGCCGTTCCCCCCACCCCGGGAGGACGGGGAACCCCGAGCGCCGCTCGGGCTGGCGACCACGCGGGCTCTTCCCCGCCTCCTTCGGCCGCGCTTGCCGGCCCGCCCGTCTGAGGCCTGCGCTTCGCCGTGCTTGTCCGTCGGGACCTCACGGCGGCGCCCGGCCGTTTTGCTCGCGCGCCGGAAATGACGCTGCAGGGCGGGCGGGGCTGCGGAAGCGGCGACTACGCAGGCTCCCTGCGGGAGGGTCGCCGGGTGCGGCGCGGAAGGCGGGGCGCGCCGCCACTTCCGCTTCCGGTCCGTCGCCTCCTTCGGTTGCTTCCCGTCCGCTCGGCGGCTCCCCTCCCCCGCCGGGCTCTCTGCGCCCCTCCCGGGCGCCGGGGCGGCGGGGCCGTCGGCGTGCGGCCCATCCGTGCGTCCGCGCGTGCGCCCGAGTGCGCCTCCGCGTCTGCCGCCCGCGGCCAGGCGCGCGCCCCGCGACACCGAGGCCGAGCGGGGGCAGGGGTCTGCCCGCCATGACCCCCCGGAGCCCGGCGTGAGGGGCCGAGGTGAGCGCGGGCCGGGGGCGCGGCGGGCCGGGGCGCTCGGGCGTCCGTCGCGTGTGGCCCCTCGGCTCAGCCCCGCGGCCTTTGTGTGTGTGTGTGGCCGGCCGGCATTGGGCGCCTGCCGGCCTGCGCCCGGGCCTCGGTGCTGCCGGTGTCGGTGTCTGCCGGGGTCCGTGCGCCTGCCTGTGTCCGGCGTCGGCGCGCGGTGGTCGGGGTGACGGCGGTGCCCCTCTTCCTCTGTCTCCCGTCGGGCTCCCGCGTCTGCAGTTCCCGGGGACCCTGGGCACCGCTCTCCCCCCCGTTTCTCATTCATTGCCGTCCCCGCGAGCCCGGGGCCCCCCGCGCGCGTGCGTGGCTTGGTTGGCCTGGGACGTGCCCCCTCCCGCAGGGCTTTGGGTCTCTGGTGCGGGGGTCTGGGGTCCGGCTCTGCAGTCGGGCCCACTGCTTGCCGGCCGGTAGTGTTCCTCGGGTGACTTCTCAGGTCGGGGCTGTGCGTGTGTATGGAGGTGGTCCTGGTGAAGCGCCCAGCGCCGTCTGGCCCTGCAGTCCACTGCTGGGAGCTCCGGATTCCATTATTGCTCCCAGATTTCCCGTTCCGCACCAAGTGTGTTCTGTCAGTCCTTTGAACACTCCTCGGAGAATTTTGCCCCATCGTTGCTCTTTGTTTAACCTAGTACTTCTGCTGGAATTCGTTTATTTTGAAAAACTTGGTGCCATTCTAAGCAATCCCGGAAATTTTAGCTTGGATGCCCTATTGACTTTTTTTTCTAACGCGCTTTCGTACAGTTCCACAGCGTTAAAGCAGGGCATCTTCTGATACCACCCTTTTGGAAAAATGCTCTTTGCCTCTGATGATAAGGGGCGGGCAGCTTTATTGAGCTACTATCTGTGGGGCAGGGTGCCAAGCACTCTATGTACCCATCTTATTTAATCACCAAGCCTGCCAGGTAGGAATTCTTTCCTTCAGGTCAGAGTCTTGCAAACTGAATCTCAAGGAGGTTGCCCTGTTGGTAGCTCCTGGCCAGGATTTGGGCCCAGGTTTCATGTGTTCTGTATTCTTAGTTTTTTTCTGCAAATTTGTAGCGTCAGGTTGTTGTCTATTCGTTCAGGGTCTCAGTCTTTGCTCTTGGTCGTCTGCCTCACTGTCTACCGAGTTTCTGTCTCTGTCTCCTGTGACTTCTGCTCACCGTGTCTCTGGGTAGCTTCTCTCTCTCCCGTCATGTGTCTCGTTCCCGTCCCTCTGTGTCCTCTGTGTCGGTCCCATCAGCTCTTCATCTCAGTGTGTCTGGCTGGCCTGCTCGGCCCCCTGACCGTGTCTTTCTGGCTGTTCACGTGTGCCTTCAAGAGCCTGGCTCTCCAGCCTGAGTTCAGAGCTGGGGCCAGCTGCCTGTCCCAGGACTTAGGTAGGTTGTGGGAGGGCTCGTTGGCGTGGATGTGGACTGTGGTGGTCAGAGTTGGCTCTGGAGCCAGGCCCGGGGAGTGGCTCTTCCTGTGCCTCAGTTTCCTCCGCTGTGAGGTGCTATGAATCATGGAGTTGGGAGGATTAATTGAGTCACTGTGTGTAAAGCTTGGGGAAGAATGCCCGGCACAGGGTAAGGGCCGTGTCGCTGTGAGCATCACCGTCTGCCTGGTTCCCGTCCTTTTGTTTCTTCCCATCGCCTTTTCTCAGCACAAGTTAGTTTAAAAGTGGAGTTTTGGCGTCCAGGCGGCCACAGGTGGAGTCTGTGCTGCTGTGCTCGGTGCGTGACCTTGGCTGAATTGTCCAGCTTCCACGAGCCCCTGCCTTCCCATCAGAGCGCTGCTGATGGTGTTGGATGAGATAATGGGCATCTCTTGGTCAGCGAGCACCTGGCATGCGGCTGGGACCCCGGCAGCGGCTGTGCTCGCCCTTATCTCTCCTTCCCTGAGCCTCCAGCTCCCCCACCCTTGGGACGCCTTGTCCCCCTGGCATTGCCCGCCTCCTGCCTGCCTCTCTGTTCCCTTTATGGTCTCCTTGTGTGTCCTTGTTTCTGCCTCAGATTCTGCCTGGTCCACTCCTGCTCCAGAGGTCTTTCCTGCCTTCCCTCCTTCTCTTCCTTCCAGCGGTTTATTGAATGGCTCTTCTGGGGCAGCTGCTCTGATGGGAAAATTCATGTCCATACAGACATGGTTTCTGTCCCCATGGGGCTCGTGGGTCGGCCTTAGCCACAGAGTCAAGACAGACGAGTATATAATCACGAGGATGCCTCAGTCTACCCGTGGGGCCCCTGGGGAACAGTGACCACGGTGTTTGGGTGTGTAAAATCTGGGAAGCTTAAACAGTTCTCAGGGTGAGTGGGCGTGATCTGGGTGGTGAGGGAGAGGAAGAGCAGGGTGACCATCTCATGACCGCCCATGTTCATAGTGCATTTCCCACGCACCGGGTTCTCTCAGCTCCCTGGGTTACAGAACGAAACCCCACTTTTTAGGGGGAAAACTGAGGTGCAGGATTTCCTGGCCCACCCAGGGCAACAGGGTAGGACGTGCTGCACTGAGGTGCTGCTGGCCTGTGATGCCTCACTGCACACTCTGCCTGCCTGCCTCACTGAGCAGGGCCCCCAAGCAGGAAGGAGCTGGGCATATTTGAGGAACTGAAAGATGGACTGGGTGACTAAGATGGGGGCTAATGAGGACCAGAGCCTTCTAGGCCCCAGGGGCAGTGGGGAACCCCACGAGGGTGTGGGTTCAGGCTGGGCAGCCCCAGGTCCCGCTTGTATTTCCAAAGGGCCTTTCCTTCTCAGATGCGGTGACCCACCAGCTCCTGCCGCTGTCGTCTTCCTCGAGTCACTCCATCTCGCCACACCCCGGGGGGCCCAGCACCCTCGCCACCACCCGCCACCATGTCGACCTCGTCGCTGCGGCGCCAGATGAAGAACATAGTCCACAACTACTCAGAGGCCGAGATCAAGGTCCGAGAAGCCACGAGCAACGACCCCTGGGGCCCGTCCAGTTCCCTAATGTCTGAGATCGCTGACCTAACCTACAATGTCGTCGCCTTCTCCGAGATCATGAGCATGATCTGGAAGCGGCTCAATGACCATGGCAAGAACTGGAGGCACGTCTACAAGGTCAGTGCCCGGGCCTGTAGCGGGCCCTCACGTGCACACGACTGCGTGGGTGGGCGCAGGGCTCAGGTGGGGCTGCCACCGGGCCCACCTTCCCCGTGTTGCGGAGGAGCTGGGGTTCTAGGTCTTTATGTGCGGTCTCTCTGCCTTCGTCCCTCTTCTCATTTAATGAAGGTAACAGACGTGAGGGTTTGAGAATGTTGAGCCTTAGGACTTCAAATTCTTTTTGAAAACATAGTGCATTCGTCCACATAGAAGGCCGAAGCGGGTGCCCAGTGTTCGTCCCTCTGTGTGCCTGGAGCCCAGTTTCCTCTCAGAGGCAGCTGGTGTCCCCAGCGTTTGTGTTCTCCTTCAGGTGTGTGTGGACGTCCACAGGCACCAGGGAGTTCTGGGAGCCGTGGGGCTGTCTGGTTTGTTGTCATAGGCGATTATCAGAACTCAGAGCTGCATGTGAAAACTGGTGCATTTTATCATGTGTAAACTACCCCCAGTTTTAAAAAGGAAAAACGATCTTAGAGATCGTTTTTTGTCAAAATATGGATTTGTCACCTTTTTTCCTTCTTTCCTTTGTTCTTTACATCCTTTTCTCTGCTCTTCCTTCCTTTCCTTTTTTAACAATTGCTGGTTACCTGGTGTTGAATTTTTAAGTGGTCTGTGGTGTTTTGCTTTTGTTAACAAGACTGCCACGGGTAGCCTTGTATATTTGTCATTCTCTGGAACTGGAATTTCTGGGTCAAGGGGCACATGCACGTGTCATTTGGAGAAACGTGGACAGAATGCTCTCCACAGGAATCCTTTTACTGGTCCCTAGTGATGTGTGCACGTGTCCTCATCTAGTGACCAGACAAGACTACAGGCTGTGGTCAAGGGGAACGTGTCTTTGGGCAACACTCAGCGAGCAGTTTTTCCATTTTCTGGCCTGGGTCCTGGTATCCTCCCCTGGGGTCAAGAAGTGGCAGTGGGCACAGGCTGGGGCAGATGGCCAGGTCCCATTCCTGGCAGTGAGGCTCAGACCAGCCTGTGGACCTCCTTCTGTGTGAGCTGGAGCGAGGTTCAGCCGTGTTGGCGAGTCCTCTTGCTGCCGTTTCTTCAGTGAACGTTGGTGGAGGGCCTGCTCTATGTGTGGCCGTGGACGAGGCGGATGAAGCTCCTGGCCCCATGGACTCCAGCTGGGGCCTGTCCCGGCCGGGCTCTCCGTCCCTCACCGGCACGGTAGCTCCCTCATTTCCCTTGGGCCTGGAAATGCTCTGGCTCGTTTTCACGCCCATCCCGACAAACCCGGGTTGGGTTCTCATTCCCGTGGACTCTGTGCTGGGTCAGTTATGTTGCTGTTTGTTGTGAAGGACTGGGTGGCGTTTGTCTAGCTGAGAATCAGGGAAAGGGTGAGGGGTATGGGTGAGCCTTCGTGTGGAGGCGAAGGGAGAAGCTTGGTGGGGCTCATGGACCGTATGCGGGGGGAGGTGAGTCCTGAGGAGCCCTGACTGCAGCTGGAGACACGCAGCTGTGGGCACAGAATCCCTGAGACGTACTTTCCTGTTCCTACTTTTTAGGTGGGGACGTGGAGGCATGAGGAGGCTCGGGGCTGCCCAGAGGGCAGGGGGAAAGGAGTCCCGGAGCCTGTTCTGACTCGGCTGTCACGTCTCTGCTCTGAGGAAACAGGGTCTCAAGTTTTATTTCTTTTTTTAAAGATTTTATTTATTTGACAGAGAGACACAGCGAGAGAGGGAACACAAGCAGGGGGAGTGGGGGAGGGAGAAGCAGGCTTGCCGCTGAGCAGGGAGCCCGATGTGGGACTCGATCCCAGGACCCTGGGATCATGACCTGAGCCGAAGGCAGACGCTTAATGACTGAGCCACCCTGGCGCCCCTCAAGTTTTATTTTTTAAACCAGAGGTCAACACACAACGGCCCACGGGTCGAATCTGGCCTGCCGCCCGTGTTTGTAAAGCCTGTGGGTGCGGCCAGGCCTGTGCGTGTGCAGCTGCCTCCCCTCTGAGGCACAGAGCTGAGTGGTCAGCACAGGGGCCGTGTGGCCCGAAAAGCTGGGTTACTGATCACCTGGGCCCTTCAGAGGAAGTTTGCTGGTCCCTGTTTTAGACGCTCGTATGCTGATCCGTCCGCCATCCGTGAGCAGGCGGTTTTGAAAATTAACAGGGACTGTTGAGTCGTCCTGTTGCTTGCTTTTGAGAAAACGTTCCCATTTGCCATTGCGGTACCCGTCGTGAGCGTGCGACCTGGCAGCTCTCACACGTGCACACACCTGTGAGGCCAGCACCCAGATGGAGATGGAGGGTGTCCCCGTCCCCCCGGCCTGCTCACACACCCCTCCCCCAGAAGCATCCTGCCCTGTCTCCTGTCTGCCAGGCTGGTTCTAGAACTTTCCATGGGCTCATGCACATGGTGCTCTGTGTCCGCTGCATCTGGGAGGTTTCTTTAGTTCCCTTGCTGCGTGTGCTGCTTCCATCCCATGAGCACGCTGTGCATCCTCCGTGTGCGTTTGACCCTTGACGGGTGTTCGGGTTATTTCCGGGTTCCCTGTCTCTCTAACCGCGCTCACTGCCAAGCTCTCCAGAGCCCTGGAAACGGGTTCTTCCAATTTGTTGGGTGCGAGTCCCATCCCGGACGGAGGCAAGACCACCTGTTTGTGTCACGTAGGGTGACTGACCTGCGGGAGGCCTGTGTCGTGTGTGCGGCTGTGGTGGTCCCAGCAGAGCCGGCCCAGGGTGCGCCGAGCCTGCCTGCCCCCCATGCCCGGCGCGGTCTGCTGCTTTCTTTCTGCCGTGATGCCGAAATGCCTCGAGGGCTGGTTAAAGACTCACCTCTGATTACTGTTCACACACCTTCGGGCAGCTGGCCAGGTCCAGGTCCGGCTCCCGTGGACGGTGGGGAGTTACTCGTGACCCACAGCGGGGTCCCCGGCACATCTCACAGCTGCTGAGCCAGCTCAGCCCCAATGGCGGGGCCTCCCTCTGTTGCTCGGCTGTGCTCTGGGCGGCTGTCGGGCTCCGTGTGCCCCGGGCCCCCTGCACACTCTGAGGTGCACTGTTGTCTGAGGACTGGCACTTTTTGCTCCCGTTTAACTTTGCCTTGTCGGGAAGAGAATTTGTCCTCCGCCCTGGAATGCCGCAGCTGTCGCGGGGTGTCCCGCTGCCCTGCAGAGAGCGGGGCCTGAGCACACCCTGCAGCTTGGCGCCTCCCTCCCTCCTGCCGATTCGGGGCGGGGGGGAGTCGCCTCCTCGTCATCCTGAGTTGTGAAGTCTTCAGCAGGAAGGGTGATGCTTTCCAGACTCTCGGACGGTAGAGAAAGCGGTGTGCGGGCCCCTGTCCTGGGCTGCTCTGGGCGATAAACAAGCGTGTCTTTGTGGCTGTGCTGCTTTGGGTTTTCCTCTTAGAGAAGTCGAGCGGGGTCTGCACCCCTGTGGGAAGTCCAGGTGAGGCTGCAGGGACGCGCCTGCCGTTCCCGTCTTCCTACCAGACACGTGTAGACGCCGTGCCGCACAGGTCGCCCTCGGGAAGCGTGCAGTGCCGGGGCATCGAGCGTGTTCCCGGGCGGCGCGGCTTTCACTGCCGCCTACGTCCAGAGCGTTTTTGTCACCCTGAACACAAACCCCATATCCGTTAAGGATCCCCCAGCTCCTGGCGGCCGTGAACCCCTTCCTCTGTGGATGGGCCTGGCGAGGACGCTCCGTGTGAGCACAGCCTGCGCCGCGCGCTCTTTGGAGTCTGGCTGCTTTCACGCAGCGCCGCGTCTTCGGGGTCGTCCCGGCAGGTGGCCGCGCGTGGCTGTGCTCTGTTCTTTCTCGCGGCTGTGTGGGGTCCGCCGTGTGGGTTGGTGCTGGGACGGGGATCCCGGCGGCCGTGTGAGTGACCGGCGTGCCCCCGCCCCGAAGGCCATGACGCTGATGGAGTACCTCATCAAGACCGGCTCGGAGCGCGTGTCACAGCAGTGCAAGGAGAACATGTACGCCGTGCAGACGCTGAAGGACTTCCAGTACGTGGACCGTGACGGCAAGGACCAGGGCGTGAACGTGCGCGAGAAGGCCAAACAGCTGGTGGCCCTGCTGCGTGACGAGGACCGGCTGCGGGAGGAGCGCGCCCACGCGCTCAAGACCAAGGAGAAGCTGGCGCAGACCGCCACTGGTGAGGCCGCCGCCCCCAGGAGGTCCCTCCCGGCCTACCCGCCCCTTCTTCTCCAAGCCCCTGGTGGCCTCCTTGCTGGGCGCCCCATGCCCAGCCGCCGAGCCCTCTCGCTCCCTCTCCTGCCCGGCCAGGTGGGCCGGGGTTCCAGATTCAGGCCCTCCCCTCCCATGACGGTCCTCCCCTGTCCCGTCCCCCTCACTGTAGGACCCGAGAGCCGAGAACTATTCTGTTCATGCAGAAATGTTGACCAAGAGCCACCTCAGGGCCCGGGGGTGCCCCTGCCCGCAGCCTGGGCCCTGGAGCTGCCAGCTGGGTTCGCCCACGGGCCCGCCTGAGGGCACTCAGTGCCTGAGACCAAGAGCACGGGACTTGGCGGGGGCTGCCGAGGGTTGGAGGTTCGGGACGGCTCTCTGGGGGGGCCGCGCATGCCGGTACGAGAGCAGGCCAGCGGGGAGGAGCAGGCGGGCTGCTCCCCCCAGCTCAGCTGGTCCTCTGCCTGCGTTAGGCCCCCGCGCCCTGTCCGTCCCTCCTTCCAGATGGTCATCCCCCTTCCCATTCTCTGCCTCCCTTCCTTCACTGCTGCCCCTCACCCCTTGCGTCAGCCACAGCCAGGAAGAGGTTGGGGGCTGAGGATGCGGGCGCAGCTGTTCCCCGAACGCCCAGCTGGTCCTACAGTTCTCCACCAGCCCTGGAAATGCAGGCCGCTGGACGTGCTGGGAGCTTTGTGGGAGCCGGGATGAAGGACCTGTGTGTCCCCCACCCGCCCCGGGCTCTGGGCCAGGCCCCAGGCGTGCAGTGTGGGAATCTGGGTCGTGCGCTCCGAGGCTCCCAGACTTCCTCCCTCTCTCCTGGCGGGCTCTTGCTCTCGGGCCAGCAGGGCTTCTGGGGGCGGGACAGACCCGGCTCACAGGCCACCCCTACCCCCAGTGGAGGCCCGCCGTCCGGGCTGCGGGGCCCCCTTCCCCTTCTGCACCGGGGTCTCAGCTGATTCTCCCCACGGCAGCCTCCTCAGCAGCGGTGGGCTCTGGGCCCCCGCCCGAGGCGGAGCAGGCGTGGCCACAGAGCAGCGGGGAGGAGGAGTTGCAGCTGCAGCTGGCCCTGGCCATGAGCAAGGAGGAGGCCGACCAGGTGCCGGGCGGGCTGGGGGGGCGCAGCAGGGGTTTGCCTTTGGTTCTGCCATCCCATCTCCATCCTTCGCCCCGCAGCTCCTGAGGGCTGCTGCTCGCTCTTCCCCCCGCCCTGCCTCTCTGGTCTGTCCGCTGCTCCCTCTGCTCGCCCTCTGACCTCGTCCTGAGAATTCTTGTTTTTTTTGCGCGGATGCTCGTCTCTCTCTTCTGTCTGTGAGCTGTCCGTGGCTCTCTCCGTCCCTGGCTCCCCTCCGTTGCTCTGTGTGTGTGTGTCTTTCCTCTTCTCCCTCCTTCCTTCTCTCCCCCCATCTCGTGTCCCGCCCCGGCCCCTTCACGCTCTCTCTCCCCCAGCCCCCGTCCTGCGGCCCCGAGGACGACGTCCAGCTCCAGCTGGCCCTTAGTTTGAGCCGAGAGGAGCACGACAAGGTCAGAGCAGCCTCCCTACCCTCCGTAGGGTTCCCCTCAGACCCTCCTCAGGTCCCCGCTTCCTTGCCCCTCCTTGCCCCCCCACCAGCCCCCTCCCTAGCTTACACACCTTCTGCCGAAGCATTTCCAGCTGGGAGACCTGTGTCAGACGGATTCTCAGACGGGTGCGGTCTCAGCACGTGAAGCAGATGCCTCGTAGCTGCTCCGGGTGGCGAGGGAGCCCTTCCCTCGCCCTCCGGCACAGCCCAGGGCTTGGTTGCCTCCACCCAGCACAGCAGACGCCACAGACTCAGGCATCTGGCGGGAGGGCCCGTCCTCCCCGGGGCCCCATGCTTCCCAAGCCTGTCGGAGCCGTGCCGGGCCAGGCCCACCTCCCGCACACCACCCCTGTGTCCCCATCCCCTAGACCGCACGTTGTTCCCCGTCCCCCCTCCCCACACATTGTCCACATCCCATTTTAATTTTGTCACTTTTGTCTGGGTGGGAGAGGGTCGTTGGGGGCCGTGCAGTTGGGCGGGGGGCAGCCCTGCCGCTCACATTCTGACCCTCCCTTGCCACCTGCTTCCGTGACCCGAACAGGAAGAGCGGATCCGCCGTGGGGATGACCTGAGGCTGCAGATGGCCATAGAGGAGAGCAGGAGGGAGACCGGCGGCCAGGAGGAGGTGAGCACGGGCAGGCCGCCCCGCTCTCCATGCGCTCCGGGGCCTCGGGCAGGGCACCAGGCGGCGGCTGCTGCAGGTAACTGTCTTCTCACGGAGGTGCATGGAGACCTGGAGACCGGAAGGCACTTGGTCAGTGCCCGGAGCACAGAGCGCTCTAGGTGTGAGCTCCGTCTGTCCCTGCCGTGGGAGACTCCGCTGCTGCTGGTCAGTTCTTGTCACTGAGCAGCCTGATCGTGCGAGAAGGGGATGGCGTAGAGCTCCTGCACGCTCACGTTGTCTGGGGCACCTCCTCAGTGTCCGCCCACACCCCGGACTCCGAGGGTCGGTGGGTGAGCGAGACCAGTCTGGTCCCCAACCTTCTGGGCCTCCAGTCCCCCCGGTGGAGACAGATGACGTTTGGTGGTGTTTCAGTTTCTGCCGCTTCAACCCTTTTCTTGGCTCTGAGGGTGGACGGGTTTCCTCCTCATGTCAGGGCCACGGTCACTCACGTGGCTGGGGCATCCAAGCTGGCCTCTTGTGTGGCCTCACACCGGGCGCTGTGAGTGTCCTGAGCGTCTTCATAGTGCGGTCGGCCTCCACAGGGGGGTGGGTCATGGGGCTAGCTCCGATCAGAGGGTGTAGACACCCTCCGGATGGGCATGGGGCAGCTCTTGGTGGAAAACCCTGCTCACGCCGGCTTCGGCCAAAGGGTCTCCCGATGCCTGACAGCTCAGAGTGTCGGTCCCAGCACCTGCTGCTTTTGTCCTGTGGGGACGGGAGATGTGCACCTTTGCATCCAGAGACACCAGGGGCTCTGGTTGGCTCGATTCACCCCCAGGACAAGGGGAGGTTGTATGCACACGCGTGTATGCTCGTCACGTGAGGCACGGAGCGTGCAGTGATGTGGGACGGGTGCTGGGCCTCAGCCAGGACCGTTCAGGGGGGCCTGTGATGACCTGAGACTCAGGGTGGGTGCCCCCGGGCAGACCTCCCAGAGTGCGTGGGAAGTGCACAGGCAGGGCTGGGAGGGGCGGCTTTGGGCTTTGGCCTCTGTTCTCGTTCCGGGTGGGAACTGGGGAGTGAATGGAGGGATGGGGGCAGGACCAGGTGGGACTCTTGGATTTGGTGCTGGGCTGGGTTGGGCTGGGGTGGTGGGGGAGCGGATAGAGCGGGGGCGGGGTGGGAATGGGAGGTGGGGAGGCTGCCTCTTCCTGTCTCACGGCCCCTGGCTGTCCCTCTGTGGCGGTGGGTCTTCACCCCAACGCCTCGGCTCTCTCCTCTCTCTTGTTCTGCGGCCATCTCTCGTCCAGGTTCTCTTCCCAGTCCGCTGGCCTGGCCTGCTCGGACCTCATATGCTTTCTCTCCTTTGCTTCCTGCAGTCATCCCTCATGGATCTTGCTGATGTCTTCACGGCCCCGGCTCCACCGCCAGCCTCGGACCCCTGGGGGGGCCCAGCGCCCATGAGCGCCCCCACCTCGGACCCTTGGGGGGGTGCCCCTGTCCCTCCAGCTGCTGATCCCTGGGGTGGTCCAGCCCCTACACCAGCCTCTGGGGACCCTTGGAGGCCAGCTGCCCCTGCGGGGCCCCCGGTTGACCCTTGGGGTGGGACCCAGGCCCCTGCAGCTGGAGAGGGGCCCACGCCTGACCCATGGGGGAGCTCTGATGGTGAGTGCTGGCTGCCTGCTTGCTCCAGCCTCCACATCCAGTGTGCAGTGCGGGGCACACCCTGGGGACAGGGCTACATATAGTCAAGTGGGTGACAGGCAGCTGGGGGGTCAGATAAGACAGCCCAGAGGAGGGTGGGTGAGGGAGCCTTGAAGGACAGTGGGAAGGGCACCAGGGGGTGTCGGGCTGTGGAGAGGCTGCCAGGGTGGAGTCAGGGTGGGGTGTCTGGTGAGGCTGGGTACAGGCAGGCTGGGAAGGGGCCACATACCCCGTGGGGACTTCAGGGAGCTCTGGGGGCTTCGGGGTGGGGGTTGGGCACACCTAGGTGAGGCACACACCCAAGGCCCCTTACCCAGCTGGCGAGCTTCTTGGGGGCTTTCCAGAGGCCTCAAGGCTGAGGAGGGCTTTGCCAGGAAGGGACAGGTGGGCAAAGGCCCAGCAGCGGTGTACCGTGGGTAGATCGTGGGCACCAGGCGGGAAGGGCTGGCTGGGGCTGCGCCCACCTGAAGCCTCTGGGATGTCCAGCTGCATCCCAGGACGTCCGGGGTGGGGGGGGCTTCTGGGAGGGAGTGGGCCTACATTCGTAGATGACAAATCCTCCAACCACCAGCCTCTCACATGCCTCCTTCCTCACCCAGGTGGGGCCCCAGTTGGCGGACCCCCTGCCTCTGATCCCTGGGCTCCAGCCCCGGCCTTCTCAGACCCCTGGGGAGGGTCACCTGCCAAGCCCAGCACCAACGGCACTGCAGGTACTGGGGGGGCTCTGGGGTCAGGCTGCGGGGGCCTGAGAGAGAGTGTGTGTGCCGGTGAGCGTGAGGTGTCTGCTCTCGGGTGCTGGGGCAGGGGGAGTGGGGGGCTGGTCCCCTCGACCAGCTGAGCCGACATCCTGGGCCCCTACAGCAGTGGGGTTTGACACGGAGCCTGATGAGTTTTCCGATTTTGACCGACTGCGCACAGCCCTGCCAACCTCCGGGAGCAGCACGGGTGAGCCGCCCCGCCCCCGCCATGCCCCCCCCCCGCCCTGCCTGTGCCCCAGCCCCCTGCCCGCAGGCTCCTTGGCAGGTGGGCTTCTGAGTGAGGGGTTAAGCAGGGTGGATTGCAGCTCCCCATGGGCCATGGTTTTATTAAAGCTTGTTGGTTTATCTTAGAAAAGAAAGCTTTAACTTTGTTTCGAGTAATTTTATACTTAGAGAAAAGTTGCAAGAATAGTACAAACAGTTCTCTTTCTGGGGTGCCCCGTATAGTGATCTCTGAGTTCTCTGTCCCCTGGAACGTTTCTCTGTGTGTTTCTGAGGGCCCGGCCGGCCGTACCTGCGTAACCAGCAGTGCGGTGACTGCAAGGGGCCTCTGGCGAGTGTCCCCTTCTTGGCCTGCCCACGGCTGCCTCGGGGCCCAGCGCATCTTTCCCACCAGGCGTCCCATCCATGGGGCACCTCGCCTTTGGGTGTCCTGGCTCCTGCGTTCCCTCCTCCTGGCCAGAGTCCAGGCTGGCTCTGTCCTCGGTAGGAGACCCGTCCCTGCGAGCT
Organism: Halichoerus grypus; assembly: GCF_964656455.1. NCBI lineage: Eukaryota > Metazoa > Chordata > Mammalia > Carnivora > Phocidae > Halichoerus > Halichoerus grypus. The sequence goes on from NC_135726.1 coordinate 58,332,978, forward strand.
GTCCGGAGGGCACGGGAGCCTCTCTTCCCACAGCAGTGGCGGTGCCCTCGTTCCCTTTCCTTGTTCATCTTTGAGTGACGTGGGCCCGCAGGAGGACGTGGGACTGGTGGGGCACCAGCGGTCCCCTCCCGTCCCCCCAGGCCCGCCTTGGTTACTGTGCAGTCTGTAGTGGGCGTTCCTCTGGGCCTCTTCTCTCTCTGCAGCGATTTGTGCATCTCCCGACGTCAGATAGGATTCCTGGATCTCTTTTTTTAAGGAAATCAGGTCAAGCTGACAGACGTCATCCAGGCTGCTGGGCTCCTGGGTGCCTGCCATTGTCTGTCCACCATGAAGTTTCTGCTTGGGACTATGGGACCGGTGGGGTTTTTGTGGGGCTGTGGGAGCACCCCTCAAGTACTCTTGTCCCTTGGTGGCTCTCCCCAGCACTCTGCCCTGGAGGCCGTGCGCTGCTGTTCTTGGGCCCGTGTCCCTCCCTGGGCTCTGCCTCTCAGTACCACGGCCTCCCTGTTTGAGGCCCCCACTGTCCATCTTGCCCTGACCCCCTCTCTGGCTTCTTCTAGGGGAGCTGGAGCTGCTCGCCGGAGAGGTGCCCGCCCACAGTCCTGGGGCGTTTGACATGAGTGGGGTCGGGGGCTCTCTGGCTGAGGCCGTGGGGAGCCCCCCACCCGCAGTTGCCCCAACACCACCACCACCCACACGGAAGACACCGGAGTCATTCCTGGGGCCTAATGCAGCTCTCGTCGACCTGGACTCGCTGGTGAGCCGGCCGGGCCCCACGCCGCCAGGAGCCAAGGCCTCCAACCCCTTCCTGCCAAGTGGTGAGTGTGGGCCTCCCAGGCCGGTCCTGCCTGCTGACCTCCTCCCCAGGCAGACCCCTGACTCTGCTCTGCGTGTCTGTTCTCCTTTCTGTCCTGTAGGAGCCCCGACCACCGGCCCCTCCATCACCAACCCCTTCCAGCCCGCACCCCCTGCGACGCTCACGCTGAACCAGCTCCGGCTTAGCCCTGTGCCCCCAGTCCCTGGAGCACCACCAACATACATCTCTCCCCTTGGTGGGGGCCCTGGCCTGCCCCCCATGATGCCCCCAGGCCCCCCGGCTCCCAACACTAACCCCTTCCTCCTATAATCCAGGAGGGAGGGGGATTTGGCCTGGCCTGGCTTCCCCCATTTCTGCTCCCTGGGAGACCAGTGTTGTGAGTGCATGTGAAGCGGGGGACCCCCCGCCCCCACCCCAGCACCCTCTCCCTCCTGGGGCCCACTCACACTACACCCTCTTCCATGTCCCCCCACCCCACCTCCCTGGAGAGAAACTGGACATGGGGGATGGGGAGGGGTGCTGGCCAGAGGAGGACCCCTTTCCTGTGGCATTAGAAAGGGGAGGGATAGCTGGGGGTCCCCCCATCCATCCCCCTCCCTCCCAACTGGCCCCTCAATCAGTGTTTGAGCCTCCTCGTCCCCATGCACACCCCTTGGTGAATCCTTGGTGATAATTTTGGCGACTTCGGGAATAAATGGCAATTCTCATGGGTGTGGCTCCCCCAAGTTCCCATCCGTGATTCATAGGACCCCTCACCTGGGGGACCAGGGCTCCAACCTGGTTGCCTCTTCTCAGAAGCCTTTCTGTTCTGGGGGCAGGTGGGGGCTGTGTGGGTGTAGGAGGGGTGGTGCAGCCCACTTAGGGCTGGAGAGCTGATGGGGTTGTTGGAGGGGGTCGGGGTCGTCCAGGGCTCGGTAAGCTGCCGCGCTGTGTCCCACCGGATGTGACCCCCACCGGACGTGACCCCCACCGCACACACATCCCCCGTCCGGCCAGCGGTCCTGAGAAACCGGAGTCCGCTTCTGCTGGAGCCCAGGCCCCCCCGGTGCCACCCATTTGCTGGGCCTGTGTTCTTCCTCCGCTGACCCGCCCCCGCTGGATCCCTCTCCCACGGCGATGAGGGCTGAGCGTCTCTCCCCAAGGAGGTGGCCCACTTGAGAGGCTGGCTTGTGAGCCCCGAACAGCCATGGGGACGGGGGGCTGAGACAGATGGCAGAGGAGGAGTGAGCTCAGGAGAAGGGCGGTGGGACTTCTGTCCCTGCTGTCCAGTGGGGGGGTGAGGGCAGGCTGACAGGCTCCCTCCTGCAGATGACCGGGGGGACTGTAGGGGTGGATGGAGGGGAGAGCGGCAGCCTCCCCATCCAGAGAAGGGAGTGCCTGGGGCGCTGGAAGCTGGCCGGGAGTGTTTCTGGGGCTGACCCTGGAGAACGTGGCGCCGTTGCCGGGGTCGGGGGGCCGCACACGGGGCCGAGGCAGCACGGCGCCCCATCGTGCTCTCCTGGAAGGCTGTGGCGGTCTGCGTGTCCGTCCTTGGCACACACGAGAAGCACGGCCAAGCCCCGCAGCAGCGCGGTCACACACGCAGCTAGCGGCACAACTTGGGGGGTTTTCGGAATCAGCTGTCGGGCCTGCTCCTCTTCCGTCCTTCGGCGTGAGTACACCTGAGCTCCAAAGACCTTGTGTCCCCGCACTCGTGCATCTGTCCGGAATATGCTAGCGCCTTCTCAGTAGAGCCCCCCTTAGTCCTGATCGCCTGCGCTTGTGACCCGTCCCACCTGAACGCTGAAGGAGCGCAGCCGGATATCCAAGCTGTGCCTGCCTCAGTGGTTCTCTCGGCGCTCCGCCGAGCTGCCCCGGCGGCCGCAGTGGGTGCTTGTGGGCTTCCGGTGCGTGTGTCTGCGGGGGCTGAGGGCCGGAGGGGACAGGATGGCCCAGGGCTTGTCTGGGGGAGCGCCTGGGTCTGTGACCGGCGCGTGGCACTGGAGACGGAGGTCCTGCGCTGTGCTCCCAGCGCGCACCCCGCCCGCGCTCCCCTGCTCCCCGGCGCCTCAGTGCGTGTGCTCGCGCGGCCCACTGCTCCAGCCTTCCGCGCGCGTTCCGTCTCTCCACCTGTCTCAGCCAGCCCCTGCCTCTGCCTCACCTTCCCTCGAGAACTCGGTCTGCCCCTCTGTGCAGAATCCTCTCCTCCTGCTTGGGCCCCGTGCTGCGCCGCCCTGCGCGTTGCACCCCATGCCCCTTCCGCGCTCCCGGTGTGCGCACACCCTGCGCTGGGCTGTGAACCCGCCGGCAGTCAGTGCATGACGCCCCGACGCGGGTGGGCCAGCCAGGGCCTGGCCGCCTGCTGCTTTTTGTAAATAAAGTTTTATTGGAACACGGCCCCTTGTTTTCATATTGTCTATGGCAGCTTCCATCTACAAAGGCAGCAGGAAGTAGATACGGCAGACACCACACGGCCCGTGAGCCGAATGTATTTACTACCCGACTAAGAAGAGTTAGCTCCCTGCAACTCCTTGTCTTGGTGTCTGCAGGCCTGTCATGCCCCTGCCCCTGAGACAGCCACACACTCCCCAGGGGCACTGTCTTTGCCATCCTTCACTTCCTATTATTTCTCTGTTGTCATTCTGCTTTTAGGGCTAATTCTTTTTCATCACTCATGTATTTTAGTTTGCATATTTGTAATTTCAGAGGGCTCCATTTAACGATTGCTCCTTACAATGCACATTTTATGGACGTTTTCAAGCACACAACTCGACGACAGTGTCATAATCTGCCTCCCAATCCCTTGAATGCCCGCGGGACTTGACGGTGAGTGTTCCTGGCTGGTCCTCCTCATCCGCAGCACCCTGGGAGCCCCCTCTGAGAACTGCACCGAGGCAGTCCCTTCTGCTGCTCGGGGACCTGCAAGCGTTTGCTCTCCGGGGGGATGACCCACCGTGGCAGAAGTGCTCCTGTTACCTAGGAAGGTTCTCACTGACTGTCTCCATGATCGGACAGATTGACCACATACAGAAGTTAAGCATGGTCCTTATTGGAAAGGGCTGGGTCCCATGCACATTCCCCCTGCCGGGGTGGCACACACAGTCCCCCCTGCAATGACACGCCCACCAGCCGCTAGAGAACCCCCCTGGGCTGACAGCCACCAGCTCACTCCCTTTACCCCACGGCCTGCAGGCACAGTGATGAGGGGCAGCTAGAGGGTGCCAGGCTGCAATCCCCCTTCAGTGGAAGCCACCCCCGATTGCCCTGCCTGCCTTCTTCCTATATTTCAAATGCTGTGCACCTGAAAGGAATGTGTGCATTTCAGCCGTTGAGGGAAACTGAATACATACGCACACATATTTACTGTTTCTGTAGGTTTTGCTTACATAGTACCTAGAAAATCAATCTGTTCGGTCACATCCATGTTTTTATTTAGTTTATAATCTCCATCACACACGAAGTTAATACTGCGGAAAATAAATACATTTGGAAATTGATCTGAAAATCCAGAACCCATTCACTGGAACAGAAATATGAAAAGTCCCAAAGAGAATGACTGTGGCGATACTTTATGTTTGAAAGGCACTGCTCCCTTGTGTAATTAGTGTTCGTGTTCGCCAGCTGTTCCATGCTTTTCTGCTGCCTGCTGCGCCGTCCACGTAACAAGCAGGAAAGGTCCCAGCTGTGGCTCTGAGCACACGGGGATTCTCTAGAAACTTTGTTCTGTATCAGAGCCCACTGGAGCTGGACTCATCACAGGACAGATTCTCAGGAAGCCTTGACCATCCGTGATGGGATCTGAAAGAGCAAAAAACGGACGCAGTGTCTCCACAGCAGGAATTTCAGTGAAGGTGAAAATATGGGATCCATCGCTAATGTGATAAAAGGAAAGGGTGCCAAAATTCATGTACAGGAAAATCCCTAGTCGGTGTAACCGGGGGCTCCCCGAGAGAACAGTCACAGGCATGGTGCTGGCTTGGAAGAGCTCTCCTTTTCTCAAGCCCACTGTCCAGAAGCCAAGTTCTGCGGACAGTAGAATTGGCCCTTGTCGATCAGCAGAGTCTCTGCAAACACCCACATCCCATTCCTTGCTCGTCCCCACGTCCACCTCCCAGTAGTGGCGGCCAGAGGGGAACCGAGGGGAGCCCAGGACACACAGGGCATAGTTGAATCTCTCGGCTCGGGCTCTCTGGTTCTGTTTGGAATACCCACAGTGGACACTCCTCGGGTCCTCAGAAACGATGAGGTAGTGGTTGGAGTCAACATCCAGGGTCACCTCCACTGTGGAGGGAAAACAAGCCAATCAGCAAACACACGTGCTCGATGCACTCTGCACGTCTGCTGCAAAGGCCCCAGTGTCTCGCCCGCCTTCACGTCTTCACCCTGTGCTTCCTCCCTGATCAGAATTTCCCTGGCCCCTGATGTGGTCGAATGTAGAGAGAGAATGATTATAATCAGAACTAGTCCCTCTGACCCCTACTAGGTGTTTTCTTCACATTGTTCTCTATTTGATTTTTTTTTTTTTTAAGATTTTATTTATTTGACAGACACAGCGAGAGAGGGAACACAAGCAGGGGGAGAGGGAGAGGGAGAAGCATAAGCCTGCTTCGTCTCCCTTGACCTGAGCCGAAGGCAGACGCTTAACGACTGAGCCACCCAGGCACCCCTCTAACTATTTGATTAAAGATGCTTCTTCCTTTGGCACAGATCATACATGAAGAGACCATGACTGTTGTTTGTTCTCAAAATTATTATGCAAACCACATATTCCATTGACGTACAGTCACCAAATGAATATGTGAATGATGGCAACTTAATCTTAGAACATTAAATATGGAAGTTTTTCACGTCTTCTTGCCAATTACCTTCTTCCTTTACTGCTGTTAACAGGCAAACGCATCCCAGACCTTTGATTCCTGGGGTTGCAAACACACAAAGAAGTAAGGCTGGGGGTCCTGAGAGGAGCTGGGTGACAGTCCAGGCAGAGGAAGGGGCTCCGTGGACAGGAGTGGGGATGTGCTGGGGTCTGGCAGCAACTTAGATGCAGGGCATGGCTCAGAGGGGTGGGGAGATTCCATCCCATGGGGACTGTGTGTGCTGCCTACATCTGCGGCCCCTGAGCAGGAGGCTTCCTAAGGGGACCATGCGGACGGAGCCAACACAGCCCGGAAACAAACCCTCTGGACCAAAGACCAGCTGTTTCACTTGGCGTCCTGACATACAGCTGTTTGGAAGATGCTCAGACTGTCTCACCATCACAGGGGACTTGACCAGACTTGTCATGTTTCTGGGACAGGGCTCGCCATCCCAAATTCGAGGTGCATGGAGCTACACTCAGAACACAAAGCCACCCCTGTCCTTCACAAAGACACTGGGGACCACAGTGCCCACCACAGCACACTGCTCACACCCCATTCACACCAAGGGCCACACCACTCCTCAGGACCCATCGTAGGAGAGCCGGGACAGAGCCAGAAGGAGCAAGGACTCGACCCCGCTCCAGGGAGCCTGGGAGGTCCCGCCTGGCATCCTGGCTTGAGCCGGTGAGAAGTGCTGGGGAACTGGGAGAACTCACCCTAACTCGGAGTTGTGAGAGAGTCAGGCATGATTCCTCTTAGGTGCAGGTCTGGGACGGAAGCTTATTTTCTTACAGATGGTTCTAATCTATACTTCTAGGTAAGAACAGCTGTGGCTTGCAAAGATAAACATTTCAGCTCATGCCCTTGTGTGTGGAGAGTTGTAGGCAAGTTGCGTTTTCCAGGGCTCTTTAGGGGTCGGGGGCAGGCCCTATCTTGGAACTTGCGCATCTTCGGGTTCATCTGCAGAACGGCTGTCAGCTGGGGCTCCAACTCCTTGATCCTCGAAACCAGCCTCCCAAGATGGGTACCGGGCCTGAGGTCCTTCTTCTGAGACCATGGAGCAGGAGGGGCACAAGAGACCCTCCCCTCGGGGCTCCTTCCGCAGGAATCGGTGCAGCGGAGGCAGCCGACGAAGCCACGCTGCAGGTAAGGGGCATCTCCAGGTGAGTCAGGCACACCGGACATCTGCTTCTTTCTTTAAGTGTCCGGCCGTGGCCACTGTGTGGGGAAGATGCGCAGAGGGGACTTCGCGAGAGCCGGACGGGGATCAGGCCTCGGGCCGCTTTCACCCGGGCGCGGGGTCACGAAGGCAGGGCGTGCAGACAGGACTCGCGGCTCCTGATACTCAGAATGCTGGTTGGCACAAGGACCCCACCCATCCGCCCGACTGTGTTCCCCGGGCTGTGCCTTTCCTCCCCGGGACTCCCTCCGTCACTGCAGGCCCGCACCTCCCGCCCCCTGCACCCGTTTTGCCCATCCCCCACCCCCCCTCTGGCAACCACCTGTTTGTTCTCCGTATTTGCAGGTGTCTGTAGACGTTTGAGAAATACAAAGGACACCTGTGAGGTTGGACTCACCTCAGCCCTGCTCTGGCCCCAGGTCTTCCCCAGCAGTTCTGAGCGAGATCCCCCAGGAGGGCATTTTATTAGGCATGCTTCCCCGCCCACAGCCTCCCTAATCCCGCAGCCTCCCTAATCCAGTCAGAATCGGATTTCGTGCTGCCCGTCAGTGGGACTTTTCTCGCACGTTAGAGAAGTACTTGTATCTCGAAGGTGTTATTTTTCACTATGTTGCCATAAAATCATTCTAGATTAGATGTGGAATATTCCCTCTGCTGGTGATAAGAATTGGAAGCAGGGTTACAATTTTTTAAAAAATGTGTCATCGTTGTTAATCTTTGTACACAAATGAGGCCAGTTTCAAATAGTTTTGATCATGTCAGTGAAACCCCCCATTTTGAGCCAGAAAATTGGTTAAGCCTACTGAGAAGTCTCTCCTAAAATCCCACTTACTAGACCACAGTCTCTTCTTCAAAAGTGTTTCTCCGCAAACGTGAGGACCCTTGCTTACAAGTTCGGAAAGCAAAGCCCAAAACTGATCCCTGATGACAAGTCAGCCACTGGAGGTCCCGTTTTATGTTAGTTACAGAATCAAAGTTTAAAGATGTTTCACAGTATTAGTGTTTTCCTTCCATCACAACATAGATGAGAGGAGATAAGACACGAGGAGACATTTCTTTTCAAACATGGGCAAAACCTGTTCCTTGTGGCATCAGAGGACTCATTGGGGATCTCGGATTAAGGGGCAGGATGAAAAATTGGGGACGGTGGGGTGTGGCAGGGCTTTAGACGGTGCCTAAGTGATTATGTTCAATATCGTTCATTTCATCATTTCCACGGCAATCCCTTGTTGGCACTTGCTGGAGATCCTTACCCCATGTCATCCCAAGCAGAGGCGTGGGGCCGGCCGACATTTCCCACCCGTGCTTTCCCACCTCCCCGAGTTCTAAACCCGAGCCTCGTCACCGTTGTCCCTCCTGGGCCCGAGCCTGAAGGGCGTCCCGTGTAGACAGGGGCAAGGCCTCTGTGTCTGCTCTTCATTTTCTCACAAGATACTTGACATAATGGTGTTTTTTTTCTTAGACTTGTAGGGAAAAAAGAAATCTCTGTAATTCTAGTTTGTGGTCGAGTGGTTGGTTTGGGAAATGGGGATTGGGCAGCACCAAGGGAACCCCAAAGTCCCAACAGTTCAAAAGTGATTCTGTCTCGTGTATCTGGTGTTGCTTCCTTCCTTTGTTCTAAAACATTAACTAAGTAGTTAACTATCGTGAAGCAGGGTCCGTGTTAACGTGAGCCATTAACTCAGTCCTAGTTCCAGAGTCGGGAAAGATTTCTGTGGGAAAGTTTTATCAAGTAGAGAAAGACATAGAATAAACCAGGTTAAGTGAAAAGGGGCCATGTGGGCCACGGGGTCTGCCCATTTGTGAAAGTACTTCTGTTCTCCCCACAGTGGATAGGAGCCTGCATGGGGCACAGACAACACTCCCCTCATCATTTCGGGTGACCCGAGGAGTGTGCCATGTGGGCGTATCAACCAGATGCCAAAAAAGCATGCCGAAGAGCTCAGTTTTGCACTCTGTACCCTGGGTTCACCTCGGGACGCCATTGGGAGGTGGACATGGGAACCAGCCACAAGTGGGATCGTGGCATTTGTAAAGAATTTATTTCCCCCATGGGGAAGTCAGAATGTCTTCAGGATTTGGATTCTGGGCTATGAATGGGAGTGTCCACCACAGGGGCCCCACACGGCACCTGGTGAGGCTTCTCCTTTAGAAATCATTCTCTTATTTCAACATTAGCAATGGCTCTCTTACCTTCCCCTTTACCAAAACTTCTGGTCCTGAGGTAATGCAGGTCCAAGCTGATTGAGGAATAATATATTTGCTAAGTAATCACGTTCTACTATGGTCCAAAGTAGGGTGAAATGGAATTCGGCTGTACATTATCCCCTTGTATGAGATCGAGTCCTCCCCCTGGTATTATAGCTAATGAATGACTAGAAAAAAAATCCCTTATTGTCATCTGACTTTGTTGCACATTTAAAGTAAAAAATGTAAGTGTGTAAAAAATCATTTAAAATATTTTTGAGGGGCGCCTGGGTGGTTCAGTCAGTTAATCGTCTGCCTTCAGCTGAGGTCATGATCTCCAGGTACTGGGATTGAGTCCCACATCGGACTCCCTGCTCAGGGGGGAGCCTGCTTCTCCCTCTGTCCCTCCCCCCGCTTGTGCTCTCTGTCTCTCACAAATAAATAAAATCTTTAAAATATTTTTGAAATTCATGAAGATGAAAGAGTCATAACGACAGCTCAGAAATATAAATATAAAATACATATATTTTCCCAGTGTAAGTTGAGGTTTGGTTTTTGTTAGATATTTTCCTACTTATTTTGTCCTTGATTCTCCATATATGAAAAGCCCGGGAAAGATTTGCTTTGTGAGTCACAGCTCTTGCACTTCTAACCACCTCTGATAAATGAAGTAATTATAAAACCTGATTCGGGTCAGCTCACACCCGTCCCCCAGGTGGCCCCCTTGTGCTTTCCTGTTCTGACGGAGGCTTCCCGCCTCCATCCTACTTTCTGAAACACCCTCCAGAGGTCCAGGACTCATCTGATACCAGGACTGCTCCGTTTAGCAGACGTTTATGTCCCCTGGTGCCTCGGGACATCTTGACTATCCGCTCTTCACAAGACTATTTAAAATCACCACGGTTTAAATTCACAGGTACATAATGACCCACCCTTCCTTCTGCCTGGAAATATTTAAGCATGTTCGATCTGGCGAAACTCCAATGAAGGCACGGCCGCCTGATTGTTCCTTCCTAGCAGAACCTTTCCTCTGGTCCCATGACAGTCATTCCTCCACCTTGAGCTGCCTGCACAGTTGTGAACCTTCCTAGAATCGGGCTCTGCAGAGCTGTGTTGTTCTTCATGTTCCTTATTGAGACGGCCGCTCTGGAAAGCCAACACCCTCGCCTTTGTTGCTGACATTAAATCACAGAGTATCCGGCACATCACCGCAGTGGAATGAAGGACAACCTAAGAAGTTAATGGCTGGCACCGTGATCTAATCATATATACTTGATTTACTCACTTAATCTTTCAATGATTAAGTTTAAATTTTAAAGTCAATCTGGTCTCTTTTTCATGTTTCTTCCCCCCACCCCTGGATTTTTATCATCTAAACAAAAATCTCTCATCCCATGGAGGTCATCCAAAACAAAAATTACATCATAATGAACAGATATTTCTCCAAAGAAGACATACAAATGGCCAACAGACTCATGAAAAAGTGCTCAACATCACTGGGCATCAGGGGAATTTCCCATGATACATACAAATCAAACCCACAATGAGATACCACCTCACACCGGTCAGAATGGCTAAAATTAACAAGTCAGGAAACGACAGATGTTGCGAGGATGTGGAGAAAGGGGAACCCTCCTACACTGTTGGTGGGAATGCAAGCTGGTGCAGTCGCTCTGGAAAACGGTATGGATGTTCCTCAAGACGTTAAAAATAGAGCTACCCTATGACCCAGCAATTGCACTCCTGGGTATTTACCCCAAAGACACAGATGTAGTGAAAAGAAGGGCCATATGCACCCCAAAGTTCATAGCAGCAATGTTCACAATAGCCAAACTGTGTAAGGAGCCAAGATGCCCTTCAACAGATGAATGGATAAAGATGTGGTTCATATATACAATGGAATATTATTCAGCCATCAAAAAACCCGAAATCTTGCCATTTGCAATGATGTGGATAGAACTAGAGAGTCTTATGCTGAAGAAAATAAGTCAATCAGAGAAAGATAATTATGATTTCACTCATATGTAGAATTTAAGAAACAAGACAGAGGATCATAGGGGAAGGGAGGGAAAAATAAAGCAAGATGAAATCAGAGAGGGAGACAAAACATAAGAGGTTTAATCATAGGAAACAAACAGGGTTGCTGGAGGGGCGGGGATGGGGGATGGGGTAACCAGGTGATGGGCATTAAGGAGGGCACGTGATGTGATGAGCACTGGGTGTTGTATGCAACTGATGAAATTCTACCTACTAAATTCTACCTCTGAAACTAATAATACACTACATGTTAATTAATTGAATTTAAATAAAAAACATTCTGGAAAAAAATTACATCATAATGGACTATAGAAAATGACTTTCTATTTCTTCCCAGCTTTATTGAGATATAAAGGACATGTAAGGTTGTGTAAGTGTAAAGTACCGCGTGTTGATTTAATACATTATATTTTGCAACATGATTACCGCGAGTGTTAGCTGATACCTCCCTCCCGTCACATAATTATCATTTCTTTTTGGTGTTGAGAACATAAGATTTCCTCTCTTCGCAACTTTCAAGTATATAATACAGTATTAAGAAAAATTGCTTTTTGAATCATACATAGAAGCATGGGAAATTCCTCTGAGTTTTGGTAAGGCATGGTGAAAAGGAAATATTAAGAGTACATGCAAATTGGGGCGCCTGGGTGGCTCAGTCGTTAAGCGTCTGCCTTCAGCTCAGGTCATGATCCCAGGGTCCTGGGATCGAGCCCCGCATCGGGCTCCCTGCTCGGCGGGAAGTCTGCTTCTCCCTCTCCCACTCCCCCTGCTTGTGATCCTGCTCTCACTATCTCTCTCTCTGTCAAATAGATAAATAAAAAAATCTTTTAAAAAAAAGAGTACATGCAAATTATTTGTGATACATGTCTCGGGTGTAGAGATTACATTTCACGTGAAGAAAAAGAAGGAGAGCTTTGAAAAATAGATTCAGGGTTGACACAAATGGAACATAGTATAGGGTCACTGGAGGATAAGGATAAAGCAACAGGTTCCTGAATGACAGGCTGAACCCCAGGAGAACCGAGACCCTATTATTTTACTCTGGGTTGAATCTCAGTGTTCTGTAAGGCGCTTATTGCCATTGAGCTTTATTCTTTATTTTAATGCCTCATTTTTCTTCTCATATAAATAATAATTGTTTCTTTGCAAAAGTTTCCAAACCCGAGATAAGCAAATAAAAGAAAATATGAAATGTATAAATAAAATATCAAACAGAAAAAAAATGGTCACAGTGGAATATCATTTCAGTCTATTACAAATACATGGGTTTTAGAATTTTGGAAAGTCAAAAATAGCATGAAAATATATGTGCTATGTTAGGATCCATAAACAACAACAAATTTTTTTTTTAAAGATTTTATTTATTTATCTGAGAGAATGGGAGACAGACAGCATGAGAGGGGGAGGATCAGAGGGAGAAGCAGACTCCCCGCTGAGCAGGGAGCCCAATGTGGGACTCCATCCCCGGACTCCAGGATCATGACCTGAGCCGAAGGCAGTTGCTTAACCAACTGAGCCACCCAGGCGCCCACAACAACAAATTTTTAAAAAATATTTATTTATTTGAGAGAGGGTGAGCATGAGTGAGAGAGAGAGCAGGAGTGGAGTGGCAGAGAGAGAAGCAGGCTACCCGTTGAGCAGGGAGCCAGACGTGGGGCTCGATCCCAGAACCCCAGGATCATGACCTAGGCTGAAGGCAGACACTTAACCAACTGAGCCACCCAGGTGCCTCGCAACAACAAATTTCTGTAATTAAGAGTAGTATATTTGATTTTCCTCTTTATTTTTATTTTTTTATTATGTTCATTTAGCCAGCATATAGTACATCATAAGTTTTTTTTTTTTTAAAGATTTTATTTATTCGACAGATAGAGAGCACAAGTAGGCAGAGTGGCAGGCAGAGGGAGAGGGAGAAGCAGGCCCTTTGCTGAGCAGGGAGCCGGATGTGGTGCTTGATCCCAGGACCCCAGGATCATGACCTGAGCCGAAGGCAGACGCTTAACCAACTGAGCCACCCAGGCGCCCACATCATAAGTTTTTGATGTAGCGTTCAATGATTCATTAGTTGCGTGTAATGCCAAGTGCTCATCCCAACACCCGGTCACCCCATCCCCCCACCCGCCTCCCTTCTGTAACCCTTAGTTTGTTTCCCAGAGTCCAGAGTCTCTCATGGTTTGTCTCCCTCTCTGATTTCTTCCCATTCAGTTTTCCCTCCCTTCTCCTGTGGTCCTCCGTGCTATTCCTTATGTTCCACATATGAGTGAAACCATATGATAATTGTCTTTCTCTGCTTGACTTATTTCACTTAGCATAATCCCCTCCATCATCTTCATCATCACCATCATCACCATCTTTATCACCATCATCACCTTCATTACCTTCATCATCATCACCATCTCCATTTTTACGGGGGTGGGGGAAATACAGTGAAGTTAAGACACTTGCCCATGGCCACAAAGATAGCTTGGAATAGAGCCTAGGTGACTGAGTATGGCAGGTCGAGCGCTTAACCACTTTTAACCTTCTATGTCAGATCCTGTGGCAGCTACCAGGGAATGCCACACACAAAGAAAGAAAGAAGAAAGAAGAAAGAAAGAAAGAAGAGAAGAGAAGAGAAAGGAAAGGAAAGGAAATCAAGACAACTCAGTGCTCTAATGTGAGCTGTGGCCCAGCTAAGAATGGTTTAGAAAGTCAGCATGAGGTCAGAATTTTGGTGGAGAGTGTCTGGGTTAACCAATAATCAATATCGTGGAGGCAAAAGATCCACTGAGTCTCTTAGCTCAGTGTCAGCCGACAAAACTAAGGTGTACCTGCACACTGATCCAAGACAGACCTCTTTAAGCCCTGCTGGGATCAATGCTGCCTGAGAGGCACCACAGTGGAAAGGTTGAAATTTGGGCTGACAAAGTAGGAATGGTTTCACCTCTAGCCTCCACCCTGATGTCCTCAGGTATCTTTGAGAAGGGGAGTAATAACACTACTTATTTCAGGGGGCTGAAGAAAATCAGATGTTGCATTAAATGCCCTTAGCTATAGGGCCTTTACATTAATAGCGTCCAATTAACGTCAGAGACAGTGGGGACAATTATGACAGCTAATAGCACTGATGGTGATTAGAATAAAGATGAGGCAGGATTTGCACAAGATTTAGTGATGAGGATAAAGGGGCGTCAGTAGACACCTGTGCTGGAATATTAGCCTTAAAAAAGGCCATCCTGCCGCGTGCAACAATATGGCTGCATCTGGAGGACATTATGCATAAACCCGCCACAGAAGGACAAATACTGCATGACTCCACTTGAATGGAGTATCTCAAAAAGTCAAGCTCGCAGAAGCAGAATAGAATGGTGGTGGCCAAGAGCTGGGGGCAGGGGGAAATATGGCGTGATCTTTCAACGGGTATAAACTTGGTTATGCAAGACGAATGAGTTCTAGAGATGTGCCATATACAATATTGTGTCTACAGTTAACAATACTGTACTGCACACTGAAGACTTTGTTAAGCCTACAGATGTGTTCTTATCACAATAAAAAAAAGACATTTGTAAAGGGGCACCTGGGTGGCTCAGTCGTTAAGCATCTGCCTTCGGCTCAGGTCATAATCCCTGGGTCCTGGGATCGAGCCCCACATCGGGCTCCCTGCTCGGCGGGAAGCCTGCTTCTCCCTCTCCCACTCCCCCTGCTTGTGTTCCCTCTCTCACTGTGTCTCTCTCTGTCAAATAAATAAAATCTTAAAAAAAAAAAAGACATTTGTAAAATCTAACTTCTGCCTTTTGCATCCAGAGCGAGTTATTTGAAAATACTCATCAATTTCCTCCTATATAAATGCTCCATTCTAGGTGCTCTATGGAAGTTTGAGAAATTGCCCAAGACAGCTTCCCTTGGGAAGTTTATGGTATCTTCGATGGCAGAAGTCAGATATCCAGATCATGAGCAGAGTGGTTCCTGTTACCAGTTTCCACATTATCCCTCATTGGTAGAGGGAGAAGACTGCCCACAGAAGCCCAAGTGGTTCTATCACATAGGAAGATGCAGCTGGTAGCATCATGGGAATACCCATCAGTTGGTAGCTCTCAGCAATCCCTGAAGGAAGATCATTCACACCTGAGGTGCAGAGAACATGCCTAAGTGGTTTCACATCACCTCCGGAGTTTAGTCAATCAAGAGTCATGCCAGCCAATGGGAAGGGAGAGATTCTATGGCCAATCAAAGGTCAAGCACAGCCTTTTAGTGTTAGTTTCCACAGCTGTTGTTTGATGGGGACCAGCTGGGAGGACCAGGGGCCAGATTGGGTGAGGAAGTCTTCTCACTGACTTTCTTTCTTCTTCATTTTTCTCCTTCAACACTTACTGTAGGTTTAGCATGCATAAAGAACAAGGTAGAGGGGTACCAGAAATGATCAAATCTTGCCCCTTTGATTCCACAAGGATGTACTAACATGAAAAGCATTTAAACTTGCAGATTGTGTATCCCAACTCTAAATTAGGTGAGAGAACAGAGTCTTCCTCCTGAAACAGGCTCCCTGTTTTCCTCAAATGTAATCGGAGACATGGAGAATTAGAGGACCTCACGTATCAGAGAATAAAGGAGAAAGGGTGAACACATCAGACGCCCAAGAGCTGTTTCTCAGACTCAGTTGGTCTATCGGTTCTGATTGTGAGATGCACGTAACCAGGGGAGACAAATGAAAAACAGAATTTTGGCAATGGGGAAATTATGAAAGAGGAAAGGCAAGCAGCAGGCAAATCGGAGACTTAAGTCTGAGACCTGTTGCTATGGTAATTCGGTTGATTGGCTTTGAACTAATCTTTCACTACCCAGAAGTTCTAGGATGCCCTGACCTTACGTTCAATGACACGTAAGTAACTTTGTTGGTGACATTTGCTTTGTATGGACATCATATCAGAGTGGGAGTGAGCTAGGTGGTGTAATTTGTGAGGAACATGGCAGGTTGTGCCAGGGACTGTGGTGGCCACAACAACCAAAGATAATGGGTGGTGGAGCCTAAGTCTGCCTGACTAGGTCTGCGAGGTGTTAGGGAGTGTCTGTGAGGATGTCCTGGGGCTGACTAAGCGGCCAGTATCTGAAAGGGCTTCAGGGAACACTGTATCTTCAAGGGGAAGGTTTCAGCTAGAAAAGGGAGAAAGGAATGTTTAGAGAAAAGATTTAGGACACATGAGGGTTTCCTTTTAAAATTGTGGTAAAATATCCACAAAACAAAATTGACTATTTTAACCATTTTTTAAGGGCACAGTTTCACGGTATTAAGTTCATTCACATTGCTGTGCAACCATCACCACCATCCATCTCCAGAACTTTCTCATCCCTGCAACTGAGACCACACCCACTTAGTTTATATGCCCCCACCCCAGGACTCTCTATTCCACCTACTGTCCCTATGAATTTGAGACTCTAGGGGTCTAACGTAAGTTGAACCACAAGATATTTGTCCTTTTGTGTCTGTCTCATTTCACTGAGCATGATGTTTCCAAAGCTCATCCATGCTCTAACATGTGTCAAAATTCCTTTTTATGGCTGAATAATATTCCATGGCATGTATATAGCACATTTTGTTTATCTATTTATTTGTTATAGAACATTTGGGTTTTTTTCATGGATGAAAATTTGGGTTGTTTCCACCTCTGGGCTGTTGAGAATAATACTGCTCTAGCCATTGATGTACGACTTAAAATTAAAAATTTTTAATATACAAATAAAACATCTTATTTGTCCTTTGTACTACAGTAAGAAAGCATACCCCTCCAAATAAGAGGAAAACCCAAATATGCTTTAATGTTCTCTCCCCACTCTTTACTTTCATCTTCTAGAATAAGATCATCTGTGAGTTTAATATCCGTTCATTTTTTCCATTATTGAAATTGGATTAGACTCTACTAAGTATGGGCAGGATTGTGCAGCAAAGAAACTCTCATAGGATGCTAGTGGTAATGTAAATTATTATATTTACAAAGGGAAATTTTTGGGCATTATGTTGTAAACATGATGGTCCGTATATGCTGTGACCCAAAATTACAAACCGAGAGAAATGTGTGCTTATTTGCACCAAGGTGCACATGAAAGTTTGTTCGTAGAAGCATCATTTATGTTACTAAAAAACCCCAGAAAAACATATAAATGCCAACCAACTGCAGCATTAATAAACAGTGGAATACTGACGGGGGACTACTATACAAACAATCCAAATGAACCACTTACATCTACATGGGTGAATCTCACAAATATAATGGCAAGCAAAGGAGACCAGATAGAAAGGAATTTATTGTTCCATTCACCAAAAATAATCATATGACACCAAGCTACCTTGTTTGGAATACGTATTTGTTTTAAAATTATAAAACACAACTCCTAAAAATAAATATGAAAATAGTGGTGATCTCTTGGAAGAGGTTATAAAGCAAGGGCCACATAAGATGTGATTTCTTTTTTTTTTTTAAAGATTTTTATTATTTATTTATTTGACAGAGAGAGACACAGCAAGAGAGGGAACACAAGCAGGGAGAGTGGAGAGGGAGAAGCAGGCTTCCCGCGGAGCAGGGAGCCCGATGCGGGGCTCGATCCCAGGACCCTGGGATCATGACCTGAGCCGCAGGCAGACGCTTAATGACTGAGCCACCCAGGTGCCCCAAGATGTGATTTCTTGATCTGGTTGTGGTTACACTGGATTTCCTGGAAATTCAAAAACTAGGCGTGTGCTTTATGTGCTTTTTTATTTATGATGTTTTATGCCTACAAACTTAAACAGAAGTTACTCTTATCATTTTTGCTTTTTTGTTCTCCACTATTTGTATTCCATATGAACTTAAAAAAAACCCAACTTTTATTGTATGGGATTATAAGTCATAATTGGAAAATTCTTCCTATATCCAGGTTGCAAGAGAATTCACATTTTTTTTTAATACTTGTAGGTTTTCACTTTTTACATTTAGATTACTGATCCATGTGTAGTTTATTCCTGAATAGGGGGTGAGGTTTGAAATTTCACGTTAGCTCTTTCTAGCTGGCTAACAAATTGTGTCTGAACTATTTGTCAAAAAGTCCGCCTTTGCACTTGTGGTTTGAAATGCATGCTTTATCAGTTACTAAATGTCCACATGTGATTGGTTTATTTCTGTAGTTTATTCTTTATTCCACTGATCTGTTTGTCTCGTCATTTGTGAGTACCACTATGATTTAATTGCAGGTGCATTAAGAGTATGTTTTAATATCTACCCCCTGTTTTTTCTTTCAGTGTCGTCTTCATTATTTTGAGTGTTTTAAAATTTTCCTCATATGGATTTGTACATATCTTGTTAAACTTATTCCTAAGTATTTTATTTTCTCCGTTGTTACTATAAATGGGATTTTCTCTACCCTAAATTCTCTGACTGGGCATTGTCTATATGATAGCTAATAATTTCTGTGTGTCAATTGTACATCCTGATACTTAGTGAATTAAAATTTTCTTATTTGAGGGGCGCCTGGGTGGCTCAGTCGTTAAGCGTCTGCCTTCGGCTCAGGTCTTGATCTCAGCATCCTGGGATTGAGCCCCGCATTGGGCTCCCTGCTCCACGGGAAGCCTGCTTCTCCCTCTCCCACTCCTCCTGCTTGATTTCCTGCTCTCTCTCTCTCTCTGTCAAATAAATAAAATCTTAAAAAAAAAAAAAGAATTTATAAAATTTTCTTATTTGAGATGTAATTGATGTTTGACATTGTATTAGTTTTAGGTGTACAACATAACGACTTGATATATTTGTATCTATTTGTATATATTGTGAAATGATCACCACATTAAGTCTAGTTAGCACCCATCACCACACATAGTTATAACATTTTTTTTCTTGCCTTGAGAACTTTTTTTTCTTTCAAAGTAAGCTCTATACCCGATGTGAGAGGCTGGAACCCACGACCCTGAGATCAAGAGTCGCATGCTCTACCAACTGAGCCAGCTAGGCGCCCCACGATGAGATCTTTTAAAGATCTACTTTTTTAGCACTTTAGTGAGTTTTTTTATAATATGAATTTTATCATTGAATCTCTGGGGTTTTCCAGGTCTACTCTTATGTCATCTGCAAAGAGAGATGATTTTATTTCTTTTCAAAACTTGGTGTTTCCAATCGGTGTCTCTTACCTATTTGCTTCTACAGACCAGTGTCGAGGGGTAGTAGCCATGGCGGGCATCCTGGCCACCCTCACCTTTGTTCCTGGTCGTAGCAGAAGTGCCCCTGGTATCTTCCCAACTTCTTGATTAATGTTTTATTTTTATTTTTTATTTTTTTATATGTTCAATTAGTCAACGTATAGTACATCATTAGTTTTTGATGTAGTGTTCAACGATTCATCAGTTGCGTATAACACCCAGTGCTCATCACAACACGTGCCCTCCTTAATAATGTTTTATTTTGTTTGAGTATATCCTCTGCTTGTTCAGAGGAGAATTTTGGATGGTAAAACCACGAATTTCTTCATGCCCGAAATGGTTGACTTTTATGCTTGAAGGGAAGATGTCACTTGGTAGAGAAGGCTTGATCAATAACTGTCTAAATCCTTGGCAGAGTTCTTCTGTTTACTCTTCACTTATAGTCAGTGTTGTCATTAAAGGTCCTCACAAACTAATTCCTAACCTCGTGTAGACAAAAAATGATATTCAGAGCATTGTTTGGGAATGTGCGTGTCGTGGTTATTAAAAATTAAATTGTTAAATAATTTGAATATCACCCCTTCTTGGTAGGAAATGACTTACATTTCTGGGAGTTTAGATCTGCATCATCTGGAATGATAGCTGATGACTAAACATCTAGAATGTGTCCCATAAGACTGAGGAACTGAACTTTTAATTTTAATTAATGCAAATTTTAACTTTAAAACTGATACTCTATTCAGTTTTCATTTTCTTTTTTTTCTTTTTTCCTTTTTCTTCCTTGTTCTTTTTCACTAATCACATTGTTTTCATTTTCTAAACTTTTTAAAAGTTTGCTTGCTTGCTTGTTTGTTTGTTTGTTTGTTTATGTAATCTCTACACCCAATGTGGGGCTTGAACTCATGACCCCGAGATCAAAAGTTGCCTGGTCCTCCAACTAAGCCAGCCAGGCACACCCCCGCCATTCAGTTTCTAGAAAGCTTATGTGTGTATGAGACAGCTTGGGTAGGAAAATTTACCTTTCTTTTGCATATTTTATGAAATCTAGATAGAGATCAAGTATTTCCAATGGCAATTTAGATATTCAATGGATTTTAAAGAGTATTAAAAAAACAGGTAAAATATTTCATTGATTTTTTTCTTATAATAAAATATTTTAATGAAGTATTTGAAACAATTTAAAGCATCTTTTCGTTGATTTTTAAAAAAGATTTTATTTATTTGACACAGAGAGAGAGCACAAGCAGGGGGAGCAGCAGAGGGAAAGGTAGAAGAAGCAGGCTTCCTGCGGAGCAGGGAGCCCGATGTGGGGCTCAGTCCCAGGACCCTGGGATCATGACTTGAGCTGAAGGCAGATGCTTAACTGACTGAGCCACCCGGGCGCCCCTGATTTTTTTGAAATATTGTTTACAGGGGTGCATGGCTGGCTCAGTTGGAAGAGCATCCGACTTTGATCTTGGGGTTGTGAGTTCGAGCCCCACATTGGGGGTAGACATTGCTTAATAAATAAAACTTAAAAAATATTGTTTATACGTTGAATTGATATTTTAGATAGACTAGGTTAAATAGTATTAAAACGAATTATCCCTGTTTGTGGGAGAATTTTAATGAATCTACTCAAAAATTTAAAATTACAAGCAAGGTTCACATTATATTGCAATTGGGCAGTACTCATCTAGACTCTAGATTTTTCTTCTTTATCTTTGAAATTGAAGTTCATATGATGTAATATTTTATTTTCCCCTTAACACTTGGCAAAATCTTTTATCCTAAAGATGCAAATCTGTATTTCAGATAGATCTGCAGAGATTTCTTCCATGAATTCTTTCTTTCTTGCTGTTCCCTCTGTTCTTTTTGTTTTTGTTTCTTTTCTTTGGAACTTCAATAAGATGGATGTTGGGATTTCTGGAGTTATTAACAGTATCTAAACATTTCATCCTTTCTCTTTGTGCTGAGTGCTGTTTGAAATGTACTTCTTTGCCCATCATTGAGATGGCTGTCCAGAGTTTCTTCTTTCTGTCCAGGAGCACAGTACATAAGCTGGAGTGACTTGGGATTCATTTTTCCTGCTCTTATTTTGAAATTTGGATTTTTTTCCCCCTTAGTCACAGCTCCCTGTTTCCTATCTTTTTTTTTTTTTTAAAGATTTTATTTATTTATTTGACAGAGAGAGACACAGCGAGAGGGGAACACAAGCAGGGGGAGTGGGAGAGGGAGAAGCAGGCTTCCCGCCGAGCAGGGAGCCCGATGCGGGGCTCGATCCCAGTACCCTGGGATCATGACCTGAGCCGAAGGCAGACGCTTAACGACTGAGCCACCCAGGCGCACCCCTGTTTCCTATCTTGCAGGGATTCAGCAAAACCTTGATGCCCCCAAAGACATAGCTTTAGGTTTTTGATATATTTTTTAAAGATTTTATTTATTTATTTGAGAGAGCTCAAGTGAGTCTGAGTGGGGGGAGGGGCAGAGGGAGAAGCAGACTCCCCACTGAACAGGGAGCCCAATGCAGGACCCTGAGATCATGACCTGAGCTGAAGGCAAACGCTTAACCCACTGAGCCACCCAGGCGTCCCAGGTTTTTGAAATTTTAAAGTCTTCATAACTTAGTGAAGCCAGGTCAGAAACTGTTCTCCTTTAAGGAATGTTCAGTAAACATGACCTTTTGAATTTTAGATAGAAGCTCCCACAATGACACCAAGTCAACAGCTTTTCTCAGAAGCGTCCCCAGAGATACACGCAGTGGTGAGCACTAGGACAGAACTATTCTAACTCCTCCTTCCATGGCCCACTGATAAACTTCAATGCTTTATTATGGTTTTAGGTAATTACACTTCTCCCTGCCACCTGGTTTAGTGTAAACTACATTTTTAGTTGCTAGCACTGAATTCATGTGTACGGCCGTGGAAAAAGAGGAAGGATGAAGTGAAGCTGGCCAGATATGTTTTAAGCAGGAAATGCAGGATACCAATAATTCTAAACCACTACCAACTGCTGAGATTTATCTCTGTAATCACATCATTCTCCCTCAGGTACTACTTATTCCTTGTTTTTGAAGATTTTTTTCCTCTGGAGATTTCCAAGCTCACAATCCCAGGACAAGATGACTGAATCCCTTTTTTCGGACTTTGGCTTGCTGTGGTACCTGGAGGAGCTCAGAAAGGAAGAGTTCTGGAAATTTAAGGCGCTCCTCAAACAAGAGCCTCTGCAACTTGACCTCAAGCCAATCCCGTGGACTGAGTTAAAGAAGCCTTCAAGAGAAGATCTAGCGAAGTTGTTGGACAAGCATTACCGAGGAAAGTGGGCATGGGAGGTGACCCTGAACCTATTTCTACAGATCGATCGGTGTGACCTCTGGACAAAGGCTCAGGAGGAGATCAGAAGTAAGTGTAGGGTGAAGGGGCAGTGACCTACGGAGGAAGGTTGGTCTGCTGGGAGCTTGTAAGAATGAAGGTGATGTTATTGAGTTAGTGGCCATCCTCCATCAATTGAGAATGTGTTGTGGGTTGAGGAAGGCTTGGAGGTCATGGAGGAATTGCAAGCCAACTCTGGGCATACATGGGCTAGTGATGGACTGTGGATGGGTAGTGTCCTGCTCATCTAAGGGGTGTCTCCCCATTTTTAGGCAGTTCCTAAGCAGCAAGCCACTGTTAGGTCAGCTTGCCACATGTCCATAAGTTTGGTCTGAAAGGACATAATGAGCCCAGATGGATTTAGAAGGTTCATTGCTCACCCACAACAGGAACATGAGATTCATGCTCATGTCCATTCCTCTCATCCCTTGAATCTCTCAGCAGGGGGCTATGGAGGTGAGCTCAGGCAGATCTGTGTCATAGGAACCTAGAGAGTCAGAGATCCTGATCTTAGGTGATGGCTGCTGACAGCCCTGTCCCCTGCCCTCCAGAGACAGATACTAGCTTTGTTACCCTAGCATGTCTCCAGAGAGTGAGAGACATCTCTGAATTTCTCCAGAGGGGAAAGAAAGACCTGTTTTTAGAAACAAATCTTCCTTTGCCCCAGAGAGAGGAAGGACCATTGGTACATCCCAAGAATGTTTTCTAGTCATACATCCCTGAACAAAACCATTAGTGCCCTTTGCTTGGAAGGCATGCAGAAATTCCTCATCTAGTGTGGCATATATTTCTCCGGTGCAGGGTATGATCCTTGTCCACTTTTGTAATTTTGTTGACCTCCCATAATGTGGTGCCTTGAACATGGAAGGTACATCATAAGGGCGGGTTGAATGCATGATGGTTCAGGGGTTGGTTTCTGAAATTAACCTGTGATCAGCATGGTGGAACAGAAATCGCTTATTGTCTCAAGTCAGACAGATGTGGGACAGACACCTGACCCTGATATGTATTCACTAGTGCAAATTAATCAAGTGATATATTCTCCCAACACTTTTTTGGTAAAGTGGGAGTAGAATGAGTCTTGATGGGTTATTGACATGGAAGACATGGTATCGGTAGGGACATTCTCAACCCTGGTTCCCGGCGGACACTCAGTAAATGATATAGTGCTTGTGGATTCTTTACTGGGGAGATGCGACCACCCCCCTTCTGGTTTGGAATGGAATTCACACTATGTAGCCTATAACTCTGAGACAGGCTTCCAGTTTTGCTCAAGTGCTTCCATGGACATGATTTTAGATAAATTATGGTCCTAACAAAAACTAAGTTAATGAGCCTGGTCATCCGTGGACATGCAGTAGTCTTTACATATGTGCACAAGTAAATCTCTAAGGGTCATTCTGAGTGTCAACGAGTGCACTTTTTAATTGTCTTGTATTTTCTCCCTGTGAACTCAGATAAACCCAACCCATACAGAAATCACATGAAGGAAAAATTCCATCTCCTATGGGAAAAGGAAACCTGCCTTCTGGTTCCCAATGATTTCTACAAAGAAATCACAAAGTGTGAGTATGAAAAGCTGCATGCTGCGTGTAGCGCCAGCCAGGCAGGAGAGCCTTCACCGACTGTGGTCTTGCGAGGTCAGAGGGAATCAGAAAAACAACACTTTCGAGAAAAGCGATGCTGGAATGGGCAGAGGGGAACCTATGGAAGGACAGATTCACATTTATCTTCTTCCTCAATGGCTGTGAAATGAACGCTATGACCAAGACCAGCTTCGTGGAGCTCATCTCCAGGGACTGGCCTCAGTCTTCAGAGCCAGATGAGGACATCTTCTCTCAGCTGGAGAGGATCCTGTTCATCATGGATAGCTTTGAGGAACTGAAATTTGACTTGGAGCAAATGACTCAGTTGTGCGATGACCAGAGACAGCGACAGCCAATGGAGATTATCCTGAGCAGTTTGCTGCAGAAAAAAATGCTTCCAGAGTCTTCTCTGCTTATTGCATTGGGAATAGTGGGCATGAGAAAAAATTTCTTGTTGCAGTGTCCAAAATACATAACCCTCTCAGGATTCTCTGAACATGAAAAGAAGCTGTATTTCTACCATTTCTTCTGCGAGAGGAGTAAAGCCCTGAAAGCCTTCAGTTTTGTGAGGGGCAATATGCCGCTGTTTCTCTTCTGTCATAATTCCCTTGTATGCTGGCGGGTCTGTACTTGTATGAAATGGCTGCTGGAGAGAGGAGAAGACCTTGACATTGTGTCTGAAAGCACCACTTCTTTGTATGCATCCTTTTTTATTAGCGTATTCAAATCAAGAAATGAGAACTGTCCACCGAAGCAGAGCAGAGCCCGACCGCAAGGCCTGTGTTCCTTGGCTGCAGAGGGAATATGGACTCGCATGTTTGTGTTTTGCCATGGGACCTCAGGAGGAATGGGGTATCTGAGTCCGATGCCTTGATGTGGATGGGCATGAGACTCTTCAAGGGATGGCGAATGCTTTCCCTTCATACATGTGTGCCTCCAACAGTTTTGTGCCTCCATGTTCTATCTGCTCAAAGAACCCAAGGACAATCCTAACCCGGCCATTGGAAGTGTGACCCAGCTTGTGACAGCAAGCACGAGTCAGGTCCAAGGCCACTTGTCCCAGATGATAACATTCTTGTTTGCATTTTCAACTGAAAAAATAACCAACATGCTGGAGACATCCTTTGGTTTTCTCCTGGCCAAAGAGATAAAGCAGGAAATAACCCGATGCCTTAAAAGTTTAAGTCAGCATAACTCTGATCAGGAGGTAGTGAATTTCCAGGAATTGTTCAGCAGTTTGTTTGAGATCCATGAAAAAGAGTTTGTAGCACAAGTGATGGATTTCTTTGAGGAAGTTAGTATTTATATTGGTAACACAGAAGACTTGGTGATATCTGCATTCTGCCTAAAACTTTGCCAAAATTTGCAGAAACTTCACCTGTGTATAGAAAATGTCTTCTCAGATGACTCTGGATCCAGCACAAAGTGAGTCCATCTATAATCTCTCCCACCCCCCATGCCACACACGCCATACTTGTTGCTTGTTTCAGGTCCCAGTGGATACTTCATGGATCCTTATACTTAAAAAAACCCCCCAAAAACCCATGGCTTTTGTAACCAGAGAGACTGCTTTGAGTTCTGGCTCTGGCATTTGCTAGCTGTGTCACCATGAACAGTAACTTCTTAAGTTTTTCTATCTGTATAAAGAAGCGTGACACTTTACCTACTTGGTGGGGCCAGTATGAGGTTGAAAGGTAAGCAGCTTTTATTGTTGCCATGACTATGCTTCCCCCCCTCCCCCCATAGCATTTGAGCATATCTATCAGGAAGGGACTCTTGGAAGCTTGTGAGGGTTTCCTTGGGCTTCTCCTCTTTGCTGGTCTAACCTGTGTCTTTTCACCAGCTGGTTCAGATTACCAACTCACACTTCAGTTCTGATAGTCTATTAATAAATTATTTTTACTCCTCCAAAAAAAAAATATATATCACCTTTCACGGTCACACTTTTGGTTTTTAGTTTTTTAAATTGAGGTATAATTGACACATAACATTATACGAGTTTCAGGTGCACAACATCATGATTCAGTATTTGTATATGTTGCAAAATGATCACCACGATATGTCTAGTTAACAGCCGTCACCACACATAGTTACACAATTTTTTTTTTCTTGTGATGAGAACTTTTTTTAAAGTAAACTCTATACCTCACGTGGGGCTCGAACTCATGACCCCAAGATCAAGAGTTACATGCTCTTCTGACTGAGTCAGCCAGGTGCCCCATGATAAGAACTTTTAAGATCTGCTCTCTTAGCAACTTTCAGATATGTAGTACAGTATTATTACCTACAGTCACCAGGCTGGACATTACATCCCCAAGGCTTTATTTTATACCTGTATGTTCTTATTTTTGGATATAGTTCTCCATTTCACTGGTGGATCACCAAATACCAACCTTCATTTACACCACAACTAAGCATTGTTACCTAACGGAGGAAGAAGTATAGACTGAATACGGTTGAGTAGCTTGTCCAGAGTCACACAGCTAATAAGTGGTTCAGATGGGGTTTGATCCCAATTGCTCTGGCATCAGGGTCCATTTCCTTCACCACTAGGCCATATGGACTCAGTGTACCTGGCTGCCCCTCTCCTTGTTCAGGCACGGGTGTCCATGCGTCAGCTTTGAGGGGCCCTGAAAATGGCGTTTTGCTTGTTTTGTGAATGTGTTGAGTTGCTTTGAGCCATTGGAGAGTCACAGTCTTTGTCCTCCCCGTAGTCTCAGTAAGAAGCTCTCCTTTTGGCGAGACCTTTGCTCTGTGTTCACCACCAACAAGAACTTCCAGATGTTAGATTTGGACAACTGTAATTTCAGTGCAGCCTCCCTGGCGATTCTCTGTAAGGCTCTGGCTCAGCCTGTTTGTAAACTCCAGAAGTTCATGTAAGTTGGATGTTAACCGTTCCTTAAATAACTGAGTTTCATTCTTTCTACTCTGGCTTTTTTGGAAAGGCCAATGTGTAAGCACAGAGCTACAATCCAATGTCTCAAGAAAAGTTTTGGAGCACTTGCCCTGATACCAATGTTATATTGAGCAAGAAGAAACTGTTGGCAAATGGGGGGGGGGACTTCAGAACCAAACATTGTCAAGGGGCTCAGTCCCCAGTCACCACAGGTCAGTTTCTAAGCACTAATGGGGAAGTGCTTGGTTTTCTGCGCCAGAGAGCACTCCCCTTCTCAGCGCACCAGCTCACTTGCGTGTAGGCTGTTAGTAGAAAGCTACAAGTTCACGTTGGCACAAAGAAAGTGTAAGTTTTTAAAGCAGAGTATGCATTTCAGTGACATCAGTCTTTTGTTTGGATTACATGACCATGTGTGTTTTGGTTTGGGGGTACGTTTGGGAGTTTTTCTCTAACAGATGTTTTATTTATTTATTTATTTAAAGATTTTATTTATTTATTTGACAGAGAGACACAGCGAGAGAGGGAACACAAGCAGGGGGAGTGGGAGAGGGAGAAGCAGGCTTCCCGTGGAGTAGGGAGCTTGATGCCGGGCTCGATCCCAGGACCCTGGGATCATGACCTGAGCCACCCAGGTGCCCCGACTCTAGCAGATGTTTTAAATGTAGTGGTTGGAGAGCCGCAGAGGGAATTTGGTGACACTTGCTGGGATGTTGATGGGTGAATAGATGTTTCCCAGGTAACGAAGGGACCAATGGGAAAATAGCCTTAAGTTCATGAAGGAGAAAAATAGTAAGAATAGACATAGAGACTAGGCAGCATTTATAAAACAGCTCTTTAGCACAGAGCTGGCCGCTTTAGGCACATTCCTTATCTGTATTGTTTCCTTTTAATCCTCAAACGGTCTCACTGTCACCTTAATACAGATCACACACAGAAGCCCAGAGGAGCACACAGCTACTCCCTGGTACTTTGGATATCTGGGTTTGCTTGGGTCATGTTCTTCTCTTCACCCCCAGAACTTTATCTCTTTCAGCTTAAATGTAACTCCTCCTTCAGCTCAAAGCTCACTTCCTTTTTTTTAAAGATTTATTTCCTTATTTGAGAGAGTGGGGGGGAGGGGCTGAGGGAGGGAGCATCTCAAGCAGACTCCCTGCTGAGCAGGGAGCCCAAAAGTGGGGCTCGGTCCCAGGACCCTGGGATTATGACCTGAGCCGAAATCAAGAGTTGGCCACTTAACCTACTGGGCCACTCAGGTGCCCCAAAGCTCACTTCTTCGTGGAAGATTTTCTATGCTCCCAAAGCACTTTTTATATGTCTTTTTTTGGTCATAGTTATCACACATCTAATTATTGGTTGCTGTCTTTGTGCAGAAGAGTTAATAGAGTAGGTCTGAGACTGTTGTCCTTAGAAAGGCCTGCTTACTAGGTTGGCTCTTGGCTGGCGTGTTGGAACTTGGGTTTTGGGGAGAATTCCCACCACCCTAATTGATAAGAAGGGCTCACTGTTCCCATACTGTGTAAACAATGTGGTTTATGCTGAAGACTTGTTTTCCTTCTGTGAGTCTGAGATTTTGGCTCGTGCTGGGCAGTGGGTGCCTCTGTGACCATCCCGATAAACACCCTGGGTGCTGAGTCTCCAACAAGCATCCCTGGTAGATGACTTTTCACACGCATTGTCACAGTGTGTTGCTGGGGGAATTTAGCACGTCCAATGGCAACTCCATTGGCAAAGACCCTTGGAAGCTTGCGCCTAGTTTCCTCTGGATTTTGCCCTTGTGCCTTTTTCCTTTGCGGATTTTGCTTTCTGTCTTTGTACTGTAATCAATCATAGCCATGAGTGCAACTATATGCCAAGTCCTGTGGGTCCTAGCAGGTCACTGAAGCCAGGGGAGGTCTTGGGGACAGTGTTTCTGTGTTGAGTACACCACCATGATGGGAGAGGTGATACCTCTTTGTCCTCATATCTCCACCAGCTAGCAAAACACAGAGCTTTGTAGGGGCTCATTAAATATCTGTTGAATGAATGAATGGATCCCTGTATTATGAAAATGGGTTCTTTATTTCAGATAAGGAAACTGACTCAGAAATGAACTGGTAAAGACCCCACACAGAGTAAAATGTGGGTCATTGAACTTTTGTTTTCTTCTGGGAAATGTGTTAAAGATAAAGTAGGGGACTGGTGTGCTCATAAATGGGCTTTTAGCATATGAGTTTTAGTGCCAGATATGAGGAATAGTATAGCAAGGGAGAGGTTGTGAGTGGGCTCGAAAGTGAGCGGTCTGTCGGTGAATTAATTAATTAATTAATTAATTAATTTTATTGGTGAATTTAGATGCGGTCAATGTGATGACCACATGGAGAAGATGAGTAATTCGAGACATCCAGGTGAAGGCATGAATTAAATTGTGCATGTCTTCCCTCAGGTTGCAAAATGAGGAAGAGAGTTTCTCTTCACAGTGTACATGGAAACCAGTCATTGGTATTATACCTAAAGTTCTTTAGCTTTAGCTTTAATATCACTGGATTCATTTTTAAGTGGTCAAACAAGATAGAGATGATGAGTTTGGCCATTTGTCCTCCCAAATATCTAGCCATATGTCTTGGAATCAAGAAATAGTATTCCTTCTCTTTCTTCTCCTATACATGCGATTTTAAAACAGTGTAATTGAGGGAAGCCTGGGTGGCTCAGTCTGTTAAGTATCTGCCTTTGGCTTAGGTCCTGGTCACAGGGTCCTGGGATCGAGCCCCACATCGGGCTCCCTCTGTCCCTCCCCTCTGCTTGTGCTCTCTCTCTCTCTCTCAAATAAATAAATAGAAATCTTAAAAAAACACAAAAACAGTGTAATTGCTAGGATGAATAAAGAATGGGGAGCCTGGCTCATTCCCTGAACTTCAAATCCAATCTCTGTCCAGGCATGGGGTTTGAGGAATGTGGGAAGTAATTGTATTTGGGAACAGACCAATCTGTCTGTGATTCCTTGGGCCATAACCCCTCTGTGAGCCAGGGAATCCATCCCTTTCTCTCAGTCTCTGCAGCTGCCACCTGACCTCCAGAAACCAGCACCACTCACCTGGGATGGTCACTCCAATCACCTCTGCCTCAGGGTCTTGGATCCTGTTTTGTCTTCCATCAATGTGTGTTTTCTTTCTTCCATATACAAGCCAGAGCAATCTTAAAAAATAACATACACCTTAAAATCCTTTCCCTGATTTCCCATAACTAGGAAAAAAAAATTCTACTGGGCGTGAAGAGAAGAGCATGGCCATGTGGTCTGATCCCTTCCTTCCCCCTCGTTTATTCTCCACATCAGGCTGTGGCCCGAGGACAGTAACTCTCTTTCAAGCCCTTGACCAAGCTCATTTCTGCTTTGGAAACTTTGTTCTGGCTCTCCTCGTTTCTGGACAGTCTTTCTCTAGACTTCCGCTTGGCAAGCGCTTCCAAATGATTTCTCTGACCATCACTCCCCCAAACTGAGCAACCCCCACCCCAGTCACTCCATAACTGCATCCTGTGGCTCTTGTCATGAAATTGTGTCTTCCCCTTTGTCTTGCATCTCTCCTGAGTATGGGATGATAAGTTCTGTGAGTCCTGGTCCTGGACCATCCCATTCACAGCTATACCCTCCACACACCTTGGCCCACGGTTGGAAGGTCAGGATTTGCTGGATGAAGAGAGGGCACAGGTAGTTTGTGGTGGTTGCATAGTTTAAGGATCATCCTTTAAAGCAGAAGATCTTGTGTCAATAAGTATCTGTATCTTTCTCTGGGAATGCCTTTAGAGTGTGGGCCTTTCTTCTGTTACTTACCCACCTCCCATCTTACACCAATGCTACCTCTCATGTAGGTATCACAAAACACCAAATTGTTACTGAAGAGTGTGTGGCTACTTTGGACAACTTCACTGATTTCTTAGCTTATTCATGCTTCTGTGTCTTGTTCTGTCCAGTTGAGTTCATTGTTCTCTCTACGTCATTGTGTCCAATGGCTTTTCCAAGAGACTCTATGAGTCCAAAGTTGGAGTAAATTTGAGACTAACATCCTCTCCCTTTTAATGGTACCCTTTAATGATGAGAATGCACATTGAATATTGGAGATGTTTTTTCCTTATTTCTTTGAGTCTATTGGTTTATTTCTCAAATCCAGCTTTGTAGAGTAGAGATTTTCTCCCCAGTTTTATGGAGGTATAATTTACATATAATACCGTACTAGTTTTAGGTGTACAACATGATGATTTGATAAATGTATACATTGTGAAGTGATCTGGTGCTTCACTTCACAGAGTGACACATTTTTTTTCTTTTTTTTTAAATTAAAAAAATTTTTTTAAATGTATGTATGTATGTATGTATGTATGTATTTTATTATGTTAGTCATCATACAATACATCATTAGTTTTTGATGTAGTGATCCACGATCCATTGTTTTCGTATAACACCCGGTGCTCCATGCAGTACGTGCCCTCCTTAATACCCATCACTGGGCTAACCCATCCCCCCACCCCCCTCCCCTCCAAAACCCTGTTTGTTTCTCGGAGTCCATAGTCTCTCATGGTTCATCTCTCCCTCCGATACCCCCCCCTTCATTTTTCCCTTCCTTCTCCTGATGTCCTCCATGCTCTTCCTTATCTTCCACACATTTTTTTTTCTTTAGAACTTTAAGAGGTGTGCCTGGGTGGCTCAGACAGTTAAGCGACTGCCTTTGGCTCAGGTCATGATCCTGGAGTCCTGGGATTGAGGCCCGCATTGGGTTCCCTGCTCAACAGAGAGCCTGCTTCTCCCTCTGCCCCTCACCCGGCTCATGCTTGCTTGCACTCTCTCTCTCTCTCTCAAATAAATAAATAAAATCTTAAAAAAAAAAAGAACTTTAAGAGAATTTGAAGATCTACTCTCTTGCTGCTTTCAAATATACAAGACAGTTTTATCAACTGTAGTCACCATGCTGTACATTATATTTCCAGGACTTAATTTATCTTATAACTGGACGTTCATATGTTTTGACCCCCTTCACCCCTCTGCCCCCACCTCTGACAACCACCAATCTGTTCTCTGTATCTAGGAGTTAGTTTTTAGATTCCACATAAATGTGGAAACACACAGTATTTGTCTTTCTCTGCCTGACTCATTTTACTTGCAGATACAGAGATTGATACCATTTTCATTCTTGTTCAGTTGTAGGTCATTTCTTAAAAAAAAAAAAAATCCTCTGGTAGTGTTTCAGATTCTTCTTTATCCCTACTAGTTTACCAATTTCAATATAATGGATCCCTGTGGGAAGTTTGTTTAACTTAATTTTCCTGGCACTTACTGGGACCCTTTCAATTGTAGAACTGCCAAATGGTTACTAAAGTAAATAACTTTTGGGAGTTGTGTTTAAGTTCAGGAAAACTATCAGAATTGCTTACTTCTGCCCTAATAGGGAGGTAAAAACTTGAATCCATTTGTCTTAATGTCATCAAGATAAACTTAGATTTTTATAGGGTTTGGACCTAAAACTTTAAAGAAAGATTAACAAGCTAGGGCGCCTGGGTGGATCAGTTGTTTAAGTGTCTGCCTTCAGCTCGCGTCATGTTCCCCGGGGTCCTGGGATCAAGTCCCATGTTGGGCTCCCTGCTCAGCGGGGAGCCTGCTTCTCCCTCTGCCTGCCACTCCCCCTGCTTGTGCTCTCTCTCTCACTCACTCTCGAATAAATAAAATCTTAAAAAAAAAAAAAGGTTAGCAAGCTCATTATACAGGTTTCTAGTGAAGTCACAGGAATAAGGGAAGCAACATAGGGAATATGGTCAATGGTATTCTATTTTTTTTTAAAGATTTTGTTTATTTGAGAGAGAGATAGAGGGAGAGAGCATGAGCTGGGGGAGAAGCAGATTCCCGGCTGCAGGGAGCCTGATGCAGGGCTTGATCCCAGGACTCCAGAATCATGACCTGAGCCCAAGGCAGATGCTTAACCGACTGAACCACCCAGGTGCCCCTGGTCGATGGTATTGTAATAGGGGGACCGATGTGGCCACACTTGTGAGCACAGCATAGGGCATACAGATGCTCAGTCACTGTGTTGTGCACCTGAACTAATGTAACATTGTGTGCCAACAGCAAAATTCATCAGTGATTGTCCATCATTTCAGGTATATTTCACCCGGACCACTGTTGGACTCCGCTGCGCTGTTGAAGCCACGGCCAAAGGCAGGGTCTCTAATTCTCACGCAGAGATAAGGTGCTCACGGGCACGAGAGCACTGGGCATGTCCAGTACCTGCCCTAGGGGTTCCATTCATTAACTCAGTCTGTGCTCACAACAACCTACCAAGGTAGGCACTTTCCTCCCGACAGATGGGGAAACTGAGACCTGGAAGCGGAAGGGGCTTGGCCAAGGTCACACAGGTGGTGAAGGGGTCGGCAGGGGTGAGCCCATCTGGCCCCTGCGGTGCTTGGCTCTTAGCTCACGAATGTCACAGGGTGCTGAGGATTGCGATCCTGTGCTTTTTTGCTTTGTAGACTCCTTTTCCTTAACTCTCAGGAAGGCAGAAAGTGAACCAACTGTGTTATTGTCAACCCTTCTGTTTTAGCTTGTCTCCTTTCCACGAGTCCGATGGCTTAGATGGGGGTGATTCTTGATCACCATTACTCCCCCAGCGTTCTCTGCTGACTCAGCCCTTGCTGCCACCCAAAGTTGGAGTCTGTGGCAGCTGCCTGGCGGCAAATCCACGTTTTCAGGAATGAGGTGGCTTGGGGGCTGCCCTTGTACGCCTCCGTGTCTCACACAGGTTTCCAGATATCATGGGCGCCCCTCGTCTCCTTGCTGGCTGGCCAGCTTGTCTTCCCCTGCCTGTGCTGACCCTCTCCCTCAATCCCCTGCAGGCCCCCCCTTGCCAGCCCTCCGCTCCCTCCGTCTCTGGGCAGGAAGTGCCCACATTTAGGGACCCAATTTCTGCCAGAAATTGCCATAAGGCTTCCAGGCTGTCATTTCCCTCCTCCGTGTGTTTCTCATCTGTCTTTGGTCTCTGGGCTGTTCGTAATTCCCATGCTGGTGTTTCAATGTGGTGCAATATTTGCTTTTTTTTAATCTCCCTTCTCAAAGTTGATCAGGAGGGGAGAAGTCAGGGTGTGCTCAAGTTGTGACCCCAGGAGCCACATTTTATGTGGCCTCTATTTATGAACACATATAAATGAATATAAAATAAAAATATAATACATATATGGCTTTTACAGATCAAAGCCAACATGCATTGGTCATGTTCCAGGCACCACAATACATTTAATTTAATTAATTAAATTTAATTTTTTAAAAGGTTTTATTTATTTATTTGACAGAGAGGGAGAAAGAGCACAAGCAGGGGACGTGGCAGGCAGAGGGAGAAGCAGACTCCCTGATGAGCAGGGAGCCCCATGCAAGGCTTGATCCCAGGACCCTAAGTTCATAACCTGAGCCGAAGGCAGACGCTTAACCGACTGAGCCACCCAGGCACCCCTAAATTTTAATTTTGTAACCATCATGATACTATTTGTTTCATGAAGAAACTAAGAAGTTAATCTGTATTTGCCCAACCTTGCAAAAGTATCCAGGAGAAAAGCAAAAATTGGAGTCCAGTTTTCTATAACCCTGGAACCTGGTTCTTCAACAACTGCAGATATGGTCTTCTGTTGTTATTATTATTGTCTCCTTTAGGGACAAAAAACCCCATAGTTTTTAAACAAATGGATCCTTTCCTTGGGAAGTGCAGTCTTGTGCATGGATTCAAATACTGCATCTCCCTTGTATGTTAGGCTCCATGCTGGACCTGCAGATGCAAAGAGGTGTAAGCATAGTGTCCCCGTCCTGACGGTGCTTAGGATTTAATACGGGATCAGTCTGGCTTGCCTCACTTCTAGTGTGTGTGGTGGTGTGCAGATGTGCAAGGACTAGGAGAGACAGGAGAGGACCCAGAGGCTGGGTTTCTGCGCTTGTCCGTTGTCTGAAAATCCCAGAGAGAGAGAATGTATAGGTGGGAGTAACCAGGTGTCTAATGGTGTTGTGACCCTAAGTGTGGCAGGCAGGAAAGGTTGGGTGGTTTTTACTTTGTGCTTGGACTCCATGGTGTGAGTCCACCTTTTCCCCATCTTTTGTAGGTATAATTTTGCTTCTTACCTTGGAAGTGGCCCCTACTCGCATAAGGCCATTCTTCACAACCCTCATCTGAAATACCTGAACCTGCCTGGCACGAGCCTCTCGCACGTGGATGTCAGCGTGAGATGCTGAAGCACCCAGTGTGCAGCACAGACGAGCTGAGGTAAGTCTCGGGTTGCCCATGCGTGGGGATGCTTCTTGTCCAGCATGGAATTCACGGTTTGAACATGCCCATTTCCTTCCCCCGTCAACATTTGTCTCCTACGTTGAAAACTTTCCACCTCAGCATCTCCAGACCTCTCAGAAAGTTTGTTCCAGCTTTCTTTTCCTTTTCTTTTCCTTTCCTTTTCTTCTTTCTCTTTCTTCTTTTTCTTCTTCCTCACTTCCTGTGGACACCTGACCTGCCTCTTCTTGGTTCTGCCCTCAATGTCAACCATGCCAAAACCAGAACTCCATTTTTCCCCCCTGAAAATATTCATACTCATCTTAAAATGAGAAATCATACTAATGATCACAAGTGTGCTCTTGTGAATCTGGTAGGTGACCACATGGAGGTCATAAGGGAAGCCATTTGCTCCAAATCATCTCTTCCTCTTGAAAATTATCGGGGATGCTCCTCCCATGGTTGGGTGGTTTCTAGGCAGGCTCAATCCATATTTCAGCAGAAAGCAGAAGGGGGAAGTCATAGAGGTAGCAATCAACAAAACCAACTCATTAAACCCACTTGGAGAATATGCTCTTCTCTCTCCTAGTTCAGCATCTCTCCTTTGCTGTAACAGTTGCGAATATAATTAATGGATTCACATACACTTTGTTAATTGTAACTCGGTCAAGATTCTTCAGGAGACAGAGGCACATTCCACGCATAAGAGTTGTTCAAACACACAGGCTTTCTATAGATCCTGTTCCTCATCTGAGCTGTTTCCATATCATAACATTTGTTTTCTCTACTCTAGCTCTCTACTCAGGGGGAACTTACAGAGTTCCCTAGTATTTTGCTCTATTTCATATTATGCCATTTGCATAAGGTTTTAATATTCTACTTTACCATAAGAACTGGGGAACAGATCTAGGAAACCAGGGGTCAGGTGTAGATGTTTAGTGCTGGAAACTTTGCCTCCTTGGAACAGACCATCCATATGCTTGACTTCAGTTTTGTTTTGGGGGTGAGAGGTGCCCCAAATCAGGTTCTTCTCAGATCATTAGTTCTCAACAGAGGGCAGTTTTGTCCCTCAGGGAACGTCAGTGTCTGGAGACACTTTTGATGGTCATCGTTGCCTTGGGAGGGTGTTACAGGCTTACCCAGTGGGTGGAGGTCAGGGGTACTGCTCAACATCCACAACACACAGGATGGCTTCCACATCAGAGAATCTTCCAGTTCAACATGTCAGTAGTGCTGAGATTGAGAAACCTGCTCTAGCCTCCGAGATGCTCTGTTTCTTTTTTTAAGATTTTTTATTTTTATTTTTATTTATTTATTTTATTATGTTCAGTTAGCCACTGTATAGTACATCATTTTTAAAAAAGATTTTATTTATTTATTTGACAGAGAGAGACAGCGAGAGAGGGAACACAAGCAGGGGGAGTGGGAGAGGGAGAAGCAGGCTTCCCGTGGAGCAGGGAGCCCGATGCGGGGCTCGATCCCAGGACCCTGAGATCATGACCTGAGCCGAAGGCAGACGCTTAACGACTGAGCCACCCAGGCGCCCCATACATCATTTGTTTCTGATGTAGTGTTTAACGATTCATTAGTTGCGCATATCACCCAGTGTTCATCACAACACATGTCCCCCTCAACACCCATCACCCAGTTACCCCATCCCCCCACCCACCTCCCTTTCCACAACTCAATTTGTTTCCCAGAGTCCAGAGACTCTCATGGTTTGTCTCCCTCTCTGTTCTACCTCCCCTTCATTTTTCCCTCCCTTCCCCTTTACTCCTCCATGTTATTGCTTATGTTCCACATATGAGTGAAACCATATGATAATTGTCTTTCTCTGCTTGACTTATTTCACTTAGCATAATCCCCTCCAGTTCCATCCATGTTGATGCCAATGGTAGGTATTCATCCTTACTGATGGCTGAATAAAATTCCATTGTATATATGGACCACATCTTCTTTATCCATTCATCTGTTGAAGGGCATCTTGGCTCCTTCCACAGTTTGGTTATTGTGGACATTGCTGCTATGAACAGCAGGGTGCACGTGCCCCTTCTTTTCATTACATCTGTATCTTTGGGGTAAATACCCAGTAGTGCAATTGCTGGGTCATAAGGTAGCTCTATTTTTAACATCTTGAGGAACCACCATAGTGCTTTCCAGAGTGGCTGTACCAGCTTGCATTCCCACCAACAATGTAAGAGGGTTCCCCTTTCTCCACATCCCCGCCAGCATTTGTTGTTCCCTGTCTTGTTAATTTTAGCCATTCTAACTGGTGTAATATGGTATCTCATTGTGGTTTTGATTTGAATTTCCCTGATGGCAAGTGATGTTAAGCATTTTTTCATGTGTCTGTTAGCCATTTGTATGTCTTCTTTGGAGAAGTGTCTGTTCATGTCTTCTGCCCATTCCTTGATTGGATTCTTTGTTTTTTGGGTGTTGAGTTTGAGAAGTTCTTTTTTTTTTTTTTTTTTAATTTTATTATGTTATGTTAGTCACCATACAGTACATCATTAGTTTTTGATGTGGTGATCCATGATCCATTGTTTTCGTATAACACCCAGTGCTCCATGCAGTATGTGCCCTCCTTAATACCCATCACCGGGCTAACCCATTCCCCCAGACCTCTCCCCTCTAAAACCCTGTTTGTTTCTCGGAGTCCATAGTCTCTCATGGTTCATCTCTCCCTCCGATTCCCCCCACCTTCATTTTTCCCTTCCTTCTCCTAATGTCCTCCATACTATTCCTTATGTTCCACAAATAAGTGAAACCATATGATAATTGACTTTCTCTGCTTGACTTATTTCACTTAGCATAATCTCCTCCAGTCCCATCCATGTTGATGTAAAAGTTGGGTATTCATCCTTTCTGATGGCTGAGTAATATTCCATTGTATATATGGACCACATCTTCTTTATCCATTCATCTGTTGAAGGGCATCTCGGCTCTTTCCACAGTTTGGCTATTGCGGACATTGCTGCTATGAACATTGGGGTGCATATGGCCCTTCTTTTCACTACATCTGTGTCTTTGGGGTAAATACCCAGGAGTGCAATTGCTGGGTCATAGGGTAGCTCTATTTTTAACTTTTTGAGGAACCTCCACACTGTTTTCCAAAGTGGCTGTACCAACTTGCATTCCCACCAACAGTGTAAGAGGGTTCCCCTTTCTCCACAACCTCTCCAACATTTGTTGTTTCTTTCCCTGTCAATTTTTGCCATTCTAACTGGTGTAAGGTGGTATTGCAATGTGGTTTTGATTTGAATTTCCCTGATGGCTAATGATGATGAACATTTTTTCATGTGTCTGTTAGCCATTTGTATGTCTTCTTCACAGAAGTGTCTTTTCATGTCTTCTGCCCATTTTTTGACTTATTTGTTTTTTGGGTGTTGAGTTTGAGAAGTTCTTTATATAACTTGGATACCAGCCCTTTATCTGTAGAGTCATTTGCAAATATCTTTTCCCATTCCGTGGGTTGCCTCTTAATTTTGTTGACTGTTTCCTTTGCTGTGCAGAAGCTTTTTATCTTGATGAAGTCCCAAAAGTTCATTTTTGCTTTTGTTTCCCTTGCCTTTAGAGATATGTCTTGAAAGAAGTTGCTGTGGTCAATGTTGAAAAGGTTACTGCCTATGTTTTCCTCTGGGATTTTGATGGATTCCTGTCTCACATTGAGGTCTGTCATCCATTTTGAGTTTATCTTTGTGTATGGTGTAAGAGAATGGTCCGGTTTCATTCTTCTGTAAACAGCTGTCCAATTTCCCCAGCACCATATATTGAAGAGACTGTCTTTTTCCCATTGGTTATTCTTTCCTGCTTTGTCAAAGATTAGTTGACCATAGAGTTGAGGGTCCATTTCTGGGGTCTCTATTCTGTTTCATTGATCTATGGGTCTGTTTTTGTGTCTTGATGATCACAGCTTTGTAATATAGCTTGAAGTCAGGCATTGTGATGCCCCCAGCTTCGGTTTTCTTTTCCAACATTCCGCTGGCGGTTCGGGGTCTTTTCTGGTTCCATACAAATTTTAGGATTGTTTGTTCCAGCTCTGTGAAAAATGTCAATGGCATTTTCATAGGGATTGCATTGAAAGTAGATTGTTCTGGGAAGTATAGACATTTTAACAATGTTTATTCTTCCAATCCATGGGCATGGAATGTTTTTCCAACTTTGTGTCTTCCTCAATTTCTGTCATAAGTGTTCTGTAGTTTCTAGATATAGATCCTTTACCTCTTTGGTCAGGTTTATTCCTAGGTATCTTATGGTTTTTTTGGTGCTATTGTAAATGGAATTGATTCCAGAATTTGAGAAGCCCTATTCCATAGTCCACATTTTTGCTTCTGTGTTTCTGCAGCTGCTGCATGTTCTAATCCTCTTACTTTTCTCAGATGACCATGGAATATGAGGAATGACTTGCAAGTTTTGCATGTGGCTTCATGAAAATATTACCAGAAGAGCTTGAGCGGGTTGATCAGTTGAGTGTATATATGTCTTTGCAGACTGATGTGCTGTTGCCTCACCTCTGTGGCCTGTGACTACATCTTCCAAGTCCTTCTGTGCAACAAATCCCTGTCCCTTCTTGATCTGGGGTCAAATTTCCTGGAAGATAATGGAGTGGCATCTCTTGGTGAGGCACTGAAGCATCCAAACTACAATATTGAGCAGTTGTGGT
This sequence comes from Halichoerus grypus, assembly GCF_964656455.1. Lineage (NCBI taxonomy): Eukaryota > Metazoa > Chordata > Mammalia > Carnivora > Phocidae > Halichoerus > Halichoerus grypus. The sequence goes on from NC_135726.1 coordinate 58,372,930, forward strand.
ATGTCTGGCTATGATTTGCTTGAATGTCAGAGTTCCTTTTTTTGGATATCAGCATCCTGGGAAGGAAATGGGAAGGGGTAAAATCATGGGGTCTGCTGAAAGAAAGCAAGGCTGAATGTTGACCCCGCCTGATACTTGTGGGAGTGTCCAGTGGTGCTGACGGGTGTGAGCTTGACCAAAGAGCTTGACAGGACTTGGTAGGACATGCTACTCTGAAGTAGGGTCTCTGGCCTCCAGAAGACCAGAGATGGAGTCCCAAGTGCCCTGGGCTAGCTGGGTGAATTGTGAGGTGCCTCACCTCTCCTCCAGTGTGACATAAGGATAATTGCATTTCCCACATCAAAGAATCGAGGTGACCAGCGGGAATAGCATATGTAAAGTACTATTACCAATGGCTTGCCCAAAACAAGCACTCAGTAATGATGGCAGAAGGCATATAGCATAGATATCATTCACGGCTTCTCCTGGGCACTGGAAACTCTTCTGGGTAGATAAGATGAATTGGTAAATGAAATGCTCCAGTATCTCTGTTTCCATGGATGTCAGTTTTATGGAGTGTCACACACACTCACACACACACAAGTGTGGGCTGCAAGTATGTGTGTATATATCATGGTTTCTTGATCTTAGCACTATTGGCATTTTGGCTTTGATCATTCTTTGTTGTGGGGAGTGGCTGCCCTGTGCTTTGTAGGGTGTTTAACACCATCTCTGGCTCGTACCCACTGGATGTCAGTAGTACCCTCTCTCCCAGTGTGGCAGACCAAAATTACAGACATTGCTTGATGTCCCCTGGGGCGGGGAGGAGTGACAAAAGTCATTCCTGTTTGAGAACCACAGAGACGCATACACATATATGTGTAGATGTCAGACACATACAGACACACATGTGTGTATATGTATGTCTGCACATGTGTCTGTGTGCTTATACACACATGTGTGCACATACCAGACTCATGAATATATGTACACGTATGTTAGCAGGTGGTAAGTACTGTGGGGAGCTCAGAGGTAGGACACAGACTGGGGACGTAAGTCTCTATAAAATATTCAGGGAGGTCCTCACCAAAGGTGACATTTGTGCAGAGATTTGGAGGAGGTGAAGGAGTAACCCACTGATATTTGGGCAGGAGTGTTGCAATCAGTGAGAACGGAGCCGAGGCCCCGGGGGAAGCAGAGACAGACGGCAGAATTGCAGTCCAGCATGTTGGGCAGGAAGGTGCAGGCCTGTGAAGTCATGGAACCATCACCATCACCATCTCAGAAGTACTTGGGTACTTCTTCCTTCATATGAATAAATGAAAACAAGCCAAGCCCTGAGAGGTGGGACCTCATGATTGTGTCTGTTGGTGTGTATTTCCCCCCAGGTTGGTGGATTGTTGCCTCACTTCTCTCTGTTGTAAGGACCTCTCTGCTGTTCTTGTTTGCAATGAAAAACTAAAGACCCTGAAACTAGGGAGCAATGACATCCAAGACGCAGGTGTCGAGCAGTTATGTGAAGCTCTGAAGCATCTGGACTGTAGAGAATCTTGGGTGAGTGTCCACTGATTGCCTTTATGAGAAGGCGTACCTATTTCAAGAATAGGAAAACCTCAAGGATTGGTGGTACGTAAAGGAAGCAAGTTTAAGAACAAGTGTGTCTTGAACGATGTGATAAGTAAAATGCTATCCCATGAAGCCAGGGCTTGCTCAACTTTGACTCTATTGACATTTGGGACTGGGTGGTTCTTTGCTGTGGTGGGGAAGGGGGTCTCGTCCTGCTCATTGTACGATATGCAGCTGCATCCCTGGCTTCTCCCTATCCATGAGATGCCAGTTTTACTCCCCAGGTGTGTCAAATGTCTCTAGATATTGCCACATGTCCCCCAGGGGACACAGTGGCCTTGGTTGAAAAACACTAGACTAGACTGTAAAGTGCCCTGTGAGGCATGGGATTTGGCCTCTCACAGTGGTGTGCCTTCTGGTGTGTGTTTCCCTGTTGCAGGCTGGAAATGTGTCAGCTCGCCGGTACCTGCTGTGAGGTCCTGGCCTCGGTTCTCACTGTCTGCAGATCACTGAAGAGCCTGAATCTGGACTGGATTAGCTTGGACCATGATGGGGTGTTTGTGCTGTGTGAGGCCCTGAACCACCCAGACTGTGCCCTGCAGCAGCTCGGGTGAGTGGATGTCCTTTCCCTCAGAGTGAGGTCAGCCCATGGTAGGTTTTCCCAGTCTTGGCATGACTGACATTTGGGTCGGGAGTCCTTTGCTGTGGGGACTGTCCTGAGCATTGCGGGATGCTGAGCAGCATCCCTGGCCTCTCCCTGCATATTACATGCCTGCAGCACCTTCCCTCAGTCATGATGATCAAAAATGGGAACTTCAAAGTTGCTAAGAGACAAGATTTCAGTTGTTCTCACCACAAAAAAGAAACTATGATAATGTGACATGATGGAGGTATTAGCTAATGCTAAGTTGGCAATCATTTGGCAATTTAGAGATGTATCAAACCAATGTGTTGTATACTTGAAACTTACCCAATGTTCTATGTCAATCATATCTCAATAAAATAATAATAAATTAATTGAAAATTAAAACAGAAGAGCTCTAACATCCATTCCCTGAAATAAAAAAACGAACACCTCCAGACCTTGTCAAATGTCCCCAGAGGGGCAGAATTGCCCCAGGCAAGAAGCACTGCCTTACGGTAAACACCACCTCCTGCTCACATTGTCCATAAGGAGGGAACATCAGCTCAGACATGGTGGCTGGGTCTATAAAGGGCTGAGCAGTTCCGACCCAGAGGCACTTTCTAGAAGTGCAGCAGTCAGCGTTGTTCTGAACGTCACATTTGCATGTGACGTGTATGTATTTGACATCCGTAGAATGAATATTTGGGTGCCCTCCATACGCCAGGCCCCTGGATGACATGCTGAGGAGGAACAGAGTGGATCACATCCCTATTCTCCACATTCCTATCCTCTAGGAAAAATACGTGCTTTCTCTGCACACTCAAAATGATCTTGCCAGACACTTCTCGGGAAGAATGGCTTGGAAGTAGGCACTGGGATGTAGAGAGGCGAACAATCATGTGTAGAGTCAAGAAAACTTTATTTCTATTTTCCCAGGCTTTGCAAATCTCCTTTTGACGAGGAGATTCAGATGCTGCTCACAACTGTGGAAGAGAAAAATCCCCACCTGACCATTTCCCATCTTCTCTGAGTCAGCGAAGAGTACAGGATCAGGGGTGTGCTCACCTGAGGGGGGAACACTTCAAGTAATCTCACAAGGCCTTCTCCTTGGTCACAGTGGGCCATCCTCCTCCCAGCACACCCTGTCCTGTAAATTGTAATTCATGATGGTGGGCGCTGTGCTTTCAGGCCTGTCCCTTTACAGAGTCCTAGCAGTATGACTGTGGATGTGCCATCTGTGCCTAAGCCCCCATCCCCACCTTTAAAATTCCCATCTTAGCTTTTGATAGAAGAATACATTAAATGGATGAACACTTTAGAAAGCATGACTTTATTTTCTTAGTGAGTGTCTTGGGAAGTAGGAGCTTGGATTTGAAGGAACCACAATCCTTTGACAATTTTGACTTAGAAGCGATGGTAGAATGCATCTATAGATTCTAGATTCTATTGCTATCACTACATTTAGCACCCACCCAAACTTTCCATTTTTAGTTTGTACAAATTTACATTTGATCAGTTTCATGGTCTAATAAAAAAATACATTTCCAAATCTGTACTTATCCTTTAGAATATGCCATTCCAATAGCCTTTTAAAAAACTTCAGTATTCTCTTTTCCAAATGTTACACAGTTTAATCCAACATTTTCAAATATACGTAAATACCTCATTGTCTTAATTAAATGTTGTCTGGTTTTCTGTTGCCACTCTAAGAAATTGTTCATGCCTTATCGACACTATATAGAACTTAATTTTTGTTGAGTATTTTAAAAACTTGCAACAAACTATTTTTCAGAGAAGTTTTACGTCTCCCACAAAAGTGAGAGGAAGGTACAGAGATTTTCCATGGACCCCCCTCACCCTATATATGCCCCTGGTTGACCTAAGGAGTTGACAAATCCCAGTCATGATCCATCCCACTTGTGTTGTCTTTGTTGTTGCTATTGTTGAAATTGGCAAGCTTACTCTAAAAATAATATGGAAATGCAAAAAATATAGAATGGCCAAACCAATATTGAAAAATAACTTATTGACTGACTTGCCATAAATAACATACATATGATTCAGGGTCATCTCATCTATCTTGTGAATTTTCTTTTTATTATTTTGCCCAATTTTCTATTTGGCTTTTGGCCCTTCTCTTGATTTTAAATAATTCTGATGCTTTCCCTCTATCTGTGCTATATTTTACTTCCCCTTGAATCTTTTCTGTACATCCAGGAATACTTCTTCCCAGGGCAAACTCTGAAAATAAAGGACAGCCTGGTTGACCGATGAGGGACAAGGGAGAAGTGCTCTCTGGGTGATTTGGGAAGCATATAATGAGCTCTTGGGGAGTCACGTGGACATCAGAGACGCTCACAGGTTCTGAGGTAAGATAGACTAGCTTCAAATGGGATATTCTCCAGATGTAGAAGACGTGGGGCCCTAAGTAACAGGAATTGTGTTATTTAAGTCAAGGGAGAGACCAGTTTCCAGATCAAATGGAGATGTTCAGTATGAGCTAATCATGGTGTCAGCCTGATTCTGGAAATAGGAAATGCCCATTTGGAAATACTATAAGAGGAACCCTTGACCCAACATTCAGTTTCTTTTTTTTTGATGATTTATGGTTTTATTTATGATTATTATTACTATTTTTATTATGCTCAATTAGCCAGCATATAGTACATCGTTAGCTTTTGACGTAGTGTTCAACGATTCATTAGTTGTGCATAACACCCAGTGCTCATCACAACACGTGCCCTCCTTAATACCCATCACCCAGCTACCCCATCCCCCTACCCACCCTCCCTTCTGAAACCCTCAGTTTGTTTTCCAGAGTCCATACATTGAGTTTCAATTCCACCACAGACAGCAACTTTGACTCTGAACTTAGATTCTTCCACTGGGAACATAGAAACTTTTCTCTGCCTGTTGTTTAGCAGCTTTTCAGGAACTGTAAATTAATTACCAAAAATTACCATTAATTACCAGAAGTGGCTGGTGAAGACTTGCAATGGGGATAAAATTTGCTTCTTATTAGAGACGCCCCAGCTTCTCCAGGCAGATAGTGTTCCTGAGACACACTGACGTGGTAATGGCGTCTCTGTGGGGAGAGGAGGTCTAGGGACCCTGTCCCTATAACTGTGGCTCTTCCTGATTGACACTTCGCTGCACGGAACGCTGGAGCAGGACCAGCCAGGTGAGTGCTTTCTTACGTTCAGTCTCAGGGCAAAAACCAGGAGACAAGTCGTCTCCAACAGGAGAGGAACTCAGAACTGGGTTTGTGTAGTAAGGTTGTAGAGGACAGGTACTAACTCTGCCTGCGCTTTGGCTGGGCTGGTGGCTGGTAGACATGTGTTGGGGACTGTCTCTGGGTGGGACCGCAGTGGAGAGAGTCACTGTAGATCTCTGTGTCCTAGAGTCCTTGACAATGCGGGAAAAAAGACGGGATCTCTTAGGAATCTGAGCCAAGCTTTGGATGAGCAGAGTCACTGACCTCCTCAACCATGTACAGAAGAGTCTGCTTATTTTCTCAGACCTAACAGATTTTAGGCTTGTGTATGAATGCGTGTAGAAAATTGATGTGCAGAGTTCAGGTTATAACTTCAAAATGCTGATGTAAATAAGGTCCATTGACACACACATACACATACAGAGAGATATTCACAGAGAAAAACAGTCTGTGGTGTAATGATATTAGGATTTAATGACTCTATTTTTTTTTTTTTTTTTCCTTTCTGAAATCCTACTGCAGTAGAATGCAATTGCTTCTGTATTCTTCTGGAGATTTTTGGGGTCATTTTTCTTTGTTTTGTAGTGTGTGTGTGTGTGTGTGTGTGTGTGTGAGAGAGAGAGAGAGAGTGTTGCTCTGTGTGTGTGTGAAGCATCAAGGAGAGAGAGAAAAAATGTTAGTGAGACGAATTATATTTAATTTTCAAGTCTCAGAAGTAGTTTGGTGGAACATACCTGATCCATTTTTCCCATTTGATATTGTAATACCTTTTACTTCATATTGTAGTGATAGATAATCAAAACAAGGAAACAAATATTTTGTACCATAATCATGTTTCTACTGCTATTATTACAACTTCCTTTTTTTTTTTTTATTATTACAACTTCTAACACTGTATGGGAACTAACTTTGTTTTGGCCACTGCGATCAACAGTTGACATGAAATTCACATTGTGGTCACTCTGAGGTCATTTTAGGGTCATGTTGCTTAATCAGAAGGCTACTGATTTTTTGGAAGGTATATCATATTCAGTCACTCTGATGAATAATATTAAGCATTCTCAAAAGCTGACTGTTGCAAATTTAATGAGTTGGATAATCTTATACATTTGAACATGAGTTTGCATTTTTCTACTTCATTATCTTAGGTTAATGAATTATGGTGACAGAATAATGATAAATTCTAAGAGGGGTACAGTATGACCACCTCCTTTCACTTATTTATTTACTAAGTGCATGTTACTTAACACTTTTTGTGAGTCAATCATATTTTTTCATAAGACAAGCATGGTTCTTAAGTTTATGTTAGTTTACATTCTGGTGAAGAGTCAGAACATAATAGTAAATACAAACCATGAGGGACTCTTAACTCCAAGAAGCAAACTGAGGGTTGCTGGACGGGAGGTGGGTGGGGGGATGGGGTAACTGGGTGATGGGCATTAAGGAGGGCACGTGATGTGATGAGCACTGGGTGTTATATGCAACTGATGAATCACTGACCTCTACTTCTGAAACTAAGAATACACTACATGTTAATTAGTTGAATTTAGATAAAATAAAATTTAAAACAGTAAGTAGAAGTACAAAGTAATGATGTGAAATTGGTGTCTGTGGCATGTTCTCCAGGTCGAGTCTCATGTGGAATACGACTGTCTCCCTTTTCAGGAGAAGAAAAGGCCCAGGATCCCTTTATGAGGTCCTATAATTAGGAAGAGTCCTCCTGAGGCACTAACAGAGCCTGCTCTTCACTCCAGGCCACTCTGAAGCCCTCACCATGTCTTCGCAGAGCAACGCCCTAAGAACCACAGGGGAAGAGGCTCTGAAAACCATCTTGTTTTTCCAGATGGGCACTGGGGCTCTGGCCAATGTCACCCTCTTCTTCCGTAACTTCTCTCCAGTCTTGCATGGACACAAGCAGAGGCCTCCCCACGTGATTCTCACCCACATGGCTGCAGCCAATCTCTTGGATTTTCTGTCTGCCGGGATTCCCTACATGAAGGCTACTTTTGTTTTGAGGAAGCCCCTGTCCAGTCTTGGGTGTAAATTTGTATATTATATACACAGAGTGGCTTGTAGCGCCACCATGTGCTCCACCTTCATCTTGAGCACCTGTCGGTTCCTCACACTCATCCCGGGGAGGATGGTGTGGACCATGCTCAGAGGACAAGCCCCCAAGGTCATTCATCCTTCCTGCTGCATCTGCTGGATGTTCAGTATCTTCATGAATACCTGTGTTCCCATGAGCGTCACTGGTGCACAGGATGTGGGAACTAGTCCTGACACCCGAGGGAGGTGGTTCTGCTCCTCCGTGCGTCCTGGTGCGAGCACAGTCATCCTGTGGGTTGCCGCGGGTGCCATGTTTACTGGCCTCATGGTCTGGTCCGGTGGTTCCATGGTGCTGCTCCCGCACGAGCAGCCACCAGGGAGTGCCGTGTATTCACAGCCCCAACAGCTTCCACAAACACCCCCTGGAGCAGAGCTGCCCACACCGTCGTGTGGCTGGTGGCCACCTTCGTCAGCTTTTACGTGCTGAATTCCGTTGTCACTTTATCTTACTGCCTTTGTGGATTTCCGTCTGTGGTTGATACAGACCTCTAGTATTTTGGCTTTATGTTTCCCCGCTTTTAGCCCCTTCCTGCTGATCCTTCGCAGCCCTGGGCCTCCTAGGTCCTGCTCTTGAGTTGTTAGAGATCAGATGTAAATGCGTGGAAGACAGCTTTGATAACCGTGATCACTCTATTCAGTGACCATCTACTCAGCACCAGTGTTCTATACAACCTTGGAGGGTAAATCTGATACGGGGGCTGCCATGGGAGATCTCAAAGTCAACTCACCAATCATGAGCTTAAGACAGACATACAAAACTGTTAAGGAAACATGTCTTCCCTCTCGACCAGTGCTGATGCTGAAACAAAGCGTCTTTCTTCAGGAATATTCAAAGTGTTTCTGCAAATTTTATCTCCGTGTGGGCACGGTGAACACCTCGCATACACTGGTACACAATCTAATACTGATACAGGTAAATACTACGCCGGAGGGGGGGCAGAGGCTTTGTTTCACAGATGCAGGTAAGAAACCTGGTAGATGGAGAGGTGTTTTCTGCCTGACTTGATTACTGCATTTCACTCCTATTTCTCTAATATGCTGTAGTCCGACACAGAAAATCGATGTTGTCCAGTGGGTTGCTTTGCCTTTATACCTTGTGGGTTTTCTTTACATGGCTGACCCCCAGTGAAGTTCATCAATTGGATAAGTGAAGTAATATATTTTTTTAAAATTTTTTATTGTTATGTTAATCCCCATACATTACATCATTAGTTTTAGATATAGTGTTCCATGATTCATTGTTTGTGCATAACACCCAGTACTCGGATAAGTGAAGTAATATTAAGGAGGGTTTACAGCTGCCATCTATAAACTTGTTACTCAGATTTTCTAGTTTATCATTGAAATACAGAAACTGGGGACTCAGTTTTTTTCTTTGTCCTATCTGCTTTTTTCTCTCTTTTTCCTTTTGCCTCCTTTTGGGACAGTCTGGTATTTTTAAAATTAATGGTGTTAAGGTATAACTATTTTTAGTGGTTGTCATAGTTGTTTTATTTTATTTATTTTTTATTATGTTCAATTAGCCAACATATATCATTAGTTTTTGACGTAGTGTTCAACGATTCATTAGTTGCGTATAACACCCAGTGCTCATCACAACACATGCCCTCCTTAATACTCATCACCCAGTTACCCCATCCCCCACCCTCTTCCCTTCTGTAATCCTCAGTTTGTTTCCTGGAGTCCAGAGTCTCTCATGGTTTGTCTCCCTCTCTGGTTTCTTCCCATTCAGTTTTCCCTCCCATCCCCTATGGTCCTCTGCACTATTTCTTATATTCCACATATAAGTGAAACCATATGTAATTGTCTTTCTCTGCTTGACTTATTTCACTTAGCATAATCCTATCTAGTTCCATCCATGTCGATGCAAATGGTGGGTATTCATCCTTTCTGATGGCTGAGTAATATTCCATTGTGTATATGGACCACATCTTCTTTATCCATTCATCTGTTGAAGGGCATCTCGGCTCTTTCCACAGTTTGGCTTTTGTGAACATTGCTGGTTGTAGCTGTTTTAAAGTGGATTTCCAACGTATTACATTCCAGTTAGAACTACTGTTGACCATTTCACAGATTATGTAAGAATTTTATAATAGTGTAATTCCATATACCTTATAATGTTTTATGATATTGTTTTTATAAATTTTTATTCTACATATGTTATTACCCACAATTAATGCTATTATTTTTGCTGTCATGAGCCAGTTGTCTCTTAGAGAAAATAAGAAATGATAAAGTATAGATTACACATGTATCCACACGATTGCCAATTCTGCTGATAATAATTCTTTTTTGTGTGTTTTCCTCTGGTATAATTTTCCTTCAGTATGAAACACCTCCTTCAGCTTTTTTGAAGTACAGATTTGCTCTATGTGAGTTATTTCAGTATTTATCTAAATATATCTTTATCTCACTGTTTTTCCCATTAAATTATACAAAATGTCTATTTGAAAAAAGGTAATAAAATGTGATCAATAGGGACGCCTGGGTGGCTCAGTCGTTAAGCGTCTGCCTTCGGCTCAGGTCATGATCCCGGGGTCCTGGGATCGAGCCCCGCAACGGCTCCCTGCTCCGCGGGAAGCCTGTTTCTCCCTCTCCCACTCCTCCTGCTTGTGTTCCCTCTCTCGCTGTGTCTCTCTCTGTCAAATAAATAAAATCTTTAAAAAAATGTGATCAATAACAAAGATGTATTCAGCACTATCCAACCTCATTTTAAAAATTGAGAAATTCAATGCCTTTGAATTAATTTTATTTTTACAATTATTAATCTGATATCATTTCAAATATACATAATTTTCTCCCTTACCCAGATACCCCAACAATTAATACTTTACTACATTTGATTTATTAACTAATTTCTGTACATTTTATTCTGTTATCACCTTTTTTTTTTTTTCTGAACCACTTGAAAGCAATGTGTATACACCGTAAACTCACTGATGTGGTTTTCCCTACAACAAAGACACTCCTGCAATAACAACATACTGTCCTTTGATTTAGAAAATCAGTGTAGACACACCACCATTGCTCTATCCATGGGTCATGCTCAAATTTTCCAACGGATCTGAAACATCTCCTTTTCCTTTCTGGTTGGAATTACCCACCAGGAATGTGCACTTTGTTGTGTCTCTTCCTTGTTCTCCAGTCTCAAACTGTTATTGCTGACTTTCCCTTTCTTTCATATCCTTGCCCTACTTTGTTCTGTTGAATGACCCACCCCGTGGGTCTCTCTGGGCTTCCTCAAGACCAAACTCAGCTCACATTTCCTCGGTAGGAGGACCTGGGAAACGTTGCTGTTCTCTTCCCAGTGCTTCACACCAGGGCACGCACGGTGTTCACCCATCCTAATGGTGCTTATGTTCACCTTGATCACCTGGTCAGGTTGGCATCTGCCAAATCTCTCCATCTTATGTGTACCATTTGGTCTTTGCAACTGATTTAGCACATTATGGGGCGATGTCCTGAGATTGTCCCACTGTGTTGTTCCTTGTCACCTTACACTCATGTGCCTTAGCTATCACAGCTCCCATTGGAACAACCAACAGGATGGTTCTCTAACATCAGCCCTCAACATTAATTAGTAGGAATCTACTGAAGGAAGAGGCTTCCCTTCACCCCATGTATTTATTTAATCATTCATTCATTCTCTTTTATTCACGTCCAAAGGATTCCTAAATTCCTGTATGGTTCAATGGATTGCATTGTGATGCAATCATTATCTGTTTTCATGTTCATGTCATCCCAGATTGGCCAGTGGACGATCTGTATGGCTGTATGATTTAACAAAAGGAATCATTGTAGGCTCATCTTGCGCTGTTCAAGACGTAGCCCTGGTATCTACCACTTCACCAAAGAATAAGATCCCTTCAATGGAGGTTGGTTGCTGGAAACCAAGACCTGCTTTTAGCTTTGTGCATTGTTACCAGTGTGCCATTGCTTCTGGGACCTCTCAGCAAAAAGCTCATAATTAGGTTTCATACATGTGCACACATGCATGTGCATAATGAACTAGGAGTTATTCACATATGAGTTATTCACATTTGAATTCCTCCCATCAGAACCAGCCCCTAGGATTCATTCTAGCTTCTCCCTGTTCTCTGCTTATAAATATTTCCTCCAACAGTGAGAAACCTGTATTACATTCTATTTGCTCAACACTTACATGCTCAAGGATCCCACTCATAACCACAGTGCCTGAGTCCTCTGCCTACTTTCCCCCATCCCTCCAGTACCTTCATGCAATGCAGGTTTGCTTCTACTGTTCCTTCCCATGGCTCCCCTATCTCCTCACCACCTGCATCCCTGGGTGTGTGGTGACTAAAACACACAACTATACAGCTGTTTTGTCCGCTTCTGTCCTCACTGCCCTGCAATCTAGAGGGTTCCCATGCCACCACCAGGGTGCCTCTGCAGCTCTATCAACTGCATGGTAGCCTGAGAGGGGGAAGGATGTGGCAAGAGAGGGATGAACAAGGGAAAGAGAGAGGAGGAGAGAAGGAGGTGTCACCCTAATTTCTGAAGGTCTTTCTTACTGGATGCAAAATTCTAGGCTGACCCTTGGCTTCTTTCCTTTCATTTGCCCAAGATTACACAGCTGGAGTGGCAGAGCCAGCAACCAAAGATAGATGGGTCTGGTAGCAACTAGTAAATGTAGAAGGAATGATGGAATTAGAATATCATCGATTGACAACTGCCATAGAAAAAAATTATTTGATAGTGTGTTTTTTTTTTAATTCTCTGACATTTTCGTGTGGCCAGATCTAGAAGGATCCATTTTACTTCGGCCCCAAAGTAGTTTTGGTGGGAGTTCATTTCAGTTCTCACATCTGGCCACCCAAAGGCCATGACAGTTTCTGCCCTGACTTCCATCCACTCCCATATCCCACACTTTCCAATCCATAGAATGTGCTGCTTTGAACCATCCAAGGACAGGTCTTGGGCTTAGCATTTTCATGTGGCTGTGATGGGCAGGGTCTCTCTTGGTTCCACATACAATTTTACTGGAACCAGAGGCCTTAACTCCAGATGCTTCTAGTTTTGGCACTTGAGAGAACCTCTAAGTTCAAACACCTGTGAGCCTTCTAGGGGAAGTGTACATGGAGATCACCAAATCTGCGGCATGAGTAAATGACTTGGATAATAAGTATCTGCAACTAACAACAAATCCTATCTCCATAAGTAATTAGCTCTGTAGAAGGAAAATGTGACGAGCGTAGCTCTGTGGAAAGCAAGCAAAGGGAACTAAGGGAGATGGTGGGTCTGACCACATCAAATGTTACCACAGTCAAAAGGACATCTGCAGACCCTAAATCATTGCTGTTGACCCAGATAAGCACAGGTCCACAATTATTGTGGAGATTGTTCTCGTTATAGTGACTGTAACAGATTACCCATTTGTTTATCCTTTTTATGAAGGCATACAAATTTACCTCTGGGCTATGAGATCTTATGCTCCTAACAGTAAAGCACACAATCCGTTAGGTGATCCAACATTTTATGAATCAGAGCAGAGATCCAACCACATCAACCATGGTGCCATTTTTTAACATTTCTGCTTTATTCATGCTCTCAAATAATCATCTTTTAATGCTTGTAGTTGATGTTTAGTTTACTTGCACAATTGGAGTGAGGAGGTTGGGGGGAAGTGGTCGACTGGGACATTCCAAAAGGCAACATAGAAGCGATGATGTGACACTCCTATCATGAGCTCTCCCCAGTTGTTCATCCCTCTTTGAACGCATTAACTGATAAAGGTTTTCACCCCATGAATGCATCATCATAGCGATGTCTGTTAATAGGAACAGCCAGCTGTTCCTAGCCAGAGTATAATTATCGTTCTCCACGGTAAGGAAATATGAGGGAGATATAAATGAAACTAGATCTGCTCAGTGTAAATGATGGTTTAAAGTAGACAAGGTGTTCCTGAGGGGTGTGTGTGTAGGGGGAAGGTTGTGATACTATTGTCTACAGTTTTGTGTGCTTGAAAACGTCCATTAAAATTTGTATTTTATTTTTTTTTAAGTGTTTTAATTTGTAAAAAATATTTAAGTAATCTCTACATCCAACGTGGGGCTCAAACTCATGACCCCAATATCAAGAGTTGCACATTCCTCCGACTGAGTCAGCCAGGGGTCCATAAAATTTGTATTTTATTTTTTAAAGATTTTTTTATTATTTGTTTGAGAGTGAGAGGAAGCGCATGATCGGGGGAGGGGCAGAGGGAGAGGGAGAAGCAGACTCCCCGCTGAGCAGGGAGCCCGATGTGGGGCTGGATCCCGGACCCCGAGATCATGACCTGAGCCCAAGGCAGATGTTTAACTGACTGAGCCACCCAGGCATCCCTAAAATTTATATTTTAATGAGCAAATGTTAAATAGTGCTCTTTGAAATTATAAATGTTCAAACTAATATAAAATATTGTGGGTGAAATATAGTGTTAAAGAATTAGCCCTAAAAGTAGAATAAAAAACATGAGGTCATAGTCAATATTAAACAAAAGACAGCAAAAAGAGCAATTTCTTGGTGAAAAGACTGTTGGAAACCCATAGGGAGTGTATGGTTGTCCCAGGGGTTGGGGGCACTATGGACTTTAGATACCAGGGTGGGTGGCGGGCACTGTAAGTCTGAATTCCTTTGTTATCACTTATGTTTCCTATATGGCTTTGCCCTTTGCCCACTGTGTAGGCTCAGGAATGCTTCATGTGCAAATGGTCCAGAATAAAGAGGGGAGTCTGGTTACACAATGAGAGGCACAGGAGGCGGGCTGAATGGGGACTTGGAAGGGAAATTATCATCTTGTTTGGAGTCATGTGGGGATTAGGGATACCTGTATTTTGAGGTGGGAAAATGCTTTCAAAATGGGGTATTTTCCAGACTAAAAAGACCTAGGGCCATAAACAGCAAGAAGCATGGAATTTAAAGTCATGTTAAGACCAGAGTCCTGACCCAGTGAGGATGGTCAGTATTTTGGAAAGATGAAAAAGCACTGAGGAACATACCCCATTGGAAATAAAGGGAGCCCTCTAGGGAGCTTTCCTGGTGTTACTGGAAGCTGGCCCCTCGCACACAGAGGGCAGGAAGGGACCGAAGAAGGAGGCAGGCCACTCCAGGTTGGTAGATGGCAATTTTAATAAGCAAAATTTTAACAAGCAAAGCAAATACGAGGCTTGTCTCAGGCAGCAGCAAGATGAATGGATCCCTGAATCTGCCTTCCAAACCTTCTAAGTTTATAAAGAGGTGCTAATTGGGCTCAGGCAGGTCTTTTCAACAGCACATCACTATCTCAAGGCTATGCCCTTGGAGCAGCCTCTGGAAGTGGGAAAGGCAAGCAAATCCACGTTCCAAGGTCAGGAGAGAGGATGAGGAGCCTCTGAGTACCCAGGTGCAGCTCATGGGTACGTGGGCGGTCACATCTTTTTTTTTTTTTTTGAGAGATAACGAGAGAACATGAGCAAGAGCAGAAGGGGAGGGGAATAGGGAGAGGGAAAGAGAGAGAATCTTAAGCAGGCTCCCTGCAGAGTGGAGAGACTAACACAGGGAAAGGGGGTAGGGAGGGAGGGCTCCATCTCGCGACCAGGAGATCAGGACCTGAGCTGAAATCGAGTTGCAAGCTTAACTGACTGAGCCACCCAGGTGCCCCTTAAATAATGTTTTAAAGTAAATTCTAATTACTTTATTAGTTGCAAATGACAGAAGCCCAATTTAACATGGCTTTAAAAAAAATGTTTAAGGGGGTATTGCAAATTATTGGCCCATTGAGTGGGAAAATGCAGAACTTCATTGGCTTCAGACATGGCTGAACCAGGTCTGTCTGGCTCCAAATGTTAATGCCTGAAACTACTATTAAAGTTCAGGGGTTGGGGCGCCTGGGTGGCTCAGTCGTTAAGCATCTGCCTTCAGCTCAGGTCATGATCCCAGGGTCCTGGGATCGAGCCCCACATTGGGCTCCCTGCTCCACGGGAAGCCTGCTTCTCCCTCTCCCACTCCCCCTGCTTGTGTTCCCTCTCTCGCTGTCTGTCAAAATAAATAAAATCTTTAAAAAAAAAAGAAAAGAAAAGAATCAGAGTAAAACAATCTGTGGATGACAAAAGATGCAAAATGGCCAAGATTAAAGATCAAGTGAGAGTTCATTTGACAAGGAAATTTAGTTATTTCTGTGACATACAGCATTTTAACATAATGACCCCCCCCAAGCCTAATTAGTTTAACATATCTCTTTGACAAGGTGAAAGAGACAAATCCTTTGAGTCTTTGTTGGAATTTTCCACTCACTTATCCAACTAATACTTACCTAGAGTCCTCTTACATGCAAATCCTTTCCAAACTACACCCACAGAAAACACCCTGCTCCCGGTTGTAGACACCTCAGGTCACACTGCTGACGCTGGGTATGCAAGGCCGTTTCTAGGCCAGAGGTTGATCTTCTCCCCCAGGGGACATTTGGCCCTGTCTGAAGATAGTTTTAGTTGTCACAACTGGAGGAAGGGTTCCTGTTACTGGCATCTAGTGAGTAAAAGGCTGGGATGCTGCTCAACATCCCACCATGCACAGGACATCCTCCCACAACAAAAAAATGATCTTGTCACAAGTGTCAATAGTACTGAGGTTGAGAAGCCTTGATTTAGATCCCACAGTTAAAAGTTGAAAGCTTCTTCATAACAAATCCCCAAATTCGTGGACCTATTCCCCAAGCCTGGATCTAGCTCAGGAATCTACAGTCCAATGGTTTCTTTTTGCCTTTGAGAGGCCAAGCCCTGAAACCAGAATGTATAGAAGTTAAGGAATAGGGCTTTGCAGAAAGACCAACAACAGTGCCTGACACAGATTTGTCCACAGGGTCAAGCCTGGGTTCCTCCCTACAGAGAAGACAGATTTTTCCATGCATCCATAGCTTTAAGACAATCAACTCCACCTTCTTGTCTTAGGGGCACTCACAACGAATAGAGACATTATCCCCAAGTCCTAGAAACCCTTGTTTCAACTACTTCCAGGATGACCTGGCACCAAAAGTACACACTCTATTTTCTACTGAGACACATGGTCTCCTGGATTTCCTCTGTTGTGGCCTCACGTCTATAGCCCCAATGATGGTGGAGAACACTTTTTCCCAAACCATATCATGTGTAAATGTATGCAGTGGTTAAGAACAGATGCAACTTTGAATCTCTGTTTCTCTACCTACTTTGGCTAGTGAGACATCTGACAAACAAGGTCTCAGTTCTGGTTTTACCTGAAAAGTACCTTAAAGTTCTCAAGATAGGATTGAGAATTTTCCCAATACAAAAAGATCTGTTACATCACCCATAATGATGAGCCTTGGACAAGTGACCTGCTCTCTGCACTTCAGTTTTGTCAATCTTAACATGGGAAAATACCAAGTATCTCATTCATCTGTTAGTTTCTATACATAGTAGGTACATAAAAACAAATTGTGCCCCCCACCACTAGTTGGTTTTACTGAAAGCACCATGGTAGGGTGGAAAAGCTTTAAACCCACACAAGTGAGCTTGACTTCCTTTCCCTTCATGAACATGCTGTACATTCTTGGAAAAAAAATTTAACTTGGTTTAGCCTCAACTTCATTATCAATGAGATGCTAGTAATATTTCTTCCTTGAAATAATGTAATATGATTCCATTTATGTGATATGTACAGCACAGCTTTAAAAAAATCTCACATTTTAAAAATCAGTAATGAAGGGAGGGAAAACTGAGTGGGAAGAAATCAGAGAGGGCAGACAAACCATGAGAGACTCTGGACTCTGGGAAACAAACTGAGGGTTACAGAAGGGAGGGTGTGGGGGGATGGGGTAGCCGGGTGATGGGTATTAAGGAGGGCACGTGTTGTGATGGGTGTGATATGCAACTAATGAATCATTGAACACTACATCAGAAACTAATGATGTACTATATGGTGGCTAACTGAACATAATAAAAAAAATCAGTAATGAAACAGCAGACCTGAACACCACCACAGACCAAATGGACCTCACAATCATATAATTTTTAGAAAATTTAAATTCAATTAGCCGACATATAGTACATCAGATTCAGGTGTAGAGTTCAATAATTCATCAGTTGTGTATAACACCCAGTGCTCATATCACATACCCTCCTTAATGCCCATAACCCAATTACCCCATCCCCCCACACCTCCCCTCCAGCAACCCTCAGTTTGTTCCCCATAGTTAAGAGTCTTTCATGGTTGTCTCCCTCCCTGATGACTTCTCAGTTTTCCCTCCCTTCCCCAATGGTCCTCTGCACTGTTTCTTATATTCTACATGAGTGAAACCATATGATAATTGTCTTTCTCTGCTTGACTTATTTTGTTCAATGTAATACCCTCCAGTTCCATCCACACTGATGTAAATGGTAAGTGTTCATCCTTTCTGATGGCTGAGTAATATTCCATTGTGTATATATACCACATCTTCTTTGTCCATTCATCTGTCGATGGACATCTCAGTTCTTTCCACAGCAATGTGGCAGGATATAAAAATCAATGCACAGAAATCAGTTGCATTTTTTTTTAAGATTTTATTTATTTGACAGAGACACAGCAAGAGAAGGAACACAAACAGAGGGAGTGGGAGAGGGAGAAGCAGGCTTCCTGCTGAGCAGAGAGCCCAATGCGGGGCTCGACCCCAGGACCCTGGGATCATGACCTGAGCCGAAGGCAGACGTTTAACAACTGAGCCACCCAGGCGCCCCATCAGTTGCATTTCTATACACTAACAATGAGACAGAAGAAAGAAATTAAGGAATCAATCTCATTTACAACTGCACCAAAAACCATTAGATACCTAGGAATAAATCTAATCAAAGAGGTAAAGGATCTGTACTCTAGAAACTACACAACACTCATGAAAGAAATTGAAGAAGACACAAAAAGATGGAAAAAGATTCCATGCTCATGGATCGGAAGAATGAACATTGTTAAAATGTCTATGCTACCCAGAGCAATCTATTACCTTCAATGCCATCTCGATCAAAATTCCAATGACATTTTTCAAAGTGCTGGAACAAACAATCCTAAAATTTGTATGGAATCAGAAAAGACCCCGAATCGCCAAGGAAATGTTGAAAAAGAAGAACAAAGCTGGGGCATCACGTTGCCCGATTTCAAGCTGTATTACAAAGCAGTGATCACTAAGACAGCAGGGTGCTGGCACAAAAACAGACATATAGACCAATGGAACAGAATAGAGAGCCCAGATATGGACCCTCAACTCTATGGTCAAATAATCTTTGACAAAGCAGGAAAAAATATGCAATGGAAAAAAGACGGTCTCTTCAATAAATGGTGCTGGGAAAATTGGACAGCCACATGCCGAAGAATGAAACTCAACCATTCTCTAACACCATACACAAAGCTAAACTCTAAATGGATGAAAGGCCTCAATGTGAGACAGGAATCCATCAAAATCCTAGAGGAGAACATAGGCAGTAACCTCTTTGACATCGGCCACAGCAACTTCTTTCAAGATTCATCTCCAAAGGCTAGTGAAACAAAAGCAAAAATGAACTTTTGGGACTTCATCAAGATAAAAAGCTTCTGCACAGCAAAGGAAACAGTCAAAACAAAGAGGCAACCCACAGAATGGGAGAAGATATTTGCAAATGACACTACAGACAAAGGGCTGGTATCCAAGATCTATAAAGAACTTCTCAAACTCAACACCCAAAAAACAAATAATCAAGTCAAAAAAATGGGAAGACATGAACAGACACTTCTCCAAAGATGACATACAAATTGCTAACAGACACATGAAAAAATGTTCATCATCATTAGCCATCAGGGAAACTCAAATCAAAACCACATTGAGATACCACTCATCAGGGCTCATCAGAAAATTTCCATTAGATCCCAGGGAAATAATTCTATACCCCAACCAGAGGAGCTAAAATGGTAAGGGCTGACATCCAGTGTTGTCACCGATGTGGAGCTTGAATAACCTTGCCTTCCCTATAGGAGTGTGAAAAGATACGGCCACTGTGTACAGCTGCGTGGCAGCAAATCCTAGAGCTACATGTGCACAGATCCTGCAATTCCCCTCCCAGGCACATGTCCAAAAGACTTGAACGAGAATGTTTACAGCAACTCTAACTGATGATAGTCAAACACTTGGAAGAAGTGTCCACCAATGTGGAAATGTGCTACATCCATACAATGGCATTCTATACAGAAATATAAAAGCAAAACAACACATGCAACAGCATGAATCAACCTCACAATTACTATGTTGAGCAGAAGAGTCCCGATCACAACAGGTACACACTGCATAATATCTTTATATGAAACTCAGAAATTAACCCACCATGATAGAATTTAGAATAGTGATTAGTGCTGGGGGAGCCTGGGAGGGGCACTTGGAGGCATTCTAGAGCACTGGAAATATTCAGGGTCAAACAGGAGAGGGTGCAATGCAATATATGTAAAAGGCATTAAGCTGCTATCAGGACAAGTCTGAATCAAAAGTGAACAAGGACCCCTTTTACGAAGATGGTGCCAAAGGCTCAGAAGGAAGCCCCTGCCCCTCCCAAAGCCAAAGCTGAAGCCAAAGCCAAAGCAAAGGCTTTGAAGGCCAAGAAGGTGCTGAAACGTGTCGTCACAAAAAAGAAAAAAAAAAAAAAGAGGATCCGCACATCACCTACATTCCGATGACCCAAGACACTGCGTCTCTGAAGGCAGCCCAAATATCCTCGAAAGAGCACCCCCAGGAGAAACAAGCTTGATCACTATGTCATCATCAAGGTCCCCCTGACTACTGAGTCAGCCACAAAGAAAATAGAAGACAACAACACATTTGTGTTCATTGTGGATGTCAAGGTCAACAAGCACCAGATCAAACAGGCTATGAAGAAGCTCTATGACATTGACATGGCCAAGATGAACACTTTGATCAGGCCTGATGGAGAGAAGAAGGCCTATGTTTGACTGGCTCCTGACTATGATGGTTTGGATGTTGCCAACAAAATTGGGATCATCTAAACTGAGTCCAGCTGGCTAAATCTAAATTTTTTCACCATAAAAAAAAATTAACAAGGAGCTGAAATGTCCTTCAACAGATGAATGGATAAAGATGACGTGTTGTGATGAGCACTGGGTGTTAGAGGCAACTAATTAATCATTGAACAGTACATCAAAAACTAATGATGTACTATATGTTGGCTAATTGAATTTAAATTTTTAAAAAGTTAACAATTATTAATTCTTACTCGTGTAAAAGGGGGAAAGGATTTTCCTCATTTTCAGATTTCCATCTTATTGAGGTATAATTGACAAAACTGTAAGATATTTAAATTGTATATTGTGGTGATTTGATAAATGAGCAGAGAGCCCAATGAAGGGTTCCCCCCATCGAGTGAATTAACATATCCATCACCTCACTTATTATATATACATGTGAAAACATTCAAGTTCTACTCAAATTTCAGTTATATAATACTGTGTTATCAAGTACAATCACCGTGTTTTACATTAGATCCTCAGATCTTATAGCTAAAAGTTGTACCTTTTTACCAATCTCTCCCTATCTCCCCCATCTTCCAATCCCCTGCCACACGGATTTGCCTGGAAGAACTTTTGCTAAGTGAAATAAGCCAGACAGAGACAAATAATGCATGGTATCACTTACATGTGTAATCTTAAAAGTAAAAAATCATAGAAACAGGGAGTAGACAAGTGGCTGCCCCTTCCTTTGATTAGGCCATTTCTTTAGCAAACTTGTCATTATAAATTCTTTCTCTGTCCCTTTGAGATGCATAGAAGTATCTGAAAAGTCTAAATTGCCTCTTGCTGCTGTTAACCACCTTTGAGGTGTAAACGCCAAGGGAGATAGCACCCCTATCCCTTGGTCTCTGGGACTTTAATTCAGGTCCTGGTTCCACGTTGTGATTACCTGCCTATCCTAGAGAAGCTGTAAGTTTCATTACTTTTTTGGTGAAAGACCATTAGCTCACACAAATGGCCACCCCAATTACCAGGTAAATTTAGGATGAAAGACACGTATCAAATGTTGCCGTCAACTCTCATACAAGTCCTCGTACTTAACGACCAGTTATCGTTTATCTTGAGAACATGTCTGTGACCGGCTCTATCTGCCCGGCTTTATGAGAAGGGCCAAATTTCTATCTGCCTTTAGTGTCCTCTTCTGTGGATTGCCTGTGATGCACTTTGCAGTCTGGCTTAATGCTTAGTCAAGAATAGAACTTTTTTCTTTTAATTTTGTGCAGAGGTTTTCTGGGTTGGCAGGAGCTTTTGTTTTTAATTATCTCCCCCAATGCTGTATACTTACAATGTCTGTGCTTTACTTGTGATGAGCACTGGGTGAAGTGTTCAATCACTAAATTATACACCGGAAACTAATATTACACTGTGTGTTAACTGGAATTTAAATAAAAACCTAAAGGGGCGCCTGGGTGGTTCAGTCGTTAAGCATCTGCCTTCTACTCAGGTCATGATCCCAGGGTCCTGGGATCGAGCCCCGCATCGGGCTCCCTGCTCAGCGGGAAGCCTGCTTCTCCCTCTCCCCCTGCCTGTGTTCCCTCTCTCGCTGTGTCTCTCTGTCAAATAAATCTTTAAAATAAATAAAAACCTAAGGAAAAAAAGACGTCTGTGCCTTATGCCGGTTACATTTCAACAAAAAAAGAACCAAAGAAATCCAAGATTGCAAGAAATACAGTATCACTGTGCATCATAACCTTTAAGAACCGCACAGTAAGTCGGCAACAGCCTTGCCCATCTGAGCCTCTGCCCTACAGAATCACTTCAATAACTACCAGGCTGGATCAGGTACAGATTGCCAAGATCTCCACGATTTCATATCTACACAGAGAGTTAATAAGGTTCAACCTAATAATGAGGGCCCACTTCATGCCAGTTATGGGAGGCAGAAAATAGCCCTGGTGCAAGCTCTCAAGTCTAACAAGGAGGACACCAAGATTTGGTCCTGCTCACCATTTTATTCCAACACTGCCCAACACATTGCTGGCACCCAAATATTTACTGAACAATGGTTAACACAAGGGGGAGAATAGTCAATCTAACTTAGCCTGAAGAGTCAAGAAAAGTAGGGGGTTACCCTCTAATGCAGCCATTCCACTCCTGGGTATCCACCCCAAAGAAATGAATACAGATGCACAAACACTTGTACACACATGTTCGTAGCAGCACTACTCACAAAACTCAGACGGGGGAAAACTTCTGTCCATCGACACATGAGGGAATGAAATGTGGAATATCCATACAATGGAATATTATTCAGTCATTAAAAAAGAAGGTATCAGGTTCAGATACATGCTACCATGTGGATGAACCTCAACAAACATTATGCTTAGTAGAAGAAGCTAGACACTAAAAGGCTACATGTTGTATGCTTCCATTTATAGGAAATACACAGAATAGGTAAATCCATAGAGACAGAAAGCCGATGGACAGCAGGGTAGGAGAATGTGGGGTGACAGCCTAATGGGTTCACATTTCATTTGGGGTGATGAACATGTTTAGGGGACCAAAGGGGATGGTTGCACAAGGCTGTGAATATACTAAATACCACCAAAATGTACACATTAAAATAATTGTATGTTGTATGAATTTGAGCTCAATTAAAGAAAAAACTATGAAACAAGTTTGATGAAGAAAAAAGCATTTCAGGTAAGACATTTAAGATGCATTAGTGGAAAAGTGGAGAGTGTGTGGAGTAAGGAGGAGGTTTTGTCTCAGGATGAAGAAATGTCCCCAGAATAAGAACATGCCAACAAAAGGGCATGCAAGTCACACGTGAATTTAATTGAAAGACTATGCCTTTCTAAACAGCCTTGATGCACATTAGAATCACGTGAGCAGCTTTAAAAAGACGAGATTTAGGTCTGCTCTGCCCCCACCTCCTCAGGAATGTGGATATAATGGGTCCGAGGTGGGGCCTCACTAACAATATTTTCAGGTGTTCCCTGCATAAACTGAAGGTGCTGTCAGGTCTAAGTGAAGGGCTCTTTGTTGCTCAAATAGCTGCTCCCTGAACACAAATGAGCTGGAAGCAAATAGAACATCAGAAACAGAGAAGCCACTTGATCTACCCAAAACCTTCGTCCTCAGTGGTTCATTCCCTAGATGCAAAAAAGAAAGCCATTAAGAATTTCTGAGTCTGTCTCTACCCTGTGAGAGGCCCTTAGAACACCATGAGCAGCAAACCTCAAGGACCTTCGGCTCTGCTCAAAGTTTGCCTTCGTCCCCTCAACCAGAGGACAACCCCTGGGATGCGCAGTGTCCCTAAGATCAGTGATCAGGAGGAAGGGGAGGGGACAGGAAGGAGATCTATATACATATACGTCTTGTCATTTAAGAATCAGGCACCTATTTCTATAAGAAAATCCAGTAAAACGTGGATGATAGTAGGTAACCCATGTTCCTGATAATCCAAGGACCAATAGCTTTCAACTTCCTGCTTATAACCTGGATAGAATTTCAGGCAAGAATCAAGACAGAAGGAAGTGGCAGCAGATCCTAGACTAGCATTGCCAGATGCAGGAAATAAAAATACAGGACATGTATTTGAATTCAAGTCAGTCTGAATTTCAGGTAAATGAGGAAGGACACTTGGGACACACTTAAACAGAAAAAAGCTATGTGTTGTTTATCTCCAGTGTAACTCCAGATGATGCCAATTCCAGTTGAATTTGATTTTCAGATATGCAATATTTGGGACATACAGTAAAAAAAAATTATTTTTTGTTTATTTGAAATCCCAGATAGTGCCAATTCCAATTAAATTTTTTTTTATTTTTTTAAAGATTTTATTTATTTATTTGACAGAGAGAGACAGAGCCAGAGAGGGAACACAAGCAGGGGAGTGGGAGAGGGAGAAGCAGGCTTCCCGCTGAGCAGGGAGCCCGATGTGGGGCTCGATCCCAGGACCCTGGGATCATGACCTGAGCCGAAGGCAGACGCTTAATGACTGAGCCACCCAGGCACCCCTCCAATTAAATTTTAGAACAAATGCCTTCTGGAACATAGACCAAAAAATTTTATCGTGTAGCTGAAACTGTCATTTAACTGGACATCTTGTGTTTTATCTGGCAACCCTATCTAGACTCAAGATCATTGCTCCCATCCCTTCCCAGAAATAAGGAGGTAGTCAACATCTGATTTGTCCCCTTATTAAAAATAGTGACTCTTGTCCTAGAAAAGTTACAGATTCAAGACTGGACTTAAATTCAGGAGGCTCCCCCTAAATGTGACTAAAAAAGAATATTGAAGTGAATGTCACATCAAAGACATTTGAGAGATGGTGGGGGATAGGAGGGAGAATAAACAGGAAAGAGAAAAAAAATCAGTGCTCAGTTACATCCATCAGGGCCACTGAGCAATCAGAGTAATTAAGATCTGCTGCATTAATCACAACAGCCAATATGTTGGAACCGAAACAGCAGTGAATGAAGAAAGTGTGAATACACACACACACACACACACACACACACAACTGCAATATTACCCAGGCTTAAAAATAAATAAATAAAGGAAATCCTGCCATTTGTGAACCTTACAGTAAGTGAAATCATCCAGACACAGAAAGAAAAATACCACGTAACCTCACTCATAGGTGGAATCTGAAACCGTGGACCTCACAGCAGCAGAGAGTAGACTGGCAATTTCCAGGGGCTGGGGGACAGGGAAAGAGGGGTGATGGTTGAAGGATACAAAGTTGCAGTCACACTAGATGAACTTCTGGAGAGCTAATGGACACCATAGGACCTACGGCTAACAATACTGTATTTTGTGCTTACAGTATGCTACGAGAGTAGATCTTAAGTGTTCTTATCACGAAAATAGTAAGAAAGAGGGTGGGAGGAAGCTTTGAGCAGTGATGGATAGGTTTATGGCCTTGACAGTCGTGGTCATTTCACAGGTTTCTACCTATCCCCAAATGCACTGAATTGTACACATCAAACTTGTATCATTTACATGTCAAAAAATGCCAATATACAAGAGTGGTCACAAATCCAAGCAATGAAAAATAAGTTATCAAAGAAAATAAGAGGATTTTTTAATGTTATGTTAGTCACCATACAGTACTTATTAGTTTTTGTTGTAGCGTTCCATGATTCACTGTGTAAAACACACAGTGCTCCATGCAATACGTGCCCTCCTTAATACCCATCACCATTCCCCCACCCACCTCCCCATTCCCCCACCCACCTCCCCTCCAAAACCCTCAGTTTGTTTCTCGGAGTCCATGGTCTCTCATGATTCCACCCCCCCCTTCATTTTTCCCTTCCTTCTCCTAATGTCCTCCATGCTATTCCTTATGTTCCACAAATAAGTGAAACCATATGATAATTGACTTTCTCTGCCTGACTTATTTCACTTAGCATAATCTCCTTCAGTTCCATGTTGATGCAAAAGTTGGGTATTCATCCTTTCTGATGGCTGAGTAATAGTAAGGGGATTATCTACTTAAAATATCTCTAATTCAGTTTTGTCAATCTTACAAATAAACACCAAAATATCTCTAAGTTTATACACAAGATTTATGACAAACAAACAAAAAAAAGATCTACTGCTATTCCCCTCAGAGCTTGGTCCAGCCAAGACACCAGTCATCTCAAGTCCCAGGAAGCACTGAAGGCAATAGAGAAGAGGCTTGGGGCTACTGGTCTGCAGACTCATCTCTCCGACAAGGACATCCTTCAGAACAAATAGCTATTTAAACCCATCCAAAACAAAAGCAAAAATGAACTACTGGGACTTCATCAAGATAAAAACCTTTTGCACAGCAAAGGAAACAGTCTACAAAACTAAAAGGCAACCTATGGAATGGGAGAAGATATTTGCAAATGACATAACAGATAAAAGACTGATATTCAAGATCTGTAAAGATCTTATCAAACTTGACACCCAAAAAAACCAAATAATCCAGCCAAAAAATGGGCAGAAGACATGAACAGACATTTCTCCAAGGAAGACCTACAAACGGCCAACAGACACATGAAAAAATGCTCCACATCACTTGGCATCAAGGAAATACAAATCAAAACCACAAGGAGATACCACCTCACACCAGTCAGAATGGCTAAAATTAACAAGTCAGGAAACAACAAATGTTGGCAAGGACGTGGAGAAAGGGGAATCCTCTTACACTGTTGGTGGGAATGCAAGCTGGTACAGCCACTCTGAAAACAGTGTGGAGGTTCCTCAAAATGTTAAAAATAGAGCTACCCTATGACTCAGCAACTACACTACTGAGTATTTACCCCAAAGATACAGATGTAGTTAAATGAAGGGGCACATGCACCCCAATGTTCTTGGCAGCAACGTCCACAATAGCCAAACTGTGAAAGTAGCCAAGATGCCCTTCAACAGATGAATGGATAAAGATGTGGTCCATATATACAATGGAATATTACCCAGGCATCAGAAAGGATGAATACCCACCATTTGACATGGATGGGACTGGAGGGTATTATCCTAAGTGAAATAAGTCGAGCAGAGAAAGTCAATTATCATATGGTTTCACTCATATGTGGAATATAAGAAACAGCACAGAGGATAATGGGGGAAGGGAAGGAAAACTGAATGGGAAGTAAGAGAAAAACAGTGAGAGACTCTTAACTCTGGGAAACAAACTGAGGGTTGCTGGAGGGGAGGTGGGTGGGGGATGGGATAATTGGGTGGTAGATATTAAGGAGGGCATGTGATGGGATGAACACTGGGTGTTATATGCAACTGATGAATTGAACACTACATCTGAAACTAATGATGTGCTATAAGTTGGCTAACTGAATTTAAATTAAAAAACATCCCAGCAGCCCAAATTCACAGGACTAGCACTGAAAGTGGTTGGGAGCTCCGGGTGGAAAGCCCTAGGAGGTATTAATAGGGAGGAGAAAGATCAGCTGGAAGTCTGAGCTTGGAATAGCATCAAACTATCATCAAACAACTACCAAGAGCCAAGTGACTCACTGCGCTAGAACTGGCGACACAGCCCTGACGAAGCAGATTGCGCGAGCTCACAAACCAGCCATGAAAACACATGGTTGCAAAGTCTTTGTGTGTCTTGTCCACTTCTCTACCAACTCTATTAAATGCATACCATCTGCTGTTGTAGGTACAGTCAGTTCTCATTTGCAGTCATTACGTTCTATAAAGTCACCAGGAACACTGAATTAGCAAATACTAAACCATTGTGCCGGCAGCAAATACAGGGTCAGCATCCTGTAAGCTTCTGATCACAGCATTTTTGTCAACCCATCAATACATAACCTTGTTTAGGTGTGTCTCTGTTTAGGAAATCTTATTCAGCACCTACCGTGGATTCATTTATACTGACCTCACGGCCCACAGTACTATTACTCATGCCTGAAGGAAGAACACCTAACACAGGTGTTTCTCTGTAGCTCATAGCACCAGCCTTCTTGAGCTGAAGAACACCAAACAGCACTTCAGCAGTACACACAGGGCATATTAAATAGTCCTGTTATCTCAAAAGAAAAAGCACACAAATGCAAAAGAAATGGCACCAAATGGACCAGATAGAAGGACATCTGTATAGAGGATAAGAGCTAAAACAAGAACGCAGAGCATTGGCTTGTCCAAGCCCAGCTGGGAGCATTTCTCAAATCTTTCATGTTCTGTGCATGTCCAAGAAGGACCAGGAGAAAGTGCAACAAGTATTGATTTGGTGGCAGGAGGATTAGAAATATACTAAAGTATATGAGTAGGTGAATTCACAAATACAGAATCTGTGAATCATGGGGAATGACTCTAATTAGTTATTACAGTGTGCTGAGTCTGAGACAGGATCCTACAAGGTGCCACAAGATCACACAGCCAATAGAACAAGCAAGCGAGAGTGGAGAGGGAATTGTAGGAGGTTTGAAAAATACACCAGATTGAATCAAGGAGGGTGGAAGAAGATATGGGGCAGTGGTCAGTGAAAATGGCAAGGGGCAAAAAGCCCTGGAGGGAGAAGATACAAGAATGGAGGAACCCAGTGGTAAGTTCTCCAAGAACTATGGACTCTCCTGGGTCTAGAAAGCGAGAAGCTTCAAGTCAGAGGACAGAAGTGCAGCAGACTCCTGCTGCTGATTCAGAAAGCTGCCAGCAGCAAACTCTGCCCAGCTCCCAGTAAACCACCATTCTAGTCTCTGCCTCTATAAGTTTAATTCTTTTAGATACTTCTTAGACATGTAATCATGCAGTGTTTGTCCCTCTGGGGCTGGCTACCTTCACTTAGCATAACGTCCTCCAGGTTCATCCATGTTGTCACAAATGGCAGATTTCCTTGTGTGTTTGTTTGTTTTTTAAAGCTGAGTAAAATTCTGTTGGGCATATATCCCACAGCCAAGCATCAGTTATGCAAGACTTAGTTCTAGAGGTCTGCTGTAGTCTGCACAGTACACACAGTCAACAGCAGTGCATTGTGCACCTAGAATTTGCTAAGAGGGTACATCTTATGTTAAATGTTCTCACCTCGTGGGCACACAAACCAAAGGACACAAACACTTGGACGTGATGGATACATCTACTACCTTGATTGTGGTGATTGTTTTAAGAGTGTATGCCTTTATCCAAACTCATAACGTTGTACTTAAGTATGTGCAAGGTTTTTTTTGTTTATCAATCACACCTCAATAAAGTAGATCTTTAGAAAACACCAGCAGGATCCCACAGGGGGAGGAACACTAGAAAAGGAGTTTTGGAGCTACAAAGAGAGGAGACGTCACTTACCGATCAGACTTCTAACCTCATGCAACTTCCCAGATGTGCCGATTCAGGGAACCTCCAAGAAGTAGCCAGCCACATCCCCTCCCCAGCCTGTGATTGGCCCTCAGGCCCCTCCTCAGCCTATCAGGTCTCTCTCCAACCTCCTGGTTTATGGCTCCCTTCTGACTCCCTCTAGCTAGGTCGAGAAGCCACCCAGGACCCAGCTGCCACACATAATCTCTGACGCCTTCTCCAGGTGCAAATCATCATTAGCTGGGCAAGGGGAGGCACAGGTGGGTTTCTAATGAAAACCCATGCTATCCTGATGTGAATGGAGTCTTCCACTCCAGCCAAAGACCATTGATGTACCTCTCCTACCATCTGAGAGGTCATGAAGAACAGTGAAATATAAGAGGAAGAAAGAGCCCCCATGAGGTCTTAAAATAAAACCACAGAGGCAACCACATTTAGTGACCATTTCGTCTCCCAAGGCCAGGAAAACCACCTATGACAGCATTCCATCATAACGTGAAGGCTTTTCCACTGAAGTCAGGAACACAATGAGACTGTTTTAATGCCACGGCTACTTAACATCATCTTGGAGGTATTAGCAGATTGAATTCAAGATTTTAACCATTTTAAATTTAAATTAGCAATTTTAAACTGGAAATTTGGAAGCACTTCGAGAAAGGTGTAAGAATTGGAAACAGATAAAACCATATGTGCAAATGACTTGATTACATATCAGAACACCTGAAAGACTCAATGGAAAAACTACTTCCAACATGTATATTTATGTCATTTTCCTACATGCTCTGTCTCTGGCTCTCTCTTTGACAGGCCTGTTGCTTTTGGACCCACATTGGGTCCTGGCGAAACTGAGACCCTCCTTTTGCTCCGTAAAATTACACCCCAGGTAGGGGAGATGGACAGGTGCACAAGATCATCCAATAAATTGCTCTAGATGTTTTCAGATGGGAAGCAATACACTGGGACTATCTCCAGTGTCAGCCTTTGTGAGTTTGGGAAGCTCTCCAAAACCATAATTTTCTGAAGTGGCTGGTTCTGAATCTAAGGGGTTGGGGAGCATGTCCTTCTCAGATTGAAAGCACCTGTGCGGAACAAGCCTTGTAGCCCATTACCTGGGACCTGGGATGCTAAATGCTTTCAAAGCTGTGCAGTGCAGGAGGATGATAGGATGATTAGCCAATGGGAGGGATGATGTTAACTGCCTGGATCACCAGAGCCTATTAGGGCTGGGGGCAGGGCAGACCAAGTGCTTTTCTTTCTACTTTGGGAGATGCACTTGACAAGAAGGAGCCAGGGAGCCTAATTCCCTTCGGGGTGAGTGTTGTATTTTTTCTCTCCTATCCCTATCATCTGCATCATCTCAGTTTCTTAGAGTTACAATGACAGACATTCAAGTTCACCAAGTCCAGTTGGCCCATATCAAAAATGCAAAGCAAAGCTAGAGGTTCACCTTTGAAAACAACCAGTTCTGTTTCATTGATGAAATCCTTACCAATCTCTGAAATCCAGTCTTCCTGTCCCTGAAGTGAAGTCCTAAATTCTTAATCTTATTTTTCCAGCTCTCAGTAGCTGAGGGCCAAGAAACTGTCAGAGCTAGCACAGTTCTGAGTCCTGAAAGAAATATCAGAGGGTCGGCAGAGCCTCCGAGGTCTATGGTAGCCATTAGCTGGTAAGATTTAAAAACAAAACAAAAACAAAAAACCACAAGAAAGCTGTAGTCATGAAGAGGAGACAGCTAAGATTAAGAAATGCTTAGAAAAAAAAGAAAATAAATTTAAAAAAGAAATGCTTTGACACCACATCCCCCCAGGTATTCCTTTTCAATAAAGTTCATTATCATTCAGCTGCATGGCTTGGTGTATAGGGCTAAGAATGAGACTTGACTCCAACTGCTGGTTTCTGTCACCGCTTTGGCTAATTTAGTTAACCTGTGTAAACCTCATTTTTTCTCCTTTGCAAAATGAAGGAGAAAGGATCTATGTGATAGACTACAGTCACCATGCTGTCCATTAGATTCCCCAGAACTTATTCATCTTATGACTGAAAGTTTGTACCCTTTGACCAAAATCTCCCCATTTGCCCTAACCCCAATCCCAGGCAACCCCTATTCTACTCTCTGGTTTTATGAGTTCAACACTTTAGATTGCACAGATCTGTGAGATCATACAGTATTCACCTTTCTGTATCTGGTTCATCCATAGTGTTGTAAATGGCAGGACTTCCTCCTTTTTAATGGCTGAATAATAATCCATTGTATATAAACCACATTTTCTTCATTCATCAATTGATGGGCACTTAGATTGTTTCCATATCTTGGCAATTGTGAATAATGCTGCAATGAACATGGGGGTGCAGATAAATCTTCAAGATACTGATTTCATTTCCTTTGGATGTATACCCAGAAGTGGGGTTGCTAGATCATAAAGTAGTTCTATTTTTAATTCTTTGAGGAGCCTCCATACCGTTTTCCATACTGGCTGTACCAACTTTCATTACCACCAACAGTGCACCAGGGTTCCCTTTTCTCCACATCCTCTAGTGTTGTCTTTTGTCTTTTTGATAATAGTCATCTTAACAGGTGTGATACATATCGTGGTTTTGTTAGCATTTCCCCAGTAATTAGTGATGTTGAGCATCTTTTCACATATCTTTTGGCCATTTGTACATCTTCTTTGGAAAAATGTCTACTTAGGGCCTTTGCCCATTTTAGTGGGGTTTTTGGTTCAGTATTTTACGTTGTTGCTATTTGTTGTTTTGTTTTTGTTTTTTTCATTATGAGTTGTAGGAGTCCTTTATATATTTTGGATGTTAATCCTTATCACATCTATGATCTTCAAATACTTTCATCCACTCTGTAGGTTGCGTTTTCGTTTTGTTGATTGTTTCCTTGGCTACGCAGAACTCTTTTAGTTTAATATAGTCCCATAATTTTGTTTTTGCTTTGTTGCCTGAGCTTTTGGTGTTATACCCCCAAAATCATTGCCAAGATTAATGTTAAGGAGACTTTCCCATATGTTTTCTTCTCAGAGCTTTACAGCTTCAGGCAATACATTTAAGTCTTTGATCCCTTTGGAGTTAATTTTTGCATATGGTGTAAGATAAGAGTCCAATTTCGTTCCTTTGCATGTGGGTATCCAATTTTCCCAACATTTATTGAAGAGATTATCCTTTCCCCATTGTATGTTCTTGACTCCATTTTCAATTATTAATTGACCATATATGCATGGGTTTATTTCTGGGCTCTTGATTCTGTTCCATTGGTCTGTGTCTGTTTTTACACCAGTACCATACTGTTTTGATTACCATAGCTTTATAATATAGCTTGAAATTGAGAAGTATGATGCCTCCAACTTTGTTGTTCTTTCTCAAGATTGTGTTAGCTATTCAGGGTGTTTTGTGGTTTTATACAAATTTTAGGATTATTATTTCTATTTCTGTGAAAAATGCCATTGGAATTGTGATAGGGATTGCACTGAATCCATAGATTGCTTTGGGTAGTTTGGATATTTTAACAATATTGAGTATTCCCATCCAAGAGCATGGGATCTTTACATATATTTGTGTCTTCAATTTTTTTAATCAGTGTCATATAGTTTTCAGCATACAGATCTTTCACCACCTTGATGAAATTTATACCCACATATTTTATTCTTTCTGATGCAATTATATTGTTTATTCCTTTCCCAGATATTTCATTGTTAATGTATGGAAACACAACTGATTTTTGTGTATCTTATATTCTGCACCTTAAGTGAATTTGTTCTAACATTATTTTTGGTGGAGTCTTTAGAGTTTTCTATTTGTGATATCATGTCATCTGCAAACAGAGAAAATTTCACTTCTTCCTGACTTGGATGCCTTTTGTTTTCTTTTTCTTGCCTCTGGCTCAGACTTGCAGAACTATGTTGAATAGAAGTGGGCGAGTGGGCATCCTTGTCTTGTTCCTGATCTTAGAAGAAAAGCTTTTAGCTTTTCATGATCGAGTGTGATGTTAGCTGTGGGCTTGTCATGTATGGTCTTCATTATGTTGAGGTACTTTCCATTCACACCTAATTTGTTGAGTTTTTATTGTGAAATTATGTTGAGTCTTGTCAAATGTTTTTTCTGCCTCTATTGGAATAATCATATGGGTTTTACACTTCATTCTATCGATGTGTTGTATTGCATTTATTGATTTCTGTTGAACCATCTTTGCACTCCCAGAGATAAATCTCATTTGGTCATGGTGTATGATCATTTTAATGTATTGTTAAATTCAATTTGCTAAAATTTAATTGAGGATTTTTGCATCTATGTTCATCAGATATTGGTCTGTAATTTTCTTTTCTTGTAGTATTCTTATCTGGTTTTGGTATGAGAGTGATGCTAGTCTCATAAAATGAGTGTGGAAGTGTTCCTTCCTCTTCAATTTTTGGAAGAATTTGAGAGTAGTATTATTCTTCTTTCAGTATTTGGTGGAATTCACCAGGGAAATCATCTGGCCCTGGGCTTTTCTTTTGGGGGAGATTTTTGGTTGCTGATTCCATCTCCTTGCTTGTTAATGATTTGTTCATGTTTTCCATTTCTTCATGATTCAATCTTGGTAGTTTGTATGCTTCTAGAAATTGATCCATTTCTTTTTCTTTATCCAATTCATTGATATGTAGTTTTTGATAGTGGTCTCTCATGATCCTTTGTATTTCTGTGGTACAAGTTGTAATGTCTTTTATTTCTGATTTTGCGTCCCTTCTCTCTGTTTTTTCATGGTTAGTCTAGCTAAAGTTTTATCAATTTTGTTTATCTTTAAAAAAAATAACTCTTAGTATCGTTGATCTTTTCTAATGTCTTTCTGGTATTTATTTCATTTATTTCTGCTCTGATTTTTACTATTTCCTTCCTTATGCTAACTGGGGGCTCAGTTTTTTCTTCTCTTCCTAGTTCCTTGAGGTGTAAAGTTGGGTTGTTTGAGAACTTTCTTTTTTCTTAATGTAGGCTTTTTTGCTCACCTATCAGGAATGACAGAATCCAAGAGTGGAGGTGAAAGTTGAGTGCTGGGGCTCCTGGGTGGCTCAGTCGGTTAAGCGTCTGCCTCACCTCAGGTCATGATCCCAGGGTCCTGGGATCGAGCGCCACACTGGGCTTCTTGCTCAGTGGAAGCCTGCTTCTCACTCTCCCTCTGCCGGCTCCCCCTGCTTGTACTCTCTCTCTCTCTGTCAAATAAATAAATAAAATCTTGAAAAAAAAAAAAAAAGAAAGTTGAGTGCTTACTTAAGCGGTGGTTGTCATCCACAGGGACCTTCAAAGGTCCAAAACCATTGCAGTGAGTAAAAGGAGATAAAACATTGAGTTAGTGCCCAATACAAAATGACTTAAGGGAAGTATACAGGAAGTTCTCAGATGATGGGGATGAGAATTAAAAGATGGTAACAATGAAAACTCAGAGAAGCAATTGTATGTGAGCAGCAGATTGACCAAGAAGTGAACCCCTCTCCTGCTGGTAATGTCATTGTTTTTTTTTCTTCTCCACATTCCACTTCTTGCCCATGATAATCACAAAGGAAGACAAAAGAAGGTTGAGACAGTGGATGTAGAGGAATAACATGACTTTGATTCCAGGCACTTTTTACAAATTCCCAGAGTCTTTTTTCTTTATTATTATGTTATGTTAATCACCATACATTACATCATTAGTTTTTGATGTAGTGTTCCATGATTCATTGTTTGCATATAACACCCAGTGCTCCATGCAGAACATGCCCTCTTTAATACCCATCACCAGGCTAACCCATCCTCCCACCCGCCCCCCAGAACCCTCAGTTTGTTTTCCAGAGTCCATTGTCTCTCATGGTTCATCTTCCCCTCCGATTTCCCCCCCTTCATTCTTCCCCTCCTGTTATCTTCTTCTTTTTTTTTTTAACATATAATGTATTATTTGTTTCAGAGGTACAGATCTGTGATTCAACAGTCTTGCACAATTCACAGCGCTCACCATAGCACATACCCTCCCCAATGTCTATTACCCAGCCGCCCCATCCCTCCCACCCCCCACCACTCCTGCAACCCTCAGTTTGTTTCCTGAGATTAAGAATCCCTCATATCAGTGAGGTCATATGATACACGTCTTTCTCTGATTGACTTATTTTGCTCAGCATAACACTCTCCAGTTCTATCCACGTCATTGCAAATGGCAAGATTTCATTCCTTTTGATGGCTGCATAATATTCCATTGTATATATATACCACATCTTCTTTATCCATTCATCTGTCAATGGACATCTTGGCTCTTTCCAGTTTGGCTATTGTGGACACTGCTGCTATAAACATCAGGGTGCACATACCCCTTTGAATCCCTACATTTGTATCTTTGGGGTAAATACCCAGTAGTGCAATTGCTGGATCGTATGGTAGCTCTATTTTCAACTTTTTGAAGAACCTCCATACTGTTTTCCAGAGTGGCTGCCCCAGCTTGCATTCCCACCAACAGTGTAGTAGGGTTCCCCTTTCTCCACATCCTTGCCAACATCTGTCGTTTCCTGACTTGTTAATTTTAGCCATTCTGACTGGTGGGAGGTGATATCTCATTGAGGTTTTGATTTGGATTTCCCTGATGCCGAGAGATGTTGAGCACTTTTTCATGTGTCTGTTGGCCATTTGGATGTCTTTGGAAAAATGTCTGTTCATGTCTTCTGCCCATTTCTTGATTGGATCATTTGTTCTTTAGGTGTTGAGTTTAAGAAGTTCTTTATAGATTTTGGATACTAGCCCTTTATCTGATATGTCATTTGCAAATATCTTCTCCCATTCTGTGGGTTGTCTTTTGGTTTTGTTGACTGTTTCTTTTGTGGTGCAAAAGCTTTTTATCTTGATGAGGTCCAGATAGTTCATTTTTGCCCTTGCTTCCCTTGCCTTTGGTGATGTTTCTAGGAAGTTGCTATGGCTGAGGTCGAAGAGGTTGCTGCCTGTGTTCTCCTTTAGGATTTTGATGGACTCCTGTCTCACATTGAGGTCTTTCAACCATTTGGAGTCTATTTTTGTGTGTGGTGTAAGGAAATGGTCCAGTTTCATTCTTCTGCATGTGGCTGTCCAATTTTCCCAACACCATTTGTTGAAGAGACTGTCTTTTTTCCATTGGACATTCTTTCCTGCTTTGTCAAAGATTAGTTGACCATAGAGTTGAGGGTCCATTTCTGGGCTCTCTATTCTGTTCCATTGATCTATGTGTCTGTTTTTGTGCCAGTACCATGCTGTCTTGATGATGACAGCTTTGTAATAGAGCTGGAAGTCCAGAATTGTGATGCCGCCAGCTTTGCTTTTCTTTTTCAACATTCCTTTGGCTATTTGGGGTCTTTTCTGGTTCCATACAAATTTTAGGATTATTTGTTCCATTTCTTTGAAAAAAGTGGATGGTATTTTGATGGGGATTGCGTTGAATGTGTAGATTGCTCTAGGTAGCATTGACATCTTCACAATATTTCTTCTTCCAATCCATAAGCATGGAATGCTTTTCCATTTCTTTGTGTCTTCCTCAATTTCTTTCATGAGTATTTTATAGTTTTCTGAGTACAGATTCTTTGCCTCTTTGGTTAGATTTATTCCTAGGTATCTTATGGTTTTGGGTGCAATTGTAAATGGGATCGACTCCGTAATTTCTCTTTCTTCTGTCTTGTTGTTGGTGTATAGGAATGCCACTGATTTCTGTGCATTGATTTTATATCCTGCCACTTTACTGAATTCCTGTATGAGTTCTAGCAGTTTTGGGGTGGAGTCTTTTGGGTTTTCCACATAAAGTATCATATCATCTGCAAAGAGTGAGAGTTTGACTTCTTCTTTGCCAATTTGGATGCCTTTTATTTCTTTTTGTTGTCTGATTGCTGTGGCTAGGACTTCTAGTACTATGTTGAATAGCATTGGTGATAGTGGACATCCCTGCCGTGTTCCTGAGCTTAGTGGGAAAGCTCTCAGTTTTTCCCCATTGAGAATGATATTCACTGTGGGTTTTTCATAGATGGCTTTTATGATATTGAGGTATGTACCCTCTATCCTTATACTCTGAAGAGTTTTGATCAAGAAAGGATGCTGTACTTTGTCAAATGCTTTTTCTGCATCTCTTGAGAGGATCATATGGTTCTTGTTCTTTCTTTTATTAATGTATTGTATCACATTGATTGATTTGTGGATGTTGAACCAACCTTGCAGCCCAGGGATAAATCCCATTTGGTCGTGGTGAATAATCCTTTTAATGTACTGTTGGATCCTATTGGCTAGTATTTTGGAGAGAATTTTGGCATCCATGTTCATCAAGGATATTGGTCTGTAATTCTCCTTTTTGATGGGGTCTTTGTCTGGTTTGGGGATCAAGGTAATGGTGGCCTCATAAAACGAGTTTGGAAGTTTTCCTTCCATTTCTATTTTTTGGAACAGTTTCAGAAGGACAGGTATTAATTCTTTAAATGTTTGGTAGAATTCCCCTGGGAAGCCATTTGGCCCTGGGCTTTTGTTTTCTGGGAGATTTTTGATTACTGCTTCAATTTCCTTAGTGGTTATAGGTCTGTTCAGGTTTTCTATTTCTTCGTGGTTCAGTTTGGGTAGTTGATACATCTCCAGGAATGCATCCATTTCTTCCAGATTATCTAATTTGCTGGCATAGAGTTGCTCATAATATGTTCTTATAATTCTTTGTATTTCTTTGGTGTTGGTTGTTATCTCTCCTCTTTCATTCATGATTTTGTTGATTTGGGTCATTTCTCTTTTCTTTTTGATCAGTCTGGCCAGGGGTTTATCAATCTTGTTAATTCTTTCAAAGAACCGCCTCCTGGTTTCGTTGATCTGTTCTACTGTTCTTTTGGTTTCTATTTCATTGATTTCTGCTCTGATCTTTATTAATTCTCTTCTCCTGCTGGGTTTAGGCTTTATTTGCTGTTCTTTCTCCAGCTCGTTTAGGTGTAGGGTTAGGTTGTGTATTTGAGACCTTTCTTGTTTCTTGAGAAAGGCTTGTATTGCTATATACTTTCCTCTCAGGACTGCCTTTGCTGTATCCCAAAGATTTTGAGCAGTTGTGTTCTCATTTTCATTTGTTTCCATGAATTTTTTTTTTTTAAAGATTTTTTTATTTTTATTTATTTGAGAGAGAGAGAGAGTGAGAGAGAGAGCGCAAGAGGGGGGAGGGTTAGAGGGAGAAGCAGACTCCCTGCCGAGCAGGGAGCCCGATGTGGGACTCGATCCCGGGACTCCGGGATCATGACCTGAGCCGAAGGCAGTCGCTTAACCAACTGAGCCACCCAGGCGCCCCTTTTCCATGAATTTTTTAAATTCTTCTTTGATTTCCTGGTTGACCCATTCATTCTTTAGTAGGATGTTCTTTAGCTTCCATGTATTTGAGTTCTTTCCGACTTTCCTCTTGTGATTGAGTTCTAGTTTCAAAGCACTGTGGTCTGAAAATATGCCGGGAATGATCCCATTCTTTTGGTACTGGTTGAGACCTGATTTGTGACCTAGGATGTGATCTATTCTGGAAAATGTTCCATGAGCACTAGAGAAGAATGTGTATTCTGTTGCTTTGGGATGGAATGTTCTGACTATATCTGTGAAGTCCATTTGGTCCAGTGTGTCATTTAAAGTCTTAATTTCCTTGTTGATCTTTTGCTTAGATGATCTGTCCATTTCAGTGAGGGGGGTGTTAAAGTCCCCCACTATTATTGTATTGTTGTCGATGTGTTTCTTTGCTTTTGTTATTAATTGGCTTATATAATGGGCTGCTCCCATGTTAGGGGCATAGATATTTACAATTGTTAGATCTTCTGGTTGGATAGACCCTTTAAGTATGATATACTGTCCTTCCTCATCTCTTATTACAGCCTTTGGTTTAAAATCTAATTTGTCGGATATAAGGATTGCCACCCCAGCTTTCTTTTGGTGTCCATTAGCATGGTAAATGGTTTTCCATCCCCTCACTTTCAATCTGGGGGTGTCTTTGGGTCTAAAATGAGTCTCTTGCAGACAGCATATTGATGGGTCTTGTTTTGTTATCCAATCTGATAGCCTGTGTCTTTGATTGGGGCATTTAGCCCATTTACATTCAGGGTAACTATCGAAAGATATGAATTTAGTGCCATTGTATTGCCTGTAAGGTGACTGTTACTTTATATTGTCTGTGTTCCTTTCTGGTCTATGTTGCTTTTAGGCTCTCCCTTTGCTTAGAGGACCCCTTTCAATATTTCTTGTAGGGCTGGTTTTGTGTTTGCAAATTCCTTTAGCTTTTGTTTGTCCTGGAAGCTTTTTATCTCTCCTTCTATTTTCAGTGACAGCCTAGCTGGATATAGTATTCTTGGCTGCATATTTTTCTCACTTAGTGCTCTGAATATATCATGCCAGTCCTTTCTGGCCTGCCATGTCTCTGTGGATAGGTCTGTTGCCAATCTCATGTTTCTACTATTGTAGGTTACATATCTCTTCTCCCGAGCTGCTTTCAGGATTTTCTCTTTGTCTCTGAGACTCATAAGTTTTACTATTAGATGTCAGGGTGTTGACCAATTTTTATTGATTTTGAGAGGGGTTCTCTGTGCCTCCTGGATTTTGATGCCTGTTTCCTTCCCCAAATTAGGTAAGTTCTCTGCTATAATTTGCTCCAATATACCTTCTGCCCCTCTCTCTCTTTCTTCTTCTGGGATCCCCATTATTCTAATGTTGTTTCGTCTTATGGTATCACTTATCTCTCAAATTCTGCCCTCGTGATCCAGTAGTTGTTTATCTCTCTTTTTCTCAGCTTCTTTATTTTCCATCATTTGGTCTTCTATATCACTAATTCTCTTCTGCCTCATTTATCCTAGCAGTTAGAGCCCCCATTTTTTATTGCACCTCATTAATAGCCTTTTTGAGTTCGACTTGGTTAGATTTTAGTTCTTTTATTTCTCCAGAAAGGGTTTCTCTAATAACTTCCATGCTTTTTTCAAGCCCAGCTAGTATCTTTAAAATCATCATTCTGAACTCTAGTTCCGACACTGTACTAATGTCCGTATTGATTAGGTCCCTGGCAGTTGGTACTGCCTCTTGTTCTTTTTGTTGAGGTGATTTTTTTCTGTCTTGTCATTTTGTTCAGAGGAGAATAGATGAATGAGAGAACAAAATGCTAACAGGGTAACAATGTCCCCAGAAAATACACACTAAACAAATCAGAAAAGACCTGAAACTGGGGGAAAAGAAAGGGAAAGAAAGAAAAAAGAAAAAGATAAAAACAAACAAAAACAAAACAAAACAAAAAACAGAATATGATCAAATATGATCAGGCTGGTGCATAGATCAATGCCACACACTAGATTTTGGACGTATTTTGGTCTGTTAGAAGAAAATGCCTCCCAAAATTTTAAAGAAAGAAAAACTTATATATTTAAAAAAATAAGGGTTAAGGGCACCTGGGTGGCTCAGTCGTTAAGCGTCTGCCTTTGGCTCAGGTCATGATCCTGGGGTCCTGGGATCGAGCCCCGCATCGGGCTCCCTGCTTGGGGGGAAGCCTGCTTCTCCCTCTCCCACTCCCCCTGCTTGTGTTCCCTCTCTCGCTGTGTCTCTCTCTGTCAAATAAATAAAATCTTAAAAAAAAATAAAAAAATAAAAAATAATAAGGGTTAATACGATGAGGGGATGGAATATGACTGTAAAGATGAAAATTATAAAAGATTTTATAAAAGGAATTGATAAGATAAGTTGGTTGAAAAAAGAAAGAAGAGGATTTAAAAAAAAAGGGGGGAGAGAATGTGATCAGGCAGGAGACTAGAACAAAGTCATACACTAGAGATTTAGGGTACATTTTGATCTGTTAGAAGAAACTGTATCTCAAAATTTTAAAGAGAGAACAACTTATATATATATATATATATACCAAAAATAAGGGTAACTACTATGAAGGGATAGAATATGACTCTAAAAATGAAAAATAAAACATATTTTTTAAAAAAGAGATTGATAAGATGTTGGTTGAAAAAGGGAAAAAGAAAAATTCAAAAAAAAAGACAGTTAAAAAAAATAATTAACTTTGAAAGACTAAAGAATCATGGTAAAAAAGCCATGAATTCTATGTGCAGTGTTCCCCTAGCGCTGGAGTTCTGCCGTTCTCACTGATCGGTAAACCTGGTCTTGGCTGGCTGTTCTCGCTGATCTTCTGGGGGAGGGGCCTGTTGCCGTGGTTCCCAAATGTCTTTGCCGGAGGCGGAATTGCCCCGCCCTTGCCGGTCCGGGCTAAGTAACCTGCTCGGGTTTGCTCTCCGGAGCTTTTGTTCCCTGCAAGCTTTCCGTACAGCTTTGGAGGCAGAGAGTGAAAATGGCGGCCTCCCAGTCTCTGCCCCGGCGGAGCCGAGAACTCGGGGTCCCGCTCCTCAGTGCGCCCCCAGAGAAAAGCCGTCAGTCACTCCCGTCTCCCCGGTCTCCGGCCGCACTCCGCGCTCACCCGTCCTGTGACCGCGCCTTTCTATCTGGCACCCGACCCCGGGTGGAGTCTCCAAACCCAGCAGATCCCCGCGGTGCGCTCCCGCACCTCTCCTCCCGGGGGAAGAAGGGGAGTCTCCCCGGATCTGCCGCTTGTTGGGTCCCTGCTGGAGGAGCAGTGGCCCGACTGTGCCGCGGATCACGGTCTATGGCAACCCCGAGCTGAGAGCCCGCGCCTGGGCTCCGTCTCTGCAGCCGGCTTCCCCGCTCCGATCCCTGGGAGCTCTGCCGCACTCAGGCACCCCTGGTCTTTCTGTGACCCCGAGGGTCCTGAGACCTCACTGTCCCACGAGGGTTCCACCCCCCACTTCGCCACCAGAGTGACGTCCCTCAGCGGAGCAGACTCTAAAAGTTCTGATTTTGTGCTCCGCGGCTCTATCACTTGCCAGAAGCGGCCGACGGAGGCCCCTCCCCCGCCGTCTATCCTCCCGAATATCGCCTCGGATTCACTTCTCCGCACGTCCTACCTTCCAGAAAGTGGTCGCTTTTCTGTTCAGAGAGTTGTTGCTCTTCTTTTCTTCGATCTCCTGTTGAGTTTGTAGGTGTTCAGAATGGTTTGACCCCTATCCAGCTGAATTCCTGAGAGGAGACGAAATCCAGGTCTCCTACTCCTCTGCCATCTTGCTCCGCCCTCCCATTGAGTCTTTAAAATACCCGTGGCATAGACCTAAGCCCCAAATAATTGTTAGCTATGAAGTGCCAGGCACAGCTCTGAATGTACCTGTAGATTTGTCTCTTTGAGAATCCTCACACCCTCATCAATAGCTATGCTCTGGTCCCAAGATCAAAGATCAGAAAAGAGGCACAGAGAGGTGCTGTGCTTTGGCCAGTGACCTTGCTAATACATGGCATCAAGAATAAAATAATAAAATAAAATAAAAAGAATAAAAACTACAAAGTGGATTTGAGTCCAAACACTAAGCCCAAATACTGGACAAGCCCCTAGGTTTTTCCACAAGAGAAAGAACCTTGCAGGGAAGGAGCTAAAGAGAGTATCTGGTACATGGTATGCTCTACCAAATATGGATTAGATAAATCTGTCCTCTTGGGTGGGTTTTCATTTTCTTATATTTTCATGTCTCCACAGGTCTGGTCTGTTCTCTCTTCCAATTGGTTGTCTTTATCACTGGCACTAAGGTTCTAGGTCTTGAGTGAAGATGAGTGATGTGAATCTGAAGTCTGGCCCTTTTTCCTGCTCTTCCTCCCGCTCTTCTTGTTCTTCCTCCAGCTCTTCCTCTTGGTCTTCCTCCTGTTCTTCCTCTTGCTCTTCTAGCTCTTCTTCTTCTCCTTGTTATTTAATCTCATCCTTGATGTCCTCTGCCTCCTCTAACTCCCCTTTTGAAAATGGGGTCATGCTGTACATGGTCTATTTAAGCAAGGAGGAGCTACAAACATTCAAGCAGCTTTTAGTGGATGAGAACCCCCGGCCTGGCTCTGTCCAGATCACCTGGGACCAGGTGAAGACAGCCAGATGGGGAGAGGTGGTTCATCTCTTGGTGGAGTTCTTCCCTGGACGACTAGCTTGGGATGTGACTCATGACATCTTTGCCAAAATGAACCAGACAGAACTCTGTCTTCGGGTACAGATGGAGCTAAATGGTGAGTAATAATCTGGTATACAAAATGGGGATGGGGGGACACCTGGGTGGCTCAGTTGGTTAAACAGCTGCCTTCAGCTCGGGTCATGATCCCAGGGTCCTGGGATCAAGTCCCACTTCGGGCTCCTTGCTCAGCAAGGAACCTGCTTCTCCCTCTGCCTGCCACTCCTCCTGCTTGTACTCTCTCTCTCCAGCAAATAAATAAATAAAATATTTTTTAAAAACGGGAATGGATTTGAGTGTTAAAGAACTAAATATTTTACTGGCTACCCATATTGGCCACCTGAACAAGAAGGCAAATAGTGGAGTATGCCGATGACTCTGACCCCAAAAGCCAAAGACCATTATATTAGCATAGTTTTAAAAAATTTAACCAGATATTGCTTATCTGGTATCTATATATACTCTATCTTCATTATTTATGGATTCCATGTTTGTGAATCTGTGTATTAAAATTTATTTGTAACTCCAGAATCAGTAATTGTGACACTTTCATAGTCATTTACGGACATGTAGGGTGGAGAAAAATTGGACACAGATGTTCCCAGCTGCAGTTGAATAAAGCAGTGCTCTGCCTTCTTACCTGTGCACTCATCCTGTAAACAAGCATCCTTTCCACAGTCTATTTGGTGCTACTTCTTTATGTTTTTGTGTATCTTGTT
The DNA here is from genome assembly GCF_964656455.1 of Halichoerus grypus. Taxonomy (NCBI): domain Eukaryota; kingdom Metazoa; phylum Chordata; class Mammalia; order Carnivora; family Phocidae; genus Halichoerus; species Halichoerus grypus. The sequence goes on from NC_135726.1 coordinate 58,416,865, forward strand.
GGTGATGTTGCTGTTTAACCTGCCCCCTCCCCAAGCATAGTGGTGAAGGGCTGTTTAGCATCACAAGCACAGAGAAAATATATGTGTTGGGTAAGCTTCATTCAGGCATGAGTTATAGTGCTGTTGACTGTGAGTTCAGTGTTCATGAATCAATAATATATATTGAATTGGATTTCTTTAAACAAAAAAACACGTAGACCGTGGTTATGTATTGAAGAGTCAAAAATGTTGTAAGCAGAGGCTACAGGAACCTAACCCTATATTCATGGGGCTAATTGAATATTCACAGTAATTTTATAGAACATAAATAGCATGAATAAGAAGAATCAATGACTCTATATATATGTGTTTGTGTGTATATACACATGATTATTTTCATATACATACATATAAATATGTATATATGTAGATATATACACATACATATATATGTGCACATGCAGATTTTTTTTTTTTTTTTAAAGATTTTATTTATTTATTTGACAGAGAGAGACACAGTGGGAGAGGGGAACACAAGCAGGGGGAGTGGGAGAGGGAGAAGCAGGCTTCCCGCCGAGCAGGGAGCCCGATGTGGGGCTCGATCCCAGGACCCTGGGATCACGACCTGAGCCGAAGGCAGACGCTTAACGACTGAGCCACCCAGGCGCCCCTGCACATGCAGATTTTAAAGTCTGCATATATTTTACATATACATATGCATGTGTGTTTGTGTATATTGCTCCCTCTGTGTTTGACTGAGCTATCAATTTATGTTACTGAGTACTTCATCAGTACATCCTAAAACAACACCATTTTCTCACTTCCTAACATCATGATGGAGTCTAGGCAATTTTCTTCTCCCTGGACTAAGGTGGTGAGAGAATGGGACCCTCGGATGGTGTGGTTGCTCCTATCCTGAAAGGGCCCATTCCTTCCATGTGGCTTTCCCTGTCCTGTCAATCATTCCAGTGCAACAGTCTCCTTTCCTGTCTGTTCCAGACATTCTACCCAACCTGGAGCCAGAGGACTCGAACCCAAGAGAAATGCCAGTGAATTTGGAGGAAGGAGAATCTGGTATGTCCTGGCATTGTGACAAAGCCTGGAAGAAAACGGACTGTGGGTTGGGGTAAGAAGCTCGGTTCCTGAGGCAAGGCAGATTGTAAATTAGTACGTAGGCGTCTCTTCTATGAATCAGAATTTTAAGAAAAAAGAGTAGTTGTAGACATACCTAACTCAGAAGTCCAGCCACCAGCCCAGCTGGAGGCATTGAGTGATGTCAGTGAGGCATCACTTCTGTCCTTCTCCTAGCTCTCTCTTCTCTGTGGGACTCAGCCTTGAGTGGTTTCTCCTACCGCAGTGGCCATCTTGGCCACCAGCTACCTTACATTGTATCTGTTTAGCACCATCAGCGGAAAGAGGAATATTTTCTCATTGCTCCAGCACTCATCCTAGAACTGACTGAGCTGAATGAACTGAGCTCACGAGCTCAACAATGAATGAAATGATGAAGAGCTCTGGTTGGTTAAGACTGGTCCACGTACTTGTGTGAAGAGATGAGGTCAAAAGGAGCTGAGGGCCCAAGGGCAACACTCTAATCTATTATGAAAGCACACAGTAAGTGGGGTGTGGGATCCCCAGTTCCAGCCTTAGCACAGTTAGATTTCACCCATTCAACAAACACTGGAGGGCTGATGGTTCTGACACCACAGTGTGAGCCAGAGTTGTAAACTCTACTTTATTTTGGAGATGGCAGGCTGGAGGCTTAGAGATTCTGTGACTTGCTTATCCTCATAAAGCTAATAAGTAAATAGATGTTGAACTTGTAGTAAGCTTTCTCCTCTCGATCACCTGGAGGTGGAGGGAATGAAGTTGGAGTCAGACATCATGTCTAATTTGTAAAGTTTCCTCTTGAGGGGAGGGGAGAGAGAATCACAGGTTGAGATAAAGGCTGTGACAGATCCTGTTAACTCCCTACCCCATATCTCATGTGTTGACAGAATATAATTTATTTAGGGATAAAATGGACCCAGCCCTAAGGGAAATATTTTTTTTCTGGGCTTCCTTAAAGTTGGGGTTAACCATCTGATGGCGCTAGGCCACGAGATGTAAGTAGAAGTCTCCTGAGTGCTTCAGTTTGTACCGATGGAAGGATACATGAGCTGTGAACATGTCCCTCCTCCCCACTATTTCTGCTTCGAATATAAATATAACTTAGGACATAACGATAACATAACTACAACAGTAATCTCTTAATCATGAGGCAAGAAGTATAAAGAATGTACTTACAGCAATGCGGTGTTACTTGGCCCTGATGCTGCAGAACCGAGTCAATTTCAACAGCTTTACACACCCCTCCCCAAATTTATTAAGTAAAAAGCGGTCCTTCTCTGTTTAAGCCACTTCAAGTTGACTTTTCTGATTACTCACAGCTTCTTCATTGTGCAGTGTTGTCAGGAAAAGAGCATGATGTGCGCAGGTGTGTCATGGGACTTGATGTAGATGTCAAGGCTAGTTTTCTTTTCGTTCGATCGGTTCTTAAATAACTCTGACACTGTACCCTGTATTTCTCCCACCTTGCTAATCTAGATAAAATACAAGAGTACAAACTGCACATTATGGATGAGTATTCCATGATACGTATCGTGACCACTTGGTTTGGGAACCACGTAGACTTCTTCTACCAAGACATAGAGAGACACGAGAGGTTCTTACCATGTATTTTTCTTCCCAAAAGACCTCAAGGTAGACAGCCCAAGACTGTGGTCCTACAGGGAGTCGCTGGGGTTGGAAAAACAAGCTTGGCCAAAAAGGTGATGTTGGAGTGGGCAGAAAACAAGTTCTACCCCCACAAGTTCTGGTGTGCTTTCTACTTCCATTGCACGGAAATGGCCCAGGTGGGCGAGCAGAGCTTCTCTGAGCTGATTGCCCATAAGTGGCCCGGGGCATGGTCCGTCATGTCCAAGATTATGTCCAAACCAGACCAACTTCTGCTCCTCTTTGATGGCTTTGAGGAAGTATCACTGACCCTCACAGATAGACCAGCTGACCTGAGTGACGACTGGAGCCAGAAATTGCCTGGGTCTGTCCTCCTGACCAGTTTGCTGAGCAAAAAAATGCTCCCTGAAGCCACCTTACTGATCACCCTGAGGTTCACGTCTTGGAGGAAACTTAAGCCCTTCCTAAAACATCCCTCTTTTATAACACTTACAGGGTTTAGTATGACGGAAAGAGCCAAGTATTTCAGAACATATTTCAGAAACAAGAGGGATGCTGATGAAGCCTTGAGTTTTGTCATGGGAAACACAATTCTCTTCTCCATGTGTCAGGTCCCTGCAGTTTGCTGGATGGTGTGTTCTTGTCTGAGGCAGCAGATGGAGAGAGGAGCAGACCTTGCACAGTCATATCCAAATGCCACAGCTGTATTCGTCCAATATCTGTCTAGCTTATTTCCAACCAAACCTGGAAGACTTCCCAGTAACACTCATCAGAAGCAACTGGCAGGTCTGTGTTACTTGGCTGCAGAAGGTATGTGGAACATGCAATGGGTATTTGACACGAAAGACCTTGAGCAAGCCAAGCTGGATAAGACCGCTGTTGCTACTTTTCTCCGTGTGAATATTTTTCAAAGGGTGGCAGGTGACAGAGACCGTTATGCTTTTGCTGTCATAAGCTTCCAGGAGTTTTTTGCTGCCTTGTTGTACGTTCTGTGCTTCCCACAAAGACTCAGAAATTTCCGCGTGTTGGACCGTGTTCAGATCATACGCCTGATAACATATCCAGGAAGAAAAAAAAACTATCTTGCTCAGATGGGGCTTTTCTTATTTGGTCTTTTAAATGAAACGTGTGCTTCAGCTGCAGGGAAGTCATTTGGATGCAAGCTGTCCCTGGGTAATAAGAAGAAATTGCTGAAAGTGGCAGCCCTGTCATATGAATGTAACCCACCAACCCTGCACCATGGCGTCCCACAGCTATTCTACTGTCTGCATGAAATCCAGGAGGAGGCATTTGTAAGTCAGATCCTAAGTGATTGTCAGAAAGCTGCTTTGATCATCAACAAGAAGAAAGACATGCAAGTGTCTGCTTTTTGTCTTAAGCACTGTCAACGTTTGCGGGATCTAGAACTGACTATTACCCTGACCATCACCCAAGTGTGCGCACTCAACCCGGATCCCCTCCATTCCACTGAGTGAGTGCTCTTATCTTTCCTTTGGCAACCTGTGCTTCCCAGGGACCTTGCCTACCATCCCCCAGGCATCCAGGGTGACCAGCTGTCCTGAGGCGGTCCCTCACACACGGGACTTTCAGTTCTAAAACCAGGACAGGAGGTGCTCCTAGGATGCAGATTTCCATGCTAAAACTAGGAGAATCCTGGAAACGCAAGATGATTTGTTTACCTTCCCTATCTCTATTCTGCATGCCCTCCCCTCCCTTATATGTGGGGACCTTGCTTCACCTGTCACCCTCACTCCTGTATACCACCAGCTTGTTAGTCTCTAGGGAAGTGCTGTTCAATGGGTCTTTCTCTGATGGTGGAAATCCACTAGCTATGTGTGACTACTGAGCACTTGGAATATGGCTAGTGTGACAGAGGCACTACATTTTAAATTTCATTTAACTTTAATTTAAATTTGAATAGTCACGTGTAGCTAGTGGCCACCATATTGGGCAGTGCAGCTCCAAGGGAGATTTCCTTTCAGTGTAAAAACATCACTCCCATCTTTCATTAGGGAAAAAAGAACTGAAAACTACATGTCCTCATCAGGGGACTATCACATCTCCCTCTTTGTTTTCCTACCAAACACCTTGAAAACACCACTTCTACTCACTGTTTCTTCCCTACTCCCCACTGTGATGTGAAGTGGGTGTTCTGGCTTCCTGGGCAAGAGCTTGAGTTCTCCATCTCCTCCAGAGACCAACAAACTGTGTGTCTTTGGACAAGTTTACCTAACTTTTCTGGGTCTGTTTCTTCATGAGTAAATGATTTTTTAAAAATGATTAAAAAAAATAGTACATACCCCACAAGGTATTTATGAAGATTAAATGAGATAATAGGCATGATACACCAAACCTGTCTCAGCCTTTAGTTCCTACCAATAAATACAAGCTATAATTACTAATGTGATTCTTATTCCCACCACTCAACTGAAATACTCTCTTGGAAGATCTATACTTAAATATAGTGGATTTATTTTTCTTAAGAAGTGACAGACTGACCACTCATTTTCTCATACAGTTTTCATACTTTGCCCTGTACCAGACATGGTGCCAGGTATTTTTACTTTATGTGAATTATTCCTTTTAATGTCACCATTGGACACCATGAAGCAATGGAGGTCAGATAGAGTCATAACTTGTCCAAGGTCACACAGCTGGTTGAAGCTAAGACTTAAACTGAAATCAGACCTCTGGTGGCTATGATGAAGAGCCAGAAAACTAGACTGACCCCTGGGATTGGAGTCATGGGAGGGATCCCAACGCTTTTTGATGCAAAATTAGAGTGCGCCTCTCATTCCTTGGTTGCTCTGTGTAAAGGAGCCACAATCTCTTCCAGACACATTTTTCTTCCATGAAAGCCAGCATAAATCTTAAACGTGTTGCTGGGTTGTTGTCAGGTTCATTTTAAATATCCTATATAGTCTAACATATGGCTAGATAAATAAAATGGACCTCTTCTGAAGTTAGGGGACATCTAGGTTCTGCTCAGTGTGTCGGCACGTCAAACAATGCCCTATCTTCCTCTGGCACATGTGAGTTTCTCCAGGGCAGAGGTAAGCAAATTACGGCCTGGGAGCCAAACCCAGTTTACTGTTGGTTTTTGTAAATAAACTGTAGTCAGATTTCAGCCATGCTTGCCTATGACATATGTCCCAACTGCCACCACACTGCTACGGCAGAGTTGGGAGGTTTCCCCCAATTTTTTGGTTTATGAAAGCTGAATATATTTGCTAGCTGACCACTTACAGAAGAAATTTGCCGACCCCTGTGCTAGGGTATATTGTTAGAAAAGGAATTGCCCAATCACAGGGTGCACACATCACATCTTTAACTTTATATCACAGATAGCTCCAAATTGCTCTCCAGGGAACCTTAGTATCTCGTGGGTGGAATGATTGCACAGGAAAGACTATTTTATGTCTACTTCCAACTTATGTGAGCAACTCCAAACAGCTCAGTTTTGCATATTGGTCTTCCCAACAAAGACCTCAAAAGTCTAACCATAAGGTCTTGATATAAGTCTGAATAATCTTAAAACCTAACACTAGCAGAACTCTTAAAAGGTGAGAAATTTCCTTTGTGTTGGTCAGTCTGTTGATAACTTTTGGGACAGTTCTGGAAGGGAGTTGGTCTATTTATCCCCGCTTTTTGGAGCTATAATTGACACGTAACCTTGTGTATGTTTAAGGTATATACAAGGTAGAGAATATGTACACGTGGCAAAAGGATTACCATGATAAGGTCACCTAATATATCCATCACCTCACCTACAGTTGTGTGTGTGTGTGTGTGTGTGTGTGTGTGTGTGTGTGTGTGTGTGAGATGAGAACTTCTACTCTCAAACGACTTTCCAATATACAATATGGTATTGTCATTGATAGTCATCCAGCTGGACAGTACGTCCCCAGAACCTATTCATCTTATAACTGGAGGTTTGTACCCTTTGACCACCCGTATCCACTTCCCCCACTCCCATACATGGAGTTAGTATTATTTTTATGTGTTTGCATTTAAAATGGGTGTGAAAAGCACATGGTTTTATTTTATGGGATTTCATCTTAAAAATGGCATGCTAGTGTAAGAAGAATTCTGAAATTTTTTTTCATCTAATATGTCTTAGAAATATTTTAATGTCTGTGTACACCTTCTCCAATGAGGTGTACTCAAGTCTTCGAGGTGTACTGGAGATTATTAAACCAGTCCCCCCTTCATTTGCTTTTCAGTTATTTACAACTATAATACAAACAGCATGAAACAAAAATCCTCACAGTATCTCTTGGCCAGCCTCTCTGAAAAGATTGCACAGCGAAAAATGAAGGGAAATATTTAGCAGGTCCTTCCAGAGTCCAGTTGTATCCCATATTGGTCTGGCTGTGGATTTTCCTTTCCTGTACTCACCATGCCAAAAGAAATTAATTTTTCCCTTATTCTGTTCCTACATAGTTTTTTTCTTTTTAATAATTTTCTAAACAAAGAGTAAGAATATAGGATACAGATATAATTCAATTTCTGCCCCCATATAAATCCTAAGTGATTAAAACAACAACTCTCTTCCTATGTCATAGGAAAATCTAGGTATCCTTATTTAAGGCCACAAGTTTTCCTGGAATAAAGTGAGAAGTCTTGCAATGGTATTCCTGGGCATTTTTTTTTTTTTTAATTAGAGAGCCTTACTGGAGTCATAAAGGGTCTGTGATCACAACCAGGGTCGGAAACATCAGCCCTGGGTTTACAAGTAGGTTTTCTCAAGTTTAACCTCTGACGACGAGCCATGTTCTCTTTTCTCTCTTGCACATAGACCAGAAAGCAGTGACCAGTGTTTTCTCTGGTGGCAAGACTTCTGCTCCGTGTTTAGGACACATGAGAATTTGGAAGTCCTGACTGTGACAAACACTTCTATGGAGACTGAGTCAGTGAAGGTTCTTTCTACGGCTCTGAGACATCCTGGGTGTAAACTGCAAAAACTAATGTGCGTATAAAACAGACCCTGGTTAGAAGGAATTCCTTGGAAAGAGTCTGTTTCCCATCCCGTTTTTCTACCCCTTCTCTACTCACATAGACTTGCAGAAAGCATCCATGTGTATCGTTTTTCCCCTTCTAGTCTTATTGAGATAGAATGGACAAACAGCCTTGTGTCGGTGTGCCGCATAATGACTTGACATGCATATATTGCAGAATGATCACTTCAGTAAGTTAATATTCATCACCTCCTAGAGCGACCAAATGTTTTTATTCCTTGTGATGAGAAGGATCTACTCTCTTGGCAACTTTCAAATATACCACCCAGCCATGTTAACTGCAGTCCTCGGGCTGTACATCACATTCCCAGTACTTTTGCATCTTTTACATGGAAGCTTGTCCCTTTTGACCACTCTCACCCAATTCCTCCACCTCCTGCCTCTGACACCAACAAAAAACTGATCTCTTTTTCTGAGTTTTGGGTTCGTTTGCTTTTTTAGATTCCACATATGAGTGAGATCATTTTTCCAAAAAGGACGTACAAATGGAGTAGGTTTCCCCATTTCACAGATAAACAAACTGGGGCACAAGGTGATACAGTTAATACATACTTAAAATACAGATTTTTAAATTTTTATTTAAATTCAATTAACCAGTATATGATACATCATTAGTTTTTGATGTAATGTTCAGTGACTCATTAGTTGTGTATAACACCCAGTGCTCATCACATCATGCGCCCTCCTTAATGCCCATCACCCAGTTACCACCTCCCCCCACCCACCTCCCCTCCAGCAACCTCAGTTTGTTTCCTGGAGTCAAGAGTCTCTCATGCACATCTTGGCTCCAGAGTCTGTTCTCCTAGCCGCTATACCATGCTCTCGTTCTCTGGTTTTTAAGATCCAGAAACCCAATAACTCATCAAAATGCCTTGAAATAACCCACCAGACAGCATGTGGCCCCTAGCCAGTGTCTGGCCAATTTTCTCTCCTATTATTATGATGACTATTATTAGCTCCCATGTATTGAGTAACTACTATACATCAAGCACTCTGCAGAGCCAATTACAGGTGTCGTGTATATTAATTCCCACACCCATCTTAAGAAGAAGGCATCATGCACTCTCTCTTGTGGACCCGAAACTGAAGTTTGGAAGGTAAGTGATCTACATAAGGTCACCCAACCAGGGAGGCCACGCTGAGCTGAGAACCCAGTTCAGACAGAAAGGCCCTCACGTATTTATAGACGAATTAAATCTAGAAGTGATTAGCAAATGGGCAGATGTTGGTCATAAGTTCTGGGAATCTGATATTCAGCATTGTGACAGTAGTCACTGTATGGTATACTCTAAAGTTGCTGGGAGTCCATCTTCAGTGTTCTCATCACAAAAAAGAAAAAGAAATGATAATTTTGTGATGGGATGAAGGTGTTACCCAATGCCAAGGCAGTAATCATCTTGCAATATATTAATGTATCAAATCAACATGTCCTACACCTCAAACTTATTGTTATGTGTCGATCACATCTCAATAGAGCTGGAGGACTAATTAGCCACCTCGACTGTGGTAATGGTTTCCCGGGTGTATGCATATGTCCAAACTCATCAAGTTGTAACCATTAAAATATGATAGATGCATTTATTGATATTGTTTATACCTCAATAAAACTGTTTTTGAGAAAAGAACTAATGAGCTGATGAGATCTTATTATAACTAGGCACTGCTTACCTCTCCAGCTTTAGACGTCTACATCCCTCCATGTTGAACGAAGACTTAATCCAAGTTTTGATTGAAAACCGGTATCTGAGATACTTGGAAATACAAGGCACAGAAGTGAGATGTGAGGCCATGGAGTTTCTGTGCACAGCCTTGAAAAGCCCACAGTGCTATCTGCAGTGTCTGAGGTAAGATGAGCCTGGGATCTAGAGAGACCCTGGCGCCCAGACTGTTCTTTCAGAGGTGGGATTACATGCGCGGTCTTCCTGTCATCTTTCTTTTGATCTCATCGTTGTTAGTTTTACTCGGCTTTTTTTTTTTTTTTTAAGGTGGGCAATGTGATAATTTGATATACATACACACTGAGCAATAATCAACACCATCAAGCTAATTAACACACCTACCACCTCACACAGTTACCATTTGTGGGGAGGGGCATTTAAGATCCACTCTCTTGGCAAATTTCAGGTATATACAACAGTATTGTCAACCACAGCTACCAAGCTGTACATTAGATCTCCAGAACTCCTGCATCTTACAACCAGAAGAACATTCTCTCCCATTTCTTCCACACCCCTGCCTTGGCAACCACCATTCTCTCACTTTTTCATGCTCTACAATTGGACCATGTCCTAGATGTGTCTGAGATAGGGAGACTAGAGCCCCATTGGTGAGCTTCACCTACCTCAAACTGGCTCACAAGAGGAGATTGCTAGGACGGCAGTTTTGTGAGCTGATTGTCGAAGAGCATTATTGAAAAGTTAAATCATACAGACTTACAATTAAATAAACCATATGAGAAAAAATTAATAGATTATCAAAACCCATCACCTCCTAATTTCTTTACTATACTATTATCAATGCCAAGGTGCAGCAAACTTTTTCTATGAAGGGCCAGATAAGTATTTTCAGCTCTGTGGACCATACGGTCTTTGTCTTTACTTTTCTTTTTTTTTTTTTTTAAAGATTTTTTTTTATTTATTTATTTGAGAGAGAGAGAATGAGAGGGAGGAGGGTCAGAGGGAGAAGCAGACTCCCTGCCGAGCAGGGAGCCCGATGCGGGACTCGATCCCGGGACTCCAGGATCATGACCTGAGCCGAAGGCAGTCGCTTAACCAACTGAGCCACCCAGGCGCCCTGTCTTTACTTTTCAACTCTGCCATTATAGGGCTAAAGTTTACGCGGCCAATATGTAAATGAACAGGTGTGGCTGTCTTCCAATAAAACTGTATTATTATTAATTTATTGAATATCTGCTAATAATACCATTTATTAATACCAATTATTAATAATTAAGAATTATACAATTTGTTAATAACTCTATGCACTATATAATTTGCTGATATTTATTATGGGTACAGGGATTTGAACTTCATTTAATTTTCATGTGTCACAAAATATTCTTTTGATTTTTTTTTTAACATTTAAAAATTTTTTTAAGTTCTTAGTTCACAGGCTGTACAAAACCAGGTGGCCAGGAGACTGGCCCACGGCCATAGTTTGCCAACTCCCAGTGTGTGTTCCTGAGGTGGTTGCGTTTGTGCGGTGGGGTGCTCCTGCTGTGCATTTAACAGCTCCGCATGGGTAAATCAGCCACCGTGGGAGCATTCACACTAGACATTGGCCAACACTGCACATCAGGGCTTTTTTCGCCAGAGTCAGTAATTAAACACATCCCAGCACCCAAGTGCGTAGCATCCCCACCAGCCTTTCCGTGTGTTACGTTGTGCCGACAAAGCCTGGGCAACCTCTTGTTTCCCCCTGGCAGCTCTGGTCCTTCACACTGGTCAGAGCTGAGTGGAGCCTCCGAGGCTCAGGTGGCCAGACCTGGAGGTGGTTCAGCACAGTAGTTGGGTTAACAGTCGACTTCCGATGGAAACCTAGCTTGACAAGACGGCAGCTGTGATCCCATGTGACTGAAACCTCAGTTCTTTGTCTTGAAGATTGTTGGGCAGATAAATGTAAAAAGAAGTTGCATTTATTTCAAGGGCTGAATTGAGTCCCTGGTTCACGGATAGAGCCCAGCTGCAAGCCCGTGCTAGCTGGTTATGGCCCCAAGTGTCTATTATTTGATACTCTGTGACTAAGATGCTGAATTTGGTGCAAGCTTACCAGCTGGAGAAGATGAAAATCGCCCCTGGAGTCACTCTTGTGTGAAGAACAAGGATGTGGGACAGTAGACGGGATCTACACGGCTACACGGGTACCATTTTCCCCAGGAGCTCAGGCTCGGCATTTTTGTGTGGCCTCCATAGGTTGGAAGACTGCTCGGTTACCCCTAAGTGTTGGGTTGATCTTGCCAGGGATCTTGCAAGTAACAAACACTTGAAGACACTAATGCTAAGAAGTAGCCGCCTGGAGACATTTGGGGCGTATTGCCTGTCAGGGGCCCAACTGGAGAAGCTGGTGTAAGTCTTGTTGTTGTTGTCATGACTTGCTCATTTGTTTGGTGAATTGCGTGATTCTGGGAGAAGAGCAGTAATGGAGGAATGTGTGCCAACTTAAGTCTCGTGCTGGTGTCAACTGCATAGATGGGTCCATGAAGAGTCCAGGCACGAGAGAGAGAATGTCCATGTAAAAGTACACATTTATACCTAATACCCTGGAAAACATAGTTACAACGAGCCCGATGTATCTGTCATCCAGCTTATGACCTAGAACCTCACCAGTACTGTTTTCCTTCCTCACGGGTTACATTGATCCCTGCCCTATCCCTCACGGTAGCTGCCTTGAATTGGGCTGATCAGGCCCCTCACACATGTATTCTTTTTTTTTTTTTTTTTTAAGATTTTATTTATTTATTTGTGAGAAAGAGAGAGGGAGAACACAGAGAGAGAAGGAGAAACAGGCTCCCCTCTGAGTAGGGAGCCCAAGGCAGGACTCGATCCCAGGACCCCGGGATCATGACCTGAGCCAAAGGCAGACGTCCAACCGACTGAGCCACCCAGGCACCCCTCACATGTGTATTCTTAAACAGAGCACCATGCAGTTTCGCATTGCTTTGAATTTCACGTAAGTGGCCTCAGCTACTATATGTTCTTTTTCTGATCAACTGACATTTTTGTGCTTAGTTGCTTCAGAAGCCCATTCCTCGTCACTGCTGAATGATAACAATTGTGTGAATATGCAACAATGTAGGTATCCGTCCTACCGGCCTGAGGTTTGGGCTGTTTACATGCACGCACACACGCACATGGTACACGCACGCACACGCTGTGAAGAGCACTCCAGCAGTGGGATCTCTGGGTCATGGAGAGCATCCATCTTCCATTTTACCAGCTTGTGTCCAGAGTCTTTGCACCAGTTTTCAGTCCCGCCAGCAGGTGGATGCCGCTTCCCGTAACTCCGAGTCCCTGTCTGGCCATTGTTACCGTCTGTATTCTCCCTACTGATTTTGCCAGTCTGACAAGCAGGAGATCATATCTCATTGTTTTAACCTATCTTTCCCTCATTACTATGAAAATGTTTTCATGACCTTACTATTCATCTTGGTTTCTCTACTACGAATGCCTGTTCCTGTCTTTAATGAATCTTTTTAAAGCATATATATATATGCTTAAATATGTATATATATTTATGTATATTTATTTTATATATATATATTATTTTTTTTGAGTAAGCATTTATTTTTTTAAGCTTGTGAAAGGCTGTCTCTTCTGGGCCACCCCAGTATCCGTTACGTATTCTTTAGCTGTTGGTGGTCTCTTTCCCATCCTTCTAATCCCTATAACTATTTTCCTGACCCACATCTCCTCCACTCCCCTAGCCTCACAGGAAGGCTGCTACTCTTCTTTAGGACTTGGAAGCTCTAAGAGGTGGTAACAGAGGTGTGATGAGGCTTTCACACCGAAAAGGAAAGCCCAGATGGCAATGCTCATCTCTCAGTACGGGACAAAGAAAATCTGGTCATGCACATGGATTAAAGTGCCTCCCATCTGTGTGTTTCTGTCCCCCAGATTGGAGAATTGTGACCTCACACTGCTTACCTGTAAAAGTCTTACCTCTTCCCTCAAGAGTAATGAGATGCTGACCCATCTGAGCTTGGCAGAAAATGCCTTGAAGGACGAAGGAGCCAAACAGCTTTGCAGCGCCCTGCAGCATCCTACGTGTCCTCTACAGAGGCTGATGTGAGTCCCAAAATATCCTCTTCTTGAGGATCCCTGGAGTAGAATAGAGTGATTGAAGAAAACTGCTGTGTGTGTGTGTGCACATGATCTCAATCATAAATTCTTTAAATGATTTCCCTTGGGCGTCAGGATGTGTGATATTGTGATTTATAACCTAAGAAATGTGTATTTGGTCTTCGTCCCTGTTTCTGGTACAGAGTTCCCCAAACCCTTGGAAATACCTAAGTGGTGAGAACTATAAAGGTGTCTATTATTATGTTAATGAGTGACTTTTGGAAAGCACCCAAGGATGGGGGGTTGTTGCCCCAAGAACCAGCCTTGTGATTAGAGGGTTAGAACTTTAAGTCCTGGGGCGCCTGGGTGGCTCAGTCGTTAAGCGTCTGCCTTTGGCTCAGGTCATGATCCCAGGGTCCTGGGATCGAGCCCCGCATCGGGCTCCCTGCTCAGCGGGGAGTCCAGTTCTCCCTCTCCCACTCCCCCTGCTTGTGTTCCCTCTCCTGCTGTGTCTCTGTCAAGTAAATAAATAAATCTTTAAAAAAAAAAAAAAAGGACTTTAAGTCCTTCCCCCTGACCTCTGGGGAGGGGAGAGGGGCTGGAGGTGGAACCAGCCACCCAAAGCCAACGATTTAATTAATCATGCCTGTGTAACGAAGCTACCATATAAGCCCCAAAGAATGGGATTTGAGAGCTTCCAGGTGGGTGAACACATGGAGATGCAGGGAGAGCAGCTCACCTGGAGAGGACATGGAAGCTCTGTGTGTCCTCTCCCTATGCATCTCTCCCATCTGCTGTTCCTGAGTTCTATCCTTTTATAGCAAAATGGTAATCGAATGAGTAAATGGGTTTCCTGAGCTCTGCGAGCTGCTTCAGCAAATGAACCGAATCCAAGGAGGGGGTCATGGGAACCTGACTGGTGATTGGCATCCTGGGTTGGAGTTGGAACCTCCGGTTTATAGAAGCCCAGCCTGGCCTTGCGGCTGGTGTCTGAGGGGAGTGAGGTGAGGGAAGCAGTCTCGTAGGACTGAGCCCCTGCACAATCTGATGATCCGTACATAGTGTCAGAATTGAGTGGATTTCTCAGACACCATTACCATCTGGGCTTTCCTGTTTCTTAGTGGGGGGACCCCCCCATACATGTTGAAATGGGACTCAGAACACCAATGTAGGGTGCTTTTGTCTATTATTAACAGAAAATAAACTTAGACGGTCTTAAACCATAAAGAAATTTGCTAGCTCATAAAACCAGAAATGAAAAAAAGGGGCGCAAAATATCCCCTGAACCCATTAAATTTTAGCTTCCCAAAGTCAAGCAGGAAGTGGTGCAGGTGCTTTGGAAAACAGTCTAGCTGCTCCTCAAAAGGTTAAATGTAGACCTAACGTAGGAGTCAGCAATTCCACTGCTAGGTACATATGCAACAGAAAAACATACATTCACGCCGAAATGTCACAGATGTTCATAGCGGCATTATCTGTAATAGCCCAAAAGTGGAAACAACCCAAGGGTTGATAAGCTGACGCATGAATGGAGAATGTGTGGTGTATCCAAATGATGGAATATTATTGAACTATAGAAAGGAACAATGTATTGATACATGCTACAATATGGGTGAATCTTGAAAATATTATGGTAAATGAAAGACATATTTTTTTCAAGATCTTTTCAAGATCCTGATTCCAATTCCTTTGGATTAATATCCAGAACCAGATAGAGGTTGCTCGAGTTGGGGGTGGGCTGGGGGAAGAAATTGGGAATTAAAAGGGTACAGGGTTTTCCTTTTTGGGGTGATGAAAATGTCCTCTGTAAATATACTAAAAGATGTTGACTTGTACAATCTAAATGGGTGAATGATATTGGTTATGTTAGGAATATCTTGATAACGCTGTTATGCAAAAAAAAAAAAAAAAAGGCAGGAAAGGAGTAAAATCTAAAGGTGTTTTGGTTGGTTTTCTTGACACATGTTTCTTCGCAGGCTGAGAAACTGTGCCCTGACCTCTGACTGCTGTCAAGACTTGGCCTCCGCTCTGGATAAAAACAAAAATTTGAGAAGCCTGGACCTTGGTTTTAACAACCTGAAGGATGATGGAGTTATCCTGCTCTTTGAGGCCCTCACGAAACCCAAGTCTGGCCTCCAGATTCTGGAGTAAGTCACCCCATCTCCTCTTTTGCAACAATGGTCTGTAAAATTCTCTGAGCAGAATACGGGAAAGGGCTTTTGCACTTCCGGGGTTTTTCCTCCATTTAGTTGGAGGACTGGGCAGCCTCAGTGCAGGGTTCAGAAAGAGGATCCTCAGACCGGGAACTTCTTCCTCTGGGGAGTTGTTAGAAATGCAAATCATTGCAGGGTTTCCCTTTCTCTGTCTGGCTTATTTCATTCAGCATAAAGCCCTCCAGGTGCATCCATGATGTCACAAAGGGCAGGATTTCCTTCTTTCTTATGGCTGGATAATATTCCATCATGTGTAAATACCACATTTTCTGTGTCCATTCACCTGTTGGTGGGCATGGGGGCTGTTTCTGTGTGGTAGCTACTGTGGGTAATGCTGCAGGGGATGAAGGTGCTCTTGGAGATCCTGGTTCCACTTCCTTGGATGGGGACGCAGAGGTGGGGCTGCTGGGTCAGGCGGTACTCTGGGGGTGAGCCCGCAGACCCCTCAACCTTCACGTGAGCCCAGGTGGCTCCCATGCATGGTGCACTTGCAGGACCATGGTTCTAGGAGATAGTCTTCCATTCGGTAAAAGTTTCTTTGTTGGCTGTGGACTGATGCCTGACGTAGCTGGCCTTCTGAAATCGGCGTTTGTACTTAGGGATTCTTTTTTACATATAATTTTTTGTCTTCTTCTCCTAAATGGTCTCTATGCCAACATGCATACTAGCCAGCGATTTGACAAGGGCCATCCTATTTTTAATTCGTATCATGGTTACATTTAAGTGTTTGGGAAAGATCTGGAAACATCTCTTCTCTAGTGATCCATGGATGAAACTGTTTTGCCTCTTTTCTGCCCGCATTTTCTGTTCTCTATTAGTATAATCTGGATTTGAAGACTAGATCATTAAAATCGTTGTTTTATGTTACATCTGTAATTTCTTAGGATTAGTACTGATAACGGATTTCATTTTTGTTGATAATTAGCTAGTCTAAGGAAATTCAGTGTTCACTATAACTCATTTTTTTTTTTAATTTTTATTTTGGGGCACCTGGGTGGCTCAGTCGGTTAAGCACCTGACTCTTGATTTTGGCTTACGTCATGATCTCAGGGTCGTGAGACAGAGCCTCGCATCAGGCTCTGCATTCGGTGTGGTACCTGCTTGAGGTTCTCGCTCCCTCTCCTTCTGCCCCTCCTCATGCGTGCGCTCTCTCTAAAAAAAAAAAAATATTTAAAAAAAAATTTTTATTTTAAGTAATCTGTACACTTGACATGGGGCTCAAACTCACAACCCTGAGATCAAGACTCACATGCTCTCCTGGCTAAGCCAGCCAGGCGCCCCAGCTCACGATTCTTTTTCTTCAGAAATTTAATCTTAGGTTTTAAGCATTGATTTATCTCTTAGACTGAAATATAGTTTCAAGAATGAAATAAATTTCCAGGTGAGCATTTACGTAGTGTTCTCTAAGCCTTTGCTTGTGAGACTACTTTTTATAATCTACTTCCACTGATGAGCAGTAACTTGGCTGAGTATAAAATTCATGGACTGCCCCCATCCCAAACTTCTTGATCTAAAAATCCCCTAGATTTCATTCTGTGGAATTCTAGTCTTGTAGAAAAGCCATCTATATCTTTATTTTTCCCAAGAAGAACCCAGGTTTCTATTGCTTATTCTCTTCATTTAAAAAAAAAAAAATCCTCACATACCTGTGGGTCTTACTTATAGTTAGAATTATTTTAGAATGACTGTCCTCCTTCTATTGTTTTTTTTAAAAGGTTTTACTTATTTATTCATGAGAGAGAGAGAGGCAGAGGCAGAGGGAGAAGCAGGCTCCCCGCTGAGCAGGGAGCCCAATGCGGGACTCGATCCCAGGACCCTGGGATCATGACCTGAGCCGAAGGCAAAAACTGAACCAGCTGAGCCCCCCAGGCACCCCTCCTCCTTCTACTGTTGAAAGGAAATGATTTACTTGACTCTGATCAAGGTTAAGGGATGTTTTAGCTGGTGCACTGTTTAGCAAGTGCCTCCCTGACAGAAACAGGGTCGGGACCTTTATAAACTAATGCAAAGCTGAATGCATGCCCTTGTAGTTTTGGCTTGGGCAGCAGTTTCCAGCTTGTCATTTATCAGCTAGCGGAGGTTCACAGGGCAGGGGAGGCAAGCCACCGGAAAGAAAGCAAAGGATGCACATGTAGGAGACACAGGGACCCCCAGGGCCCCTCTGTCCTGTCTGTTCTGCATTGCTTATAATAGCCTTGCTCCCAGGGAAATTGTACTCTGCTCAAAAATGGGGCCCAAAACCACCCCCTCTCTGTACCTTTCGCTCACCTACACACCACTTCCTCTTTTATGCTTGCTCTGAATTTACGATATGCAGTACTTATGTGACGCAGCTCCTTTTGGGACCATCTCTCCTGCTTTTTTCACACAGCCTGGGAAAGCAGAGGGACCCATTCATAGAGGAACCAGAACCCCTTGCACACTAGAATAGCGAAACCAACGGTGCTCTTCGAATATATCTAGTGACATGCGTCCTCCCCCAGCCCCAATCAGTTATGAGTTCCAGGAAGCCAGGGATGCTGTTTTCCTCACTGTTATATCAACAATGGCCGTGCCTGGTACACAGGGGGTGGTAAGTCAATATTTTTTTGGTTGAGCAAAGCTGACGCACGGTGGCAATTTCGGAAAGAGGTTATGTGGCTCATAACTTCCTGGAGTTCGGACTTACAGGGTTAGGATGGGCTGAGCTCTCAGATGTGGGGCGTGGCAACTTGTCTACTGTCTGCTTCCATCCCACAGGCTGGAAAAGTGCCTATTCACCTCCGTCTGCTGCCAGACTATGGCTTCCATGCTCCTCCACAACCAGAGCCTGAGATACCTGGACGTGAGCAAGAACGACATTGGGCGCAGGGGCACAGTGCTCCTGTGGGAGGCCTTCCAGCAGCGCAAGTGGAGAGAGAAGGTTGTTCTGTAAGTCTCTGCTGGGTTCCCTGTGCAGAAACAGCGCCCAAGCAAAGCTCCTCGTAAAGAGGGAGACTCTGGACCCAAAAAGCTAGTGCAGATGTTGCTAATGTCCCTCCCTCGTCTCCTGGGGATTTATACTCACCTTTATGTGGCTGATCAGACCCCAGGTCCTGCTTGTGCCTGATGGGAAAACTGACCTGGATTCTCCCGTCTGATTTTAAATTCTTTCTATCCTTCACCTTCCACCCTGGTCTTAACTGATCGATCAGCACTTAACAGCCATATGACTGTGAACAAATTCCTTTACCTTTCTGAGTCTGTTTCCCCCTCTGTGAAGTGGGATGGCGGCTTCTCCATGGAGGTCTTGTGAGGATGGAAAGGAAGTGTGTCTATGAAGCATGAAACCACGACGCTCTCAGCGAGCGGTGGATTCTGGGTGGAGGTTGTAACGACACCTGGGGTATTCCTTGTCTGTTGCCCTCTAACAAATTTACCTCAAAGTTTAGTCACTTAAGGCAACACACATGAATTTCCTTATAAAATTTCTGAGGGTCAGAAATACGGAAGCAGTTTGACTGGGTGGGTCTAGCTCATGGTCTTCCCCGAGGCCTCAGGTAAGCCCGACTGGAGTTGGATGGAGACTAGATATTTCCACACTGACCCATATGGCTGTGGGCCAGAGTCCTCGATGCTCCCTGTAGGGCTGCTCATGACAGTGCAGCTGGCTTCCTCCACAAGTGAGAGAGAGAGCACCCAAAAAAAGACCGCAGTCTTTGATTACTTCCTGTTGGAAGTGGCGTCCACCACTTCGGCCTTACTCTCTTGGTCACACAGATGAACCATAGCCCAGTGAGGGAGGAAACTCCCCCAGAGTGTGAGTAACAGGGGGCAGGATCACTGAGCTGGCGGGGGCTGCGGACCGCACTCAGTAAGTGGTTGAACCGAGGCCCTTGGACTCCATCCCTGACTCCCAAGCGCAGCACCATTGTTCTCGGTCTGCCGCGTGGGACCAGAGTGGTCTCTGGCGTGGTGAATTTCTGTCCTTGAGGTTGTGAGTACTTCTCTAGGACCACAGAAGAAAACCAAATGTGAGGGTACAAAGCCTGATTCTTACCTTTCACAGGGAGACGAAACAGAATTATGCCCCAAATATGATGACGAGGCTGGAGGGCCCAGTTGTGAAGAACAAAATCCTGAGGATCGTACAGGACTGGAGCGCTGATTGCTGGGATGAGGCAAGATGGATAGAATGATCTGGTGGCGCCCTGCATACTTTCTTCCTTGGGAATTGTTGGCCTATTCTGTGGGCCGTTCTGAGTCTGGAATGGCCCAGTTGGTTCCGGAAAATGGTGTGGGGCATGACCTCTAAGCACCTCCCTTGGAGATGCTGAGGGCCATGTGTTAGACACGGATTAGTCACTGAGTTGGGGGCACCAGCCCACCTCCACCCCTGGCTTCCAGATGTCTCTGAATCTGTCATGCTAACATTGTCTCTGAAAAATATCTGACTGGCCTTTGAGGATATTGGAAGAATTTAATTAAAAATGTATACATGAATGCACTTCAAAAACTTTTCAAGTGTGATTTATTTACCAGTAGACTAGTATATCAAACTGTTGAGAAGGAAGAAATCTCGGGGGTGTTGGGCTGGCTCTCTTAGTGGAACATGAGACTCTTGATCTCGGGGTTGTGGGTTCGAGTCCCATATTGGGTGTAGAGATTATTAAAAATAAAATCTTAAAAAAAAAAAAAAGGAAGAAATTTGTTCCTTGTCTGAAAAGGTGTCCAGGGGACATTTCCAAGGAAGATAATACAGCGGGGGATGGAAAAGGGAAATCACGTCATTTTTTTTAAAGATTTTGTTTATTTGAGAAAGAGAGAGAGGGAGCGGTAGGGAAAGAATCTGAAGCAGAATCCACACTGAGCACAGAGCCTGACGTGGCGCTCAATCTCACCACTCCAGGATCACAACCTGAGCCGAAACCAAGAGTTGGTCACTCAACCAACTGAGCCACTCAGGTGTCCCTCACCTTGTGTTTAAGGAACTCTCTTAAAAAATGAAGTGTGACTCCTAACTTTTTAATGGATTTGGTCCATTAATACAATAGAACAAGTTAAGGGAGATGTTTCTTGGACACGCAGCAGGCTGAACTAGAGCCTTGCTCTAGAGAGTGGTCCGCAGGACGTCAAGAAGTGTAGGAACACGCAGGTGACCTCCCCTCCAACCTCATGGGAAGGGACTGTATGTCACAGGGCAGATGGAACTCTTTCAAGTCTAAACTATGCCGTTCATGATTGAAGTATTAGGACAGCATTTGGAACTCAAAGATCTAGAAGCAGCCATACATTTTTTTCTTTTGAAAAATCATCTTTTTCTACAGGAAATAATGAGCATATTACCTGCGTTGGTTTCTCTGCTCTCCAAAAGGGGTTTTTTTTTTTTTAATTTTATTATGTTATGTTAGTCACCATACAATACATCATTAGTTTTTGATGTGGTGATCCACGATCCATTGTTTTCATATAACACCCAGTGCTCCATGCAGTACATGCCCTCCTTAATACCCATCACCGGGCTAACCCAACCCCCCTCCCCCCTCCCCTCTAAAACCCTCAGTTTGTTTCTCAGAGTCCATACTCTCTCATGGTTCATCTCTCCCTCTGATTTCCCCCCTTCATTTTTCCCTTCCTTCTCCTAATATCCTCCATGTTATTCCTTATGTCCCACAAATAAATGAAACCATATGATAATTGACTTTCTCTGCTTGACTTATTTCACTTAGCATAATCTCCTCCAGTCCCAACCATGTTGACATAAAAGTTGGGTATTCATCCTTTCTGATGGCTGAGTAATATTCCATTGTACATATGGACCACATCTTTATCCATTCATCTGTTGAAGGGCATCTCGGCTCCTTCCACCATTTGGCTATTGCTGACATTACTGCTATAAACATTGGGGTGCATATGGCCCTTCTTTTCACTACATCTGTGTCTTTGGGGTAAATACCAGGAGTGCAATTGCTGGGTCATAGGGTAGCTCTATTTTTAACTTTTTGAGGCACCTCCACACTGTTTTCCAAAGTGGCTGTACCAACTTGCATTCCCACCAACAGTGTAAGAGGGTTCCCCTTTCTCCACAACCTCTCCAACATTTGTTGTTTCTTGCCCTGTCAATTTTTGCCATTTTAACTGGTGTAAGGTGGTATCTCAATGTGGTTTTGATTTGAATTTCCCTGATGGCTAATGATGAACATTTTTTCATGTGTCTGTTAGCCATTCGTATGTCTTCTTCAGAGAAGTGTCTGTTCATGTCTCCTGCCCATTTTTTGACTGGATTATTTGTTTTTTGGGTGTTGACTTTGAGAAGTTCTTTATACATCTTGGATATCAGCCCTTTATCTGTAGTGTCATTTGCAAATATCTTCTCCCATTCTGTGGGTTACCTCCTTGTTTTGTTGACTGTTTCCTTTGCTGTGCAGAAGCTTTTTATCTTGATGAAGTCCCAAAAGTTCATTTTCCCTTTTGTTTCACTAGCTTTTGGAGATGTATCTTGAAAGAAGTTGCTGTGGCCGATGTCAAAGAGGTTACTGCCTATGTTCTTTTCTAGGATTTTGATGGATTCCTGTCTCATATTGAGGTCTTTCATCCACTTTGAGGTTATCTTTGTGTATGGTGTTAGAGAATGGTCGAGTTTCATTCTTCTGCATGTGGCTGTCCAATTTTCCCAGCACCATTTATTGAAGAGACTGTCTTTTTTCCATTGCATATTTTTTCCTGCTTTGTCGAAGATTATTTGACCATAGAGTTGAGGGTCCATATCTGGGCTCTCTATTCTGTTCCATTGGTCTATATGTCTGTTTTTGTGCCAGTACCAATATCCCTGATGAATATGGATTCTAAAATCCTCAACAAAATCCCAGCTAATAAGATCCAACAATACATTAAAAGGATTATCCACCACGACCAAGTGGGATTTATCCCCGGGATGCAACGGTGGTTCAACATTCGCAAATCAATCAATGTGATAGAACACATTAATAAGAAGAGAGAGAGGAGACATATGGTCCTCTCAAATGATGCAGAAAAAGCATTTGACAAAATACAGCATCCTTTCCTGATTAAAACTCTTCAGAGTATAGGGATAGAGGGAACATTCCTCAAGTTCATAAAATCCATCTATGAAAAACCCACAGCAAATATCATCCTCAATGGGGAAAAGCTGAGAGCCTTTCCCTTAAGATCAGGAACACGTCAAGGATGCCCACTCTAGCCACTATTGTTCAACATAGTACTAGAAGTCCTAGCAACAGCAATCAGACAACAAAAAGAAATAAATGGTATTCAAATTGGCAAAGAAGAAGTCAAACTCTCTCTTTTCCCAGATGACATGATACTTTATGTGGAAAACCCTAAAGACTCCACCCCCAAATTACTAGAACTCATACAGCAATTCAGTAATTTGGCAGGATACAAAATCAAAGCACAGAAATCAGTTGCTTTCTTATACACTAACAATGCCACTATAGAAAGAGAAGTTAGAGAAACGATTCCATTTACAATAGCACCAAAAAACCATAAGATACCTCGGAATAAACCTAACCAAAGAGGTAAAGGATGTATACTCTAGGAACTACAGAACATTCATGAAAGAAATTGAAGAAGACACAAAAAGATGGAAAAACATTCCATGCTCATGGATCGGAAGAATAAACATTGTTAAAATGTCTATGCTACCCCGAGCAATCTATACCTTCAATGCCATCCCGATCAAAATTCCAATGACATTTTTCAAAGTGCTGGAACAAACAATCCTAAAATTTGTATGGAATCAGAAAAGACCCTGAATCGCCAAGGAAATGTTGAAAAAGAAAAACAAGCTGGGGGCATCACATTGCCCGATTTCAAGCTATATTACAAAGCAGTGATCTCCAAAAGGGTTTTTGTTACAAAAGTCAGAGCAGTTGGGATCCTCAACCCCACTCCCACCCTCACACCATCCTTAAGGGGTAGAGAAAAATAAAGGTCTGTCAAAGTCAAACTCTCCATTTAGAGTTGGCTTTAATTTGTTCTCCAGAGCCCAGAATTTAACAGCTGGAGCCGATGGTGAGGCACCACCACAGTGAGTGAGGTGAGGCTGACCCGCCTTGCCTGGGGTCAACAGGCTCAGAGCTGGGCAACAGAAAGCCAGAGAATCCACCCACTGACATGTTCCCCATAAGGCCCAGGAGACACCCCTTTGCTAAAGCGATAAGGGAATGTGCCTTGGGAAGAGCCAGGCTTGAAAGTATGACAGTGTCCCCAGGTTTTGTGGCGCAGCGTCTTACCTGGCGGGGGGACTTCAGACCTCCAGACTCAAGTGGAATAGGGTGTGGCTCAGGCATCAAGGGTTTTTAAAAGTTCCCCCAGGTGATTCTAATCTGGGGTAAAGTTTGGGAACTGTAGTAGGGGCTATCTGTTTCCACAGCTGGTAATCATTTTGCAGTGAATCAGCGTATCAAATCAATACGTTGCATAGCTTAAACTTACAGTGTTGTCAATTATATCCCAATAAAGCCGCGAGGGACAGGATAGAAACACTCTGGGAGACCACCACTAATGTGGAGACTCACGGCACCAAGTGGCTGGTATTTCTATTACCCAGGATGGACACTTGAGAAGGGGAGAATTTTGGAGAACGTTCTTCTGACAACAAACGAATGCTTATTTGAGTTCACAGGGAATCCAGATAAGAGTTTTATGGAGAAAGCAGATTGAACCTACAACAGCAGCGGCATTAGACAGTGGTCAGTAAATACAGGTTGTGTAAAATAAGGACCCACGCACAATTATTGCTGTGGGACAGCCCAGTGGAGGCTGGGCACAGGTGTGCTGAGGTGGAGGCAGCGTCTTCACCACGAGCGTTAGGACAGGTGGGAGGGGCAGTGCATAGAGGTGCAGAAAGCAGCTCCTCCACATCTATCCTGGGTCTGGCCATTCCGAACCCAGGGCAGCCAATGGGGAGCAACAACGTCACTGGCCCAGGATTCCCCAAAGCCCATCACCGTGTGGTTGCCTGTGGGCTGGGGAGCAGGCTCTGGTTTGGTAGGCGAGGAGGTGAGTCAGTGAGTATTTTATCCTGTCTTGTTCTTAGTGCCTTCTCCCTCTCCTTTCTTTCTCCATTTACTGATTTGGACCTATTCCTTGAGCTCTGCTCTGTGCCCCCACATGCCCTAGGTGTTTTTCACATTCGCTTGGGGTACGGTCCTCAATCCTTCCCAGCCTCTGGGTCTAAAATAAAGACTCTTGACTCCCAGAAACAAACTGAGGGTTGCGGAAAGGGAGGTGGGTGGAGGGATGGGGTAGCCAGGTGATGGGCATTAAGGAGGGCACGTGATGTGATGAGCACTGGGTTTTATACGCAACTAATGAATCATTGAACACTACATAAAGAAGAAAACAAAAAAAATAAAATAAAGGACAGAGTCGTGGATGCTGTGGCTCGGAGTCCAAGATGAGCTGACGTCTGGACTTGTGGGAGATCGGGGGTGTCACTGTGTTAAGTGTGCTAATTATGTTACTTATGGCTTACGGTTATTGAAGTGCTATTCAGTCCTGAGGGTGTTCTTTGTCGAGTGAGGAAACTGAGCCACAGATGAATTAAATGGCTTTGTGTGGGGTAGCAAGGGGTGAATCCATGTTCAGAACGGCGTGTGACTGATCTCCAGCCCTGTAGTCTTGACTGCTTCTATGGGATCATTCAAGGTCCCCATGCAGAGAGCTGTTGCAGGTAGAGGTTATAAAGGACAGAGACAAAGGGAGAGCTTTGGTTAGTCTTTTATTTCCAGAAAATAACATTAACCACCACTCTTAGTTTACATTCTTCCAACCTACAATCCTGCCTCTATGGGAATAATGTCCTTACCTTCTCCCCAGTCCCTCTTCAGTTTTACAGGGGAAGGTGTCCATCTGCCTAGGACTGCTAGTCCTTCCACCTGGGCTCTCCTCCTCTCTACTCTGTTGGGTTTCATTATCAGCTCCCTCTCTGGGATGCTTTGGAAGAGGTGGAGCATTCTAATTAGGTATGCGTTAAAATGCTTTTTCCTAAAGCAGAGCGAGCTGTTCAACTTCACCGAACCTCGGCTTTCAACTCTGGAAAGTGAAGACAATAATGCTCTTTGTATATTGACATTACTTACGGGAAGTTCAAATGAGTTGCTATAAGTTGTGTAAGAAGGGGTTTAGAAAAGAGTTAAGTACTCGTTTAGTTTTTTTGTTTGCTGCTTGTACTTTTACTTACTCTTCACTCTGAGCATATAAACTTTGTCACTCATCTCATCCAAAAAAATAACCTTCCCAAGATCACTGAGATTTTTGTGGCTTCTTACAGCCATGGTTCTCTTCTTGCTCCTCTGATCCCTTCAGTGATTGCTTTGCACAGTAAAGCAAACATTTAATTCAAATCATGTCTATATCAGTGTTCAGGTGTGGCAATCTGAAATTCATTCTCTTTTAAATGAGCTTCCCATATTTATTTAGTCACTTAACCAAAGAGTTGGGAGATTGGGGGTGGGGGGTATTTTGTTTTCAATCTCCATGTATCCAAGTTGTTTTATGTTGGAGGGGAAAAAAATTAGGAAATTTTAGTTTAAAATTTTAATTGCTCTGTGGTTAGGATGTAAACTTTTTAACTTGTTAGAAATAAGTATTTTCCCTTTTTCCACCAATATGGTCAGTGTTCTTCATAAATATATAGGAATGTGCAGAAAAGTTGATGTTCTTGAAAGGGCTCTGAGTAATCAGCACATAAACTTCTCCCCATCGTTAGTAATGTTTACCTGGCTCCCTCTCCCTAGTTTTTTTTTTTTTTTTTTTTTTGGTCTTTCATAGATGAGTAATGGTAAGAATTGTGTTAGTAAAATACATTTCTAGTTGCTTCTAAAATGATTTTTAATGGTAGTATTATTTTGAAAAGGCAAACCATATGAGAAGGCATAAAGTGAAAAGTGTTCTTCTGTTTGCAGAAATTCTCTGCCTTTAGTACGCAAACTTCTTGGTCACACCACTTCGAAGAATGAAGAGGTAGACCAGAGGAAGAGTGGCAGGCAGCAAAACAAAGTTTATTGAGTAATATCATAAAGCTCCCGGAGAGGGAAGGGGCCTAAGAGGGTTGCCCTTGGAGTTTCTAAGTTTAGGACTTTTTATGAGCTCTTTTGCAGAGCTGTCTTAAGCAATCAGAGTGTACTGAGTCATGCCAATCAGGGCTCTGGTCACGTATCTGTCTACCTATTAGGTTAATGTCTACATGCCGATGGTCTTTTTTGGCTGACATCTGAGGGGCTTATGTCTTAACTGCCCCTTGCCCACGATAGTGACAAATGTTTTATGGTTAATTGTCTTATTTTAGGATGTTTTGCAGAATCATTTCTGTAAAGGCTGCGAAGCAGAATGTCAGTGTGGTCCTGTCTAAGCTGCAAAACAGGATGTCAGTGCTGTTTTATCTTAGCTGTCCTGACCCCATATTTTCTTTTTGGGGATCCTGGCCCTGACTGCCTATCTGTCCAACTAACTCCTAACATTTGCCTTGGCCCAGTTAGTTCATCGTCCCCCACTCAACCCACTTTCTGCTCATCCCCCAAAGATCCTGTGGCGGGCGGGCTGGGGGTGGGGTGGGATTATGTTAATGTCCTACAGACTGGGGCGCCATTTTGTGCTGATTGAGCATTTTTAAGGATGCAGAGTGCTTAATTGCTTAAATTAACCCACCTGTTATGGATCAATGGTTTTCAGTCCTGATGCTACACACAAGCCTGTGTCTAATAATATTTGCATTTTAAAATGCACAGATCTTGCCAAATTGTCCCCCAAAGAGATGGCATGAGTTTATACTTCCACCAAAAACGTAGGAGCACCTTTTTCCTACACCGTAATGAAGCAGTGCATGATCAAACATTATGGACGCTGCTAGCTTAATGTCAAACATGGGACATCATTGGAATTTTTTTTATCATATTAATTATACCATTGATTTCAAGTCCATTTAAAAGCCATAACCAGTTGCTGTTTTTTGTTTTTTTTTTAGTTCATATCCTTGTGCCCATGTAGACCACTTCATCTCTGAAAGCAGTGTTTGAAATACTCAAACTTGGGAAATGTAGCGTTTTGTCACAATGGCATCTTTATGTCCCCTTCTTTGACCAGCACAGAGCCCTTCCTTCTGTGTTTCCTTCCATGTATGTTATAATCGTCAGTTTCTTTATCCTGACTCTCTCATAGGAAACTGAAATCATCTTAGCACGGCAGGCAGCGGGGCAGAGAGGACCTACCAGAAACAAGTGTGTGGGTCAAGGGAACAGAGAGCAGATGTCCCCCCGTCTGCCTCAGCAGCAGCAGCAAAACTCCGAGTTTGACCAGACCTGTCCCCTGCAGTCTGGTTGTACTTTGGTGGGAAGGTTCCAGTACCAGGAAGGAGCTAGATAGGACCTCAGTGGGTATCTACAGATCAGACTCAGAAGTACAGCAAGTGTAGGAACATCAAGCACAGCTAACTTCCACCCTAATAGGGCTCCTGGGGGGGAAAACAAGTTGCCATCTACTTGACCCCTTAAAGCATTTTATTATATATTATAGGATATTATAGGATATCCCTTTGATTGCTTTCTTTTCCACCACAAAGTAATGATTGGGGAAGACCAGAGCAGCCTAAAAATGCCCAACCAATATTGGTTGTCACTGTTTATAGGGGCCATATAATGGTGGAAGAAGAGATTTGCCAGGTTTAAGAATTCTTCCTGGAGCATTCTTAATAAGTACAAAATGTTTGTCATCACAGACAAGCCTTCCAGAGAACTTGGAGAAGAAATGCCTGGCACAGGTCATGGATGTGCACCTATAGAACAAGCTGATTTAGGGGGTCGGGGGTATGGAATCAGTTCTGAGGGCTAATGATGTTGAGCGTCTTATCATGTGTTCATCTGCCATTTCTGTATCTTTGGAGAAATGTCTATTCAGATCATTTGCCCACTTTTAATTAGATTTTTTTTTATTATAAAAGGTTTTCTACTTTTTAGATACAAGACCCTTATCAGATAAGACTTTCAAATATTTATCCATTTTTACACCAAAACTCTATGTTTATGTAACTTCATGTTATGTTAACACACACAAAAGGAATCAACTGATCTAAAAACTGTGTGATTCAGGCACCTGGCTGTCATGCAACTCTCGATCTCAGGGTCGTGTGTTTAAGCCCCATGTTGGGTGTAGAGCCTACTTTAAATAAATAGAGTGACTAATTTTCCGTAAATGGTGGTAACTTATTTGCCAGTTTCCATGAGTATAACATATTAGCCAAGAGCATCACTGACAAGTGTTTTGGGTTTTTGTTGTTGTTGTTGTTATATTAGTTTCAGGTGGACAATATAGTGATTCAATACTTCCATACATCACCCAGTGCTCATCAGGACAAGTGCACTCCTTCATCCCCATCACCTGTTTCCCCCATGTCCCCACCCACCTCCCCTCTACTGACCATCAGTTCCCTACAGTTGAGAGTCTGTTGCATGGTTTGTCTGTCTGTCTCTCTCTCTTTCCTTTTCATTGGCTCATTTGTTTTGTTTGTTAAATTCCACATAACTGAAATCATATGGTACTTGTTTTTCTCAGTCTGACTTATTTCACTTAGCATAATACCCTTCAGGCCTATCCATGTTATTGTAAATTGCAAGATTTTATTCTTTTTTATGGCTGAATAATATTCCATTGTGTATATACCACATCTTTTTTAATGATTCTCAGGTGGACAGTTGGGTTGTTTCCATAATTTAGCTATTGTAAATAATGTTGCAATAAATGTAGCTGTGCACATCTACCTTCCAATTAGTGTTTTTGTATTCTTTAAGTGTTTTTATTCTGACTCTATGCCAGGTGCTGTTTTGGGAACTAGGGATAAGGGCAGCAAAACATCCCAGAGTTTATATTCTCATAACAAGATAAATAGATATAATGTCAAGTAATTTTAAGTCTATGAAGAATTGTTACCCATGAATTGGGCTTCTCTGTGTATTTCACAAAAGGAACAGAAAATGTTGTTTCTAGTGAGTTGACGAGGTTGGTTGTATGAACTTGAGAATTTGATGCAAGATTCTCTTTTGAATCTTATTACTCTTTCACAGGTACCATTTCTCCATATTATTAAAGAATCCACTTTTCCATCAAAATCTGAGCTCTTAGCCTTGCACTAAGATGACAGAAGCCAAATTACCCTCCTTTTCCAACTATGGACTGCAATGGTGTTTCAAGCAGCTAAGCAAGGAAGAGTTTCAGACATTTAAGGAATTGCTCATGGAAAAAGCTTCAGAGTTGGCAATGTACTCTTTTCCATGGGTTGAAGGGAACAATGCCAATGTGGAACATCTAGTCTCCCTCTTGCATGAGCATTATAAAGAATCTCTTGCCTGGAAAATATCCATTCACATCTTTGAAAAGATGAACCTGTCCACACTCTCTGAGAAGGCAAGGAAAGAGATGAAAAGTGAGTAAGACTTGGGGCAAATCTGGGGGTGGGAGAGAAAGGAGATTACCTCAAGCTTCCATGGAAATGGAGAGGGATCCTTGGTCACTAACTGGGTCCACCTCCATGGCGTGAGTCTGAACTGTGAGAAGTCACTCATTAGTCATCCCGTCTGGCTAGAAATTAGAGCAGTCTCCAGCCTGTGAAAAAAGAAAAGAAATGAGTAGACAGACGCTCTACCCAGACAGAATTTGGTTGAAGTTTGTAGACAGGATTTGGAGTCTTAAGTGCTAAGCTTGAGCTCTGGACCTTCCACTTGTCCTATGTGTGACTTTGGGCAAATCCCCTTGGGTTCTACATCTTGGAACAGTAACTTTGATGCTCACCTGTGCTGTTGCAAAGACTCAATAACCTAATGTATACGAAGTTGTTAACAAATCCTCATTCATTTATTGAGAACACTAGGGTGGTTGTACAGTGGGTGTTTCCCATATTTCTTGCCCCAAGCTAAAGGACTAAAGTTCAAGGAACTCTTCTAAGGACTGATCTTGTCAGACTGTTGGTGTCCCTATTATAGCAACGTATTTGGATCAAACTGTGTGATTAGCTTAGGGTATTTAGGAGAAAGGTAGTAGAAAAAATAGCCCTCCTTTATCAGGAGGAATTCTTCTCTTCAATTGTGGACAGAAAACTTAGAGTCCAGGGTGGCTCAGTCGGTTAAGCATCTGCCTTCAGCGTGGGTCATGATCCCAGGGTCCTGGGATGGAGTCCCACATTGGGCCCCCTGCCTGGCGGGGATTCTGCTTCTTCCTCTACCCTTCCCCCTGCTCGTGTGTGCGCACTCGCTCTCTCTCTCAAATAAATAAATAAAATCTTTAAAAAAAGAAAGAAAGAAAGAAAGAGAACTTAGAGTCCCAAGGGCAAGCAGTCAGATTGGCCCTAAAGACTACAGGTATGCCATCCCTAGATGTAACTCGACATCTACAGCTGCAAAGGACTTTAAGAGAAGCCATCCCTTCTGAGCTTCAAAAAAGCCCTCTGTGGAAAATATGTTGACTGGAGAAAGAGTGGTCAGTGTTAGAACTCATGAGTTGGACACCTCTATTTGGATCATTCACAGGCCTCTAGTGAGTAGTTAACTAACTAGTTGAAGTTCAAGACAGGTGCTGAGGATGACTCTTGAAGATAAACTCTTGATAACCACAATATACTGCCTCATCATGTGAATAACCCAAGGCCATACAGCAAAATGGGACTGGAATTTACAAGTTCAAACTCTGAGCACTCTTTGTGACCAGTCTCTGCTGCTTCACTGTGCTGGTGGCACTGGAGGATCTGACTCCATTGTCTCCATTACCAGCTAGTCATGGAACAAACTGTGAGGTCCTGAGGTTTGTCTTGGTTCCCCTCAGTAATTTGGGCAGGGGATGCTCTCATCCCTAGTCTGGGTAATTGCTATGACTTTACCGAGACTATTGTGTCATCTCCTCTCTGTTGCAGAATATTCACTGCCTGAAATACCAGAAAACTCTACACAAATGAAGAATGACCAAGAACCAAGCATGAAAGAAGTGCCAGGTCAGTGTGGATTTGGTGGGACAATGGATGTGTCTAAAGCCATGTGGTGATTAGTTTGTGGCCCATCCAGGACTTGAACCATGACTTCTGATAGTCCAGTGTTCTTTCTAGTCTGGCATCCTGTTGTTAGCTGATTGTATGGCTTCTGAGCATCTAGTAATCATGGTCTTTCTTATTCTAAGTCCAAGAGAACTCTGTGATCTTAAAGCTTTCTTACAACTCTTTGGTTTCCCATCTTCAGTTTGGGGAACTTCATGACCTTGCCAGGACAAGCTCCACCTAAGGATCTGTTTTGGAGGCTTTGGTGGAGAGATCCAGATAGCATGAAACCAGATTCAGTACAATTCCCCAAATATTTGAGAACTGGTGACAAGCCAGGCACTGCTCTCTGTACTTGTGTTACATCCGTGTACAAAGTATGTGCAAATCCCCTGCATTCATGAAGCTCATACTTCAGTGGAGGAAAAGGGAGACTAACAAAAGGGATGAAAGCAGTGAAGCCAAAACATAGAGGGAAAGATGTAGGCTTGCATAGACAACATGCATTTCCCACTGTT
Source organism: Halichoerus grypus (assembly GCF_964656455.1). Classification (NCBI taxonomy): domain Eukaryota; kingdom Metazoa; phylum Chordata; class Mammalia; order Carnivora; family Phocidae; genus Halichoerus; species Halichoerus grypus. Next base: position 58,449,097 of record NC_135726.1, read on the forward strand.
ACCCACACTACCACTTGTATATCACTAATCTTCCAGCAGTCAGCATTGACCACGAAGTCTAACACCTTGAAAGAATCAGGACCAACTTTGTGTTGATACAGCTTTGTCCATGCTGCGGATAGGAAAACCCCCTTCAAAACGAAAGTCTGAGCAATTGATGAGTCAGAGTCTCAGAATCCCAGAGGTTATAAATTGTTCCAATTTTAATGTAAATGTCAGCTTAACAGGGTGAGTCCTATATATTATCATCTTTCCATGGATAAAATTGTATCTTATGCATTTAAAGATTACTTAGTGATTTAGTGATGATATGAAATAAAGACACTATTTTTTAATAAGTAGACATAATGATTATTGTCGAAAAGTGGTAGCTATTACATGCCAGAGGCTGTGCTATTCCTCCAACAAAACACCTGATTTAATCTTCAGAGCAACTCCACAACATAGAAACTATTATCCTAGCTTTATTTTTTTTTAAAGATTTTATTTATTTATTTGACAGAGAGAGACACAGAGAGAGAGGGAACACAAGCAGGGGGAGTGGGAGAGGGAGAAGCAGGCTTCCCGCCGAGCAGGGAGCCCGATGTGGGGCTCGATCCCAGGACCCTGGGACCATGACCTGAGCCGAAGGCAGATGCCCAACGACTGTGCCCTCTCTGATTTGGATACTCACATAAGAGTGGGGGAATCCATCCTTCCTCTCTTTATTGCAGAAATTTCACAAGCTATAGAAGATGGTGTTATAGCCGCTGAGACAAAAGAAGGAGGTAAAGAAAACTGATTCGTTTTTTTTTTTTTTTTTTTTTCCTGCCCTGGGATGGAGCTGGGTGAAAACCAGTCTATGGAGTTTGGGTGGCAGAGGAGTCCACTGTCCCTTTGCTCATCCACATTTGTCTCTGGTGCATCAGTCTCTTCCCCAAGAGCTCCTAGAATCCTCACCAAGGACAGAGTCACGTATGTTCACTGTGATCATCTACAGGGACTGGGTATAAAGATAAATTCCAAAAACCTATGATTCTGGTGAACTTGGGCATCAAGTAGAGTCTACTGAGGGGAGAAGGACAGTAAGCCAACAAAAATGTAATGTGTCAGGTATTAAGTGCTGAAAAGAAAGATGAGGCTAAAGGGACAAATAGAGCTATTTTGTAGGATGTTCCTAAGCTTTGAGGAAGTGATCTTTGAGGGATGGAGCTTGTTATCAGTACACTGCTAGGAAGGGACAAAAAACCATGTATGTAGACTGTCTGATTTAGGATCCACTGATTCCAGGTCCAGGGTTTGGGGGTTTGTTTTGCTTTGGCTTTTTCCTAAATTCTAGACTTTCTTAAAATGTTTCCTGTTTTTCTTCTCCCTTCCCCTGTCCAACCTGGGCCGTGGAGATAACACAAGGGACTACAAGGGCTACGTGATGATAAAATTTGCTACAGAGTTGGATGAATACCGTGGTTTTGAAAACCTTGCCTCTGACTGTCCAGAAATGCAAACATTGCTTGGTGCTTTTAATCCAGACCAGAGGGGCTTCCAGCCTCGCACTGTGGTTTTGCATGGAAAATCAGGAATTGGGAAATCCACTTTGGCCAGAAGGGTCCTGCTGTGCTGGGCACAGGGTGACCTCTTCAAGGGCATGTTCTCCTATGTCTTCTTCCTCCGTGCCAGAGACATGCAATGCATGAGGGAGGGCAGCTTTGCAGACTTAATTTCCAGAGAGTGGCCAGACTCCCAGGTTCCAATGATGGAAATCATGTCCCAACCGGAAAGGCTCTTGTTTGTTGTTGATGGTTTTGATGACCTGGACTTCACCTTCCAAGATGATGACACAAATCTCTGTGAAGACTGGGCGGCTAAACAACCCATGTCTGTTCTGATGCGTAGTCTGCTGAAGAAAGTCCTTCTCCCTGAGTCCTCCCTGATGATCACCATCAGAGACACGGGCATAGAGAAGCTCAAATCCATGCTCACGTCGCCCCGTTACCTCTTTGTTGGGGGCATCTCTGTGGAGAAAAGGATCCAGTTGCTCCTTGGGCACACGAAGAATGAGCATCAGAAGACACAAGTCTTGCATTTGGTGGTGGACAACCACCCGTTGTTGGACGAGTGCCAAGTCCCCGTCTTGGGGTCGCTCATCTGTGATGCTCTGAATCTACAGGAGGCATCGGGAAAGAGCCTTCCCCCTACCTGCCAAACTCTCACGGGTTTATATGCCACTTTTGTGTTCCATCAGCTCACTCCACGAGATGCCTCCCGGCACTGTCTCAACCAGGAAGAGAGAGCCGTTTTGAAGAGCCTGTGCCTCATGGCTGTGCAGGGAGTGTGGAACAGGAAGTTTGTGTTTTATGGAGATGACCTCGGTGTTCACAGACTCAGGGAGTCTGAGCTCTCCGCTCTGTTTCACACGAACATCCTCCTCCAAGACCGTGGTGGCGACAGGTGCTACATGTTCCCTCACGTCAGCCTCCAGGAGTTCTTTGCTGCCCTGTACTATGTTCTGGAAGGACTGGAAATGGAGAGGGACCCCTACCCTGTGTTCATGGAGAACATGAGGAGTTTGGTGGAGCGCAGACAGATCAGCTCTGATGCCCACCTGTTCCAGATGAAGCGTTTCTTGTTTGGCCTCATGAGCAAAGAAGTGACGGGGGCTCTGGAAGTCCTGCTTGGATGTCATGTTCCCCTGGCGGTGAAGCAGGGGCTTCTGAGCTGGATCTCTCTGCTGGGGCCACAGGCCGGCACCCCCGCCCCACCAGACTCGCTGGACGCCTTCCACTGTCTTTTCGAGACTCAAGATGAAGAGTTTGTTCGCTTGGCATTGAACAGCTTCCAGGAAGTGTGGCTTCCGATAAACCGCCGAATGGACTTGATGGTGTCCTCTTTCTGTCTGCAGCGTTGCCAGTATTTGCAGAAAATTCATATAGATGTCCATGAGAGCTTCTCAAAGGATGAGTTCACTGAGGCACAGCCCCTCATTCTTCAAGGGTAAGTCCTTCATTTTATTCTTGTTTTTTTTATTTTGCCATTTTAGTCTTTTTTTCTTCCTATATTTTATTTTTTATTATGTTCAATTAGCCAATATATAGTACATCATTAGTTTTTGATGCAGTGTTCTACAATTCATTAGTTGCATATAACCCCCAGTGTCCATCACCACACGTGCCCTCTTTTTTTTTTTTTTTAAGATTTTGTTTATTAGCACAGCAAGGGAAGGGGCAAAGGGAGCAGCAGACCCCCTGCTGAGCAGGGAGCCCAACACAGGGCTTCATCCCAGGACCCCGAGATCATGACCTGAGCCGAAGGCAGATGTTTGACTGATCCACCCAAGTGCCCCTTCCTTCTCATCTTTATAGAGGCATAATTGACAAATAAAAATTATACATATTTAAGATGTACAACTTGGTAAAATAATCACCATGATTAAGCTAATTAGCAAATCCATCACCTCACTTAGTTACCATTCTGTGTGTGTGTGTTGCTAATACTTAAGACCTATCCTTCTAGCAAATTTCAAGTATATGATACAGTATTGTTATCGGCAGTCACACTGCTCTACGTTAGATATCCGTCTTGTGTCACTGAAACTCTGTACCCTTCCACCAACATTGCCCCATTCCCCCTCCCCCAGCCACGGGCAACCACCATCCTCTCTCTGTTTCCATGAGTTTGGCTATTTTAGATTCTATATATGAGATCGTACGCATCTTTCTGTTACTGGTTTATTTCACTTACCATAACGTCCTCTAGGCTCATTCGTGCTGTTGCAAATGGCAGGATTTCCTTCTTTTTTAAAAGCTGAATAATATCCCCTGGTGTGTATATATGCGTGTATGGGTCACGTTTTCTTTATTCGTCCATCAGCCATCAGCGAACATTTAGGTTGTTTCCATATCTTGGCTGTTGGGAATGATAGTGCACAGATCTCTTCAGGATCCTGATTTCAATTCAATTCAATTCAATTTCAAAATTGAATTTTTATAAATGCAATCACTGGATCATACGGTAGCTCTATTTTTACTTTTTTGAGGAACTTCCATACTGTTTTCCACAGTGGCTGCACCATTTTACATTCAAGGGGGAGCTAGAGTCTAAGGGCAAACCCAATTCAGGAGCTGGTGCCTCTGCATCACCTTAGTATGTACCCCGTTCAGGAGGCAGGGTGGGTGTGCAAGCATGCATTCAAAGCACAAAGCGACATCACTAAATCGACCTCAGGACCTCTGAAGTCCTCCCCGTCTTGCCATAACAGCCTGGTTTCTCTCCTCTGACACTATTGTGGCAGATGCTCATGTTAAACCCCATCCAGTGGAAGCCAATGTTGATTTCCTTCTCCAATGTAGGACGCCGATTAAGACCCTTGCTGATGAGTGCTGGAAAAGTCTCTGCTTCGTACTCAGCACCCACCCAAGCCTGCGACAGCTGGACCTGAGTGGCAGTATCCTGAATGAATGGGCCATGAAGACCCTCTGCATCAAACTGAGGCAGCCAACCTGTAAAATACAGAATCTAATGTAAGCCTACCCGGCCCCTCGTACATGCCCCTTGGCATGGCTATGTCACCACTCTCTTCTCCCACCTACCAGAAAAGACCCATCTGAGAATGTAATCAGAGGGGATAACTGCTGTGGAAGATACAGGAGCCAAGTTCCCAAAAGCACACAATAGGGAGAAACTAAAGACCCTGTGAAGGGATTATTGAGGCAGGTTCATTCAGTCTGGGTATTGAAGGATGAATAGGAGTTTGTTAGGGCCAAAGGTGCGGGGAGCTCATTGCAGGCAAATGGGTGGAGCACGAGGCCATTGCAAGATCAAAGTACTTGACTCATGGGAGGTTTTAAGTCAGTTCTTAATGCTTTTACGTTCATCAATAAGGTAACAAATATTTGAACACCCAGTAAGATCCTGGTTCTGTGGTAGACCCCAGGGTACTCACCAAGCACCTGGAGTAGGAGATGAAGTGCTAGTTCTGCCGCAGACAAAGGTTCTGTTCTGGACTCTTCCCTCCAAGACCAAGAGAAGCACATGTAACTTCTCCGTACAAACCCCTTCCCCTTCTTGCCACTTGTATCCCTTCCCTAAGTAGTTTCCGTAAGCTGGACTCTGCCAGAGTCTTGACAATGCCCTGTTCACCTCCATCCTGCACCAAACCCCTCTGCCGGCTTTACCTTAGCGTTTCCCTGGGAACCCCTGCTCTTAGCTCTTGCCACGCAGTGATGAGCCTAAGTCTGTGTCATCACTGTATTTGTAATACAGCAGTAATGCATCATAATGGTAACGAGATTCGGGCATTACAAGGGTTTTCAGTAAAACCTCTGATGCCTCTTCAACTTCCTATCTCCCTAATTACTCATAAACTTCCCATGCAATTATATGTATATATTGGCAAATGACTTTTTTTTAAATCCAAGTGGTGTCACGATATACACACTTTTCTGACATTTGACCTTTTTCTTCAGCCTGAACTTGACCATATCTGTTTATAGTTCTGTTCTTTTTTTTTAAGATTTTATTTTTAAGCAATCTCTACACCCAGCATGGGGCTCCAACTCACGACCCCAAGATCAAAAGAGTCACATGCTCCTCTGACTGAGCCCGCCAGGTGCCCCTCTAGCTCCGTTCTTAATGGACTGACCATATTTCATTCTTCAGCATAACTCTGGTTCAGCTCTTTGATGAGTGTCTCCCCATGAGATCAAGCTCCATCAGAACATGGAGTATCAGCATCACTTAATACTGTTTCCAGTGCCTGATGCATCGTAGATGCTCAAGTATTTGTTGCTTTAAAATTAAATGTGGGCCATCTGGCTGGCTCAGTGGGTGGAGTGTGCAACTCTTGATCTCAGGGCTGTGGGTTCGAGCCACACGTTGGGTGTAGAGATCACTTACAAAATTTTAAAAATCTTTAAGATTACATAAATGCCAACAGTTGAGAGATAAGAGAGTTGGAATGGGAGAGGAGGGGGAGGGGAAAATTGGGATACAGCTGTCTCCTGTGTCTCGTCGTATTTTCTGCTTTCTATTGGGTAGATTTAAAGGTGCGCAGGTTACCCTGGGCCTTCGTCATCTCTGGTTGACTCTCATTACCAACCGTAATATTAAATACCTGAACTTGGAAAGCACTCACCTGAAGGAGGCAGATATGATGATGGCGTGTGAAGCGCTAAGACACCCAAACTGCTTGCTGGAGTCTTTGAGGTACATTCTGGGTATGGCTTCTGCATTTTTGGCTTTGTCGTTGTTGTCTTTCCTTGTTAAATAATTATTCGCAGCAAGTTGCAAACCTATCAGAAAGGAAGAGGGCAATCTGGACTCGATCTCATGACCCTGAGATCAGGACCTGAGCCAAAATCAAGAGTCAGATGCTTAACCGACTGAGCCACCCAGGCGCCGCCGAGATTGGCTTTTTTTCAATCAGCAAATGCCCCTCAGATCCATCATCCATGCTGTTCTGTGTATCAATAGCATGTTCATTTTTAGGGCTGAGTACTATTCAGTAGGACAGATACACTGCAGTTAGTGTAGCCATTCACCTGTCCAGGGACATTTGGTCATTTCCAGTTTGGGGCTGTTAACACGGTTTTGTAGATCCTGGGCATGTGTTTTGTCAATTAGATTAACTTGGTCTAAAGACACTGCTACTGGATGCCATGCTGAGACAGAGAAACATAAGCTCTGTTTTGAGCTTTAATCGACACAGAGCAACTGCGGAAGAGTATTTCGCTTTGCACCACATGTGTTTTTGCTCTGTAACCTGCGAGCTGCCATCCCAAGCCAGGGTCATCGAGATGACATTCTGGAGAGGAAGACAAACAATAAACAAGTGCAAGTAGTCTTGAGAAAGAAGGAAATCCTGCCATTTGCAACAACATGTATGGACCTTGAGGACATTATGCAAACTGAGATAAGTCCGAGAAAGACAAATACATATGATCTCACATATGGAATCTTAAAAAAGCTGAACTCATAAAAACACAGTAAAATGGTGTTTATCAGGGACTGGGGGTGGGGGAAAGTAGAAATAGGTTGTTGAAAGGTAAAACTTGCAACTAGTAGGTAAATACGTCCTGGAGACCTAGCACACAGTATAATAATTATAGACAACAATATTGTATTATAAACATAAAACTTGCTAAGAGACTAGATCTTAATTATTCCCACCACAAAAAAGAAATAATTATGTGACCTGACAGAGGTCCTCACTAATATTACAATGGCAATCATATTGCAGTATATAAATGTTTCAAATCAACATGCTTATACCTTAAACTTACACAATATTACGTGTCAGATATACTTCAATTTTTTTAAAGTGCAAATATATGAAACATTGGCTGGTGATCATTGCTATGCATAAAATAATGCTGGATAGAGGGGTTTCGGGTGCAGTGGGGTGGGGCAGGCACAGTTAAGTAAGGTTGTGAGACTGGCGAACTCAGTAGAGGTGACATTCAGGAGACCTGAATGAAAAATTGAACCACATAAAGATGTGGGTTTGGGGATGAGGAGGGATGGTGCAAACACAAGGAATAGCAAATGCTCAGACCCTGAGCCTAGAGCAAACTGTGTCCAGAAATCAGCAACATGGCCAGAGTAGCTGGTGCACAGGGAAATGGGTTGCTTTGTGGGGAGAAGTGAGAATGCATTTCACGTTGTTTATCTCTGCAGGTTGGATCACTGTGGACTAACCCCCGCCTGTTGCCTGGTGATCTCCCAAATCCTTGTTACGTCCATCAGCCTAAAATCTCTCAGCCTGGTAGGAAATAAGGTGGCAAACCAGGGCATAAAGCCTCTCTGCAATGCATTGACTGCCTCACAGTGCACCCTGCAGAAGCTGATGTGAGTTGCACTTCTGTCCACCAGGGCTCCTTTCTCTTAGCTGACATGGCCCAAATGGTGGGGAAGGAGGGGAGGGGAATTAGTGGACGCCTACGCCAAGGGTTAGAATGGGAGTTCTGACCCCATGGGAGTGCCCTAATATTGAGGTATAAAAGAAGACTCAGTAAATAACATCTGTGTCTTTGCTATCAAACTCTGAACGATATAAAAGTCTAGGGGAGAAGCCACACACGTAGAACCAGAGAGAAGAACGTTGACCGCCAGGGGCTGGCGGTTGGGGGGAGAAATGGGGAGAGGTTGGTTAAGGGTACAGATGTACCATTAAAAGACAAATAAGTTCTGGGGATCTCACATACGGCATTCTGCTTAGAGTTAGCCCTGCCGTGTTATATACTGGAAAGTTGCACCAATGCCAAAATCCCGGAGAGTCTTAGCTTGTGGTTGGAGCTGCTGTCTATGGCGTCCTTCCAGGCCCTGTGCTGAGTGTTCTAATCCCATTAATGCCACCCTTCACAACCTGCCACATAGGAATTATTTTCACCCCATTTGCTGATAAGGAAAACAGAATCCAGAAGAAAGAAAAATCTCTTGTCTAGGGCCACATAGGGAATAAAAGGCAAAACTAAAACATGAGCTCTGGTTTGATACCTAAGACTTGGAAATCTCCCCCTCGATGACCTACAATCTGGGCAAAGTTGTTTCCCCCCCCATCACTCCCAAAACATGCCATGTCAATAACATCCCTCTTTCCTGGGGAGTTTGAGTCTAAAGTCATAGCAGAAATTGAAAACAAAATGGCACAAATTACCCTTTAAATTCCTGGGGGGGGGGGAAATCACATTAGAAGCCAACATTTCTCTCCCTCAGTCTGTAGGGGAAGGAAAAAACTTTCCCTCTATCCTCTTAGGTTCAGTGTCTGAGGCCTGCAAATTAAACTGATGATTGACAGGACAAAGGACACACATATTGTATTGGTACTACTTTTTTTTAACATGCATGGAGGTTGCACAGAAAAGATGTGAGAAACCCAAAGAAGTGGTTAGACTCAAGCTTATATATCATTTTAACAAAGTTACGCTAAATTGTGGAGAAGTGACTAGACAAAAGGCGTTTGGGGCTTCTAGGGGCTGATAAATTGTGGGTAGGTGACTAGGAAGTATATGAGAGGAATTAATGGTAGATAAATGTTATATGATGACTCATCTCCATGTCATGTCCATCTCTGGTGACAAGGGCCATTCTCTTGCTGGTACCAAAGAGGAGGGACACACGTACAGGGGAAACTCATGCCCTGTTTTTAGGCAGATGGGGGAGAGCACCGAGCCCTTCCTGTGTCTGCTTTTTCTCAGTTGCTTTCAGCTCAAGATCATCCTTATGCCCAAGTGGCATATTTCAGGCTTACATATTCTGACCCCCTTCTAATCCAACCCAGCCAGTATTTCTTCATCAAAATAAATCACTGTCAGTAATAGGGAGTAAATGTTTGCTATATGCACTGCTCTAAGCATTTTAGATGTGTTAATTCATTTAACTTTGCCACAATCCCATGAGAGAAGTAGTATGAAATTCTTATTTTCAAGTGCTATTGTGTATGAAGCTTTGAGAAACGGATGGAATAGGAAGAGCACTTTCTATATAGGAAGGTTCCTAATCTGGGCAACACCTCACACCACAGTATGAGCATGTAAGGAGCAAGGACCCCTGGATGGGGAGCAGGTTGACCTTGTCCATGTGTCTCCCATTGTGGGTGATGGCAGGTCTAGTCACCCACGCCATTTATATAAATATCAGGGTTGGGTTTGCAAGTTAAATGCAAGACACAGTGTGACATCAGCATACGTCTGCAAGAGCATGGTCAGCCATGGGGTAGGATTTCTTTCCCTTATTTGCGAAGGAGGGCGGGAGGGAACCTTCAGAACAGACCTCACCCTTTCCTTCCTGGGGGCTCTCTCCTTGCAGACTGGGGAGCTGTGACCTCACAGCTGCCGACTGCCAGGACCTGGCCTCAGCCCTCGCCAGCAACCAGAGTCTGACGCACGTGTGCCTGTCGAGCAACAGCCTGGGGAGTGAAGGCGTGAATCAGCTGTGTCAAGCCATAAAAGTGCCCACCTGTGGGCTACAGAGGCTGACGTGAGTCCAGCTTGCTTCCTTGGGAGGACTGCATTGCTTTGTTACAAACAGCATGTGACGCTCGCAAGCTCAAAGCAGTGGGAGGACGGTTGTCATGATGAAGGGAACAGATAAGGGCTGCATCCTGTCCCCGCCAATTTCCTCCTTCCCTGGAAAATTCCATCTCGGCCCGTTTTCTTACAGTGGGAAGTCGTCATTTATCCAAATACAGGCGATTCTCATTATTTCCTGCAGTTATGTTCTATAAAGTTGTCACAAACACCGAACCACTGCTCCCAGGGGAAACACAGGGTTAGGTTCCTTTGAGCCTCTGGTCACATTTTCATCAACCAAACAGTACCTAACCTTGCTTTGTGTGTTTCTGTTTAAAGACCCCTTATTTAATACATATTGTTGATTCACTCACATTGCGCTCAGGGCCGACAGCGCCATGACTCGTGGCCGAACGAAGCTCATCTCTGAAGCGTTTTCTCCACACAGCACAGCCTTCTTGGGCATGGGAACGCTGGACAGCACTTCAGCTCCACACATTAGCACCACATCTTAAACAACAAAACGACCCACAAAAAACACAAAAATGCGGAAAACGTGGCACTAACTGGATCATGAAAAGGATACTTGCTGACAATGAATTTGAAACGAGTTCAGCCTCAGCGGGGAGCGTGTGCGAATATTTCTCTGCACATGCACGTGTGTCCGTGAAGGACCCATGAGCACCACGAAATGGACTTGGGGGGGTAGCGAATAAATTTTAGCAAGCAGGCAAATGTGCAAACACAGAATCCCTGCATAATGAGGACTGACTATAGTAAGCACGTGCAACTGGCGAACACTTTTAGTTGCCAGTGATGTAGAGATGACCGATGTGGTCCCGAAGTTCACGGAGCTTAGGTTCTGGTAGGGAGAGCTGGATGGTTGAGATTTTTGGATGATGGTAATGGTGACACAGGGTTGGCAGCCACAGAGGTAGTGTCCCCACCACTCTGGACAGTACCACATGCACAGCGAGGGGAGGCCATGTACTCTAGCGTAGAGCAAGGGGTCTCCATAACTGCTTTAAAAACTGCTACCCCATTGCCAGGTTATTCTTCTAGCCTACATCTTTGGTCTGGTGGTGAGAACAAAAGATGGGTGTTACACCTGTCCCACACTGTCAGCTTGCCTTGCTGGGGTCACTTTGCTTTCTGCCATTTCACCCCATTGACCAGTTACTTCACCAATAACTCTATAATTTAAAAAATCAACATATGTTAATGGTATACCTGTAGCCAGAAATTCTGTTAAAGAATATAACTTTAATGCACATGTCTACCTTGTGGGTTCCAAGGTTCTTCAGTGAATAAGTGATGGGAAGATGCTGAGTATGGTAGACAGAAGAGTGACCTGCTCCCCAAGATGCCCATGTCCTAATCCCTGTAAATATGTAAACTCACATGGCAAAAGGGACTTTGCAGGTGTGAGCAAGTTAAGGATCTTGAGATGGGAAATTATCTTGGATTCTCTGAGTAGCGCTAATGTAATCAAAGGGGTTTTTATGAGGGAAAGGAGGAGAAGTGGGAGAGGAGATATGGTAACAGGATATAATTGCTGACTGAAGACCAGAAGCCAAAGACTATGAGCAGCCCTATAAAAGCTAGGAAAGGCAATAAAACCGATTCTCCCCTGGAGCCTCCAGAAGGAACACAGCCTTGCTGACACCTTGATTTTTGCCTCAGTCAAAATCTGCTGAACTCCGGAACTGTAAGATAATAAATGTATGTTTTAAGCCACTAAGTTTGTGGTAATTTGTTACAGTAGCCATAGGAAAGCGACACACTGAGTATGAAGGAAAATTAAAAAGAGCATCTTGAATGGCATCCAGTGCATGCATTCTGCTAGATATCATACCAAGCACTTCATGGTCATCCTGTTACCCAAGCTGAAACCTCCCTAAGTACCCCCTTACATAATACCCTCCCAAAGGAGGAGGAAACTGAGGCCAACAGAAATGGCTTACCCAAGGTGACACCAAGTCACGAGTATAACCTTCCTCTTTCCCTTGTGTGCGCCCCACAGACTAAATGAATGCAACCTGGATGTCGCCGGCTGTGGCTTTCTTGCGTTTGCACTTATGGGCAACAAACATCTGACGCATCTGAGCCTTAGCATGAACCCCGTGGAAGATGGTGGGATGAACCTTCTCTGCGAGGTCCTGATGGAACCATCTTGTCACCTCCAGGACCTGGAGTAAGTTTCAATGGTTGTCGGGGGTCAGTTCTACCATATTGGGGACTGGGGTTCCTAGAAAGTCCAGATATGTGAGCAGGAAGACTGGTACCAAAAATTAGTTCTTGGTAATTGGGTCTAGTTGGGTCTAGTTGGGTCAACTGATGCTCATGCTTTCATATGTTTACCACAGTGAATGTGGGAAGGACACAGAAATGAGTCCAGACAGGAACCCCAAGATTGGATTTTTGGAGCTTAGGTCACCCTCGATTTCTAAAACCTGTTCACTTTTCAGAAAACCTGTTTTTACCCTAAGTTACTCTTTAGCTGTTCATTCTGTATGTAGGGTGGAGATGGAGGGGCTCTCTCTCAACACCTTCTTCCTCTGGGGCTCAAATTTCTTTACCTTTTATTGGAGTGTTTCTATTTAATAAGAGTATTCCATCCTTAAACAGACTATAGAAAAGTTAAAAGATATCAATGAACAGAAATGAATCTCCAATCTGACAAAGCAGTTAACACTTTGGCAAATTCCTCCTGGATGCATAAGTATTACAAAGAAAGGATCCCAGCAGTTATCGCTGAAAGCATTCTTGCCACATGGCAGGCACAGGGCTTTAAATATTTCACATGCCTAGGCTCATGTAGTTCTCCTACCAATCATTTGCAGGGGAAACCAGAACTCCCTTAGGAGCCCAAACCTTGCCTTTTGGTCTCACATTCTGTCCCTTGAGGATCTGCAGACCATAATCATAAACTAAGTATGGTATGGTATTCCACTGAATGATGCATCATAACTTTAAAAATCCCCTAAAGCTGGACATTGAGCTTATGTCCAATGTTTTAGTCATGCGTACCTTCTAAATCTTTGTGTACTTGGTAGTATCTTTTTCTCAGTTACAAAAGTACAGGGGCGCCCGGGTGGCTCAGTCGTTAAGCATCTGCCTTCGGCTGGGGTCGTGGTCCCAGGGTCCTGGGATTGAGCCCCGCATCGGGCTCCCTGCTCTGCGGGAAGCCTGCTTCTCCCTCTCCCACTCCCCCTGCTTGTGTTCCCTCTCTCGCTATCTCTCTCTGTCAAATAAATAAAATCTTAAAAAAAAAAAAATCAGTGAACCAAAAAGTAGGACCATTTTAATATCTCTCCTTCTCCAATAATAAACAAAAGAAAGAAACTAGATAGAGATCATAGCCCACAGATCTGAGTGCCCCCCCCCAAGTATTAGTCCTATGTTTGTTTTCATGAAATCGGTGTTTCGAGCTCTACTTTTGCATGGTGTAGAAACTAAAGCTTAATCACTTGGAGGCGCCACTTTTTTGGGGTTACGTTTAAATGCTGGGGGATCATCATCACTGATCCTTGCTGGCATCTTAGGCTTAGCCATTCCCATCTGGTCTACAGGTGTGAGCCCTAACACCTGGTCTGCAGGTGTGAGCTCTTGCTCATTCTTTGTGTGAACGCCTCGTGAAGATGGACTCTCTCATCCCCAGTGGGATCATTCTATTCTTAGCTGAAGATAGGAGACAGTGGAGCTGTTCCCACCATCTCTACTCAGATGAGTCATGCAGTCGGTATTTCAGGGGCCTTCTCTGCCCCCACCCTCCCCATTCGTCCCGGAAACAGAAGCACAAGATGCCTCTCCTTTCGGACCCCAAACCCATCTAGCATTTCAGTACCTTCTGTTATCTGTCATCTTTTCTCACCCTCTCAGGGACTCTACCAACTTCTCATTTTTTTTTTTCTGTCTCTTTTTCTCCATCCACCAGGGAGAATCTTCATCCCATCTGCAGGTGGGAAGCAAGCTCTGATGTGCTCATTTCTTTTTCCAGAGATCCCTCCAGCCACATCACATGCTTTCCCCACCTGCCACTATCATCCCTCCTTACCTGAGCCACTGGATGCTGCACAACCTAAGCCATTCCCAGGGATGGACAGAAAGGTTCCCAGTGAGGAAGGAGTCCAGGAAAGCCCCACTGATGTTTCTGGGCATCGTCCCCCTCTAGCCGTCTCCTCAAATGACATGGGCTCTCCTCTTGCAGACTGGTTAAGTGTCATCTCACTGCCGCCTGCTGTAAGAAACTGTCCCATGTGATCACAAGGAGCAAACACCTGAAGAGCCTGGATCTGGCGGTGAATGCCCTGGGTGATGAAGGCATCATAGCGCTGTGTGAGGGGCTGAAACACAGGAGGGCTTCTCTGAGGAGGCTCGGGTGAGTTCCTGGGGTCCCCAGTATGAGGGCTGGGTGAAGAGGAAGGGGGACCTGGGCGTGAAGTTGCTGAACAAAGACAGTGTTCCAACTCTCACAATTCCATTTGAACCTGCCTTGTTCTTCCTGGTGCTTAAGAAATGACCTCACCCCCTTCGAATCAACATGAAGCCATTTCATAGGAAAGCCCTGCACGTTCCACCATGAAACCACTTAATATCTGTACCCACGTTCCCTTCTTTCTGAAACAATAGAGGAAAAATCCCTACCGCTATCAGCTTAACCTCACTCATATCGGGAATCTATCAAGTGCCTTATGCTATCACTGAATTACCTTCCCTCACCTCTTTCCACAGCCTCCCTAGTAGAGATTTCCTGTTTTCACAGAGGCTTAGATATTATTTTAGAAGCAAAACCAATAATAACAATAAGTTTTATTCAACCCCACCTCACCATCTAACTATAGGCACTTAAAAATACTTGAGCACATCCCACAACTTTTTACTCTGTCACAAGACATTCCCAAATACACAGAATCTAGAATGATTGGGACATTAAAAACCTGCATGTTCACCACCCAGTTTAAACGATCATCAGTCTTTTGCTCTATCTGGTGAACCATTTCATAGCGAGTTATAGTTTATTGTTCAGCCTCTGAATACCTCAACACGCGTCTCCAACATGGGAGAACACGGCCACCATCCAATTATTACATCCAACAAAGTTGTTTGGCCCTCAGCTGCTCCTAGGATAAAATCCTAAATCCTTAATGTGACCTAAAATGCCCAGCCTCCTTTCACACCGTGGCCTCTGACTCCCCTGTGGCTGTCTGGTTCACTGTCCGAGTCTTTGACATGTCCCAGCCTTCCTTCTGCGAGGGTCAGGTGCGTGCAACTCCCAAGCCTATATCACTACTTCCTGCCCTGTTCACCTGGCTTCCTTCTTGCCTCTTGGGTTTCAGGTGAAATGCAGGTTTTCAGCAAGTCTTTCTCCATGTGCCTTGCTTTGTTCCCTAGTTGCAAGCACTCTCACTCTTTATCTTTCATTCTTTCCACGACTGTAATTAAGTCACCCAGCGGCTCTTAACAGGAGAACCAGCATCGTCGCCTGGGAATCCATTAGAAACCAGAAACGCCAGTGGTAGAGCCCACCCCTCTATCTTAAACATTGCCATGAAAGGCCAGTGGGTTGAAGGGTCGGTCACTGAACTTTGGAGGCATTTCTTGGCGTGTTGGCCCTGCAGGTTGGAGGCGTGTGGACTGACGTCCGGCTGCTGTGAGGCCCTCGCCTCGGCTCTCCTCTGTAGTCAGCGCCTGACCAGCCTGAATCTGATGCAGAACAATTTCAGCCCCGTAGGGATGATGAAGCTGTGTCCCGCCTTTGCACAACCCACATCTAACCTACAAATAATCGGGTGAGTCCCTGGCGATTGTCTTCCGAGATACAAACCTCCTTCTGCTACAAAGCATGCTGGTTGGTGGAGAAACGCTTTATCCCAGAAGCTGAGATGTGGCTCAACAACCAGATCCTTGATTCAGCCACTAAGTGCCCACTGTGTTCCGGGCACCGTACTGAGGATAGGGATAGAGACAGAGGTAAGGTGCCTGATATCATGGGGCTTACTTCTGGATGGGTTTAGGAAGAATGTAGAGACAACATACAAATCAGATGTTTATCCTTAAAAAGCTAAAAGTGGAATTTCTATATGATCCAACAATTCTGAGTACATACCCAAAAGAACTGAAACCAGGATCTAGAAGAATTACTTGTACATCTATGTTTACAACAGCATTATTCACAGTAGTCAAAAGGTGGAAGCAGCCCAGGCATCTGCGGTCAGGGGAATGGGTAAATTAAGTGTGATATATCCACACAGTGGAATATCATTCAGCATTAAAACAAAAGGAAGTTCTAACACCTGTTATAACATGGACGAAGTAAGTCAGGTGCAAGAAGACGAATACTGCATGATTCTACCTAAGTGAGGTCCCTAGAGCAGTCAAATCCATAGAGACTAAAGGTAGATGGTGGCACTGGGGGAGGGGGAGGGGATGGGGAGTCGGTGTTTAATAGGCACAGAGTTTTAGTTGGGGAAGATGAAAAGTTATGAGGATAGATGGTGAAGATGGCCGCACAACAGTGCGAGTGTACTTAACACCACTAAACTCCCCACTGAAAAACGGTTAAGATGGACAGACCGTTGAGGTTGGTTGTCCTATATTTATTTCAATAGCAAACTCCCTGATTGAAAAACTGCCTCTGTGTAGCCCAGCTTACAGTGGTTGGGTTTGTGCAGGGCTCAAGTGTAGACGTATGGATGTAACAGGGTAGTTGTAGTGTGGGATCTGAGGGGAAGGATGGAATGGAAGGCATGGCTCTGTGGATTCAGAGACTTCAGTGTGGACAAGGAGAACTGTCACAGTGATCTCTTCAACAGAGAAGCTGGAAAGGCAGAATATTGGGTTGAAAGAGAGCATATTTGCATCAATGACTCATGAAGCAGTATAGCTTTGGACAAGCTCAGCCTGTGATCATGGGACTTGGCAGTTGAAGAGTCAGACCTGGATTTTACTACTGGACCTTCCAGGAGCCTATTTCCCTATCTGTAAAATGGAAACGATGCTGTGTATCTATTTGAATACCTGTTTCTCCTGCCCTAGGATATAAGCTTCCTGAGGGTAGGGGCTTTGCCTTACTCATCACTGTGCCTCTGACCCCTATAACCAGACCTGGCACAAAGTAGGTTCTCAGGAAGGAGTTTATGGATGGATGAGTAATCATGCCTGCCTCTGAGGACCGTGGTGAGGGGCAGATGCCCATAAAAGCTCAGTGTAGCACCTAATACATGCAAGTGTGCCTTCACATGTAGGGATTTACTCTTGCTCTATGGAGCACCTCAAGAGTACAAGAAGAGGTTTCAGATCCTTGATGGAGTTTCCAGGAATTTTAAGGAAAGGAGAAGCAGAAGCAAATTCCCAGAGTAATGTGTCCCCCTTCGGCCTCTCCAGGTTGTGGAAATGGCAATATCCCACTCAAATACAGAAGCTTCTGAAGGAGGTCCAACGACTCAAGCCACAGATTATAATTGGTGACGGTTGGTATTCTTTTGATGAAGATGACCGGTATTGGTGGAAAAACTGAAAACATGAAACTCTCCCACCCCGCCCCCGACCACACACACACACGCACTCTGATGGAGGAACATAAAAGCGGTCTTCTGGGGCAAGCTGTACCCAGGAGTTCCCTCTCAGAGATGGAATATGAGTTCTGGTTCTCACAAAGCCCTCACTGGTGGCAATTCTCATGTGTCCAATATAACTTGGTTATTGCATTTGCCTCTGACATAGGCTGTGACCTTCCAATCCTAGGATCTCTGTATCTATGAAATGTCTGTCCTACCTCGGAGCATATAGAGAAAATCAAATAAAATAAGCACTGAGCATTTGGGGAGTGAGTACCATGTGACCTTCTTGAGCAGTGGGGATATGATCCAAGAGAAGAGTGGGAGGACTTAGGTCCTAAAAGTGGCCCCCAGATGTTGATGATACAACTCTGCTGGTGTTACAAAAAAAAATTAAAGCACAATCTAAAAGTCAGAGGAGGATGGTGTGACTATCACTATCTAAATATGAACAAATGTATTGCTTAGTGTAGTGAAGAACTGGTCTACCACTGTCTCCAAGAGCAGACTGCTGATCATATGTAGGTAGGGATTTGGGGAAGCATGGAGTTCAGGGATTGGTGAGTCTTTGGAGTGAGCTGCGACATGTAGTTCCTCAGGTAAGACTGCTTAGCATTCACAAGTGTGTTCATCAGAGTGAATCCCTTCCTGATCGGCTGAATCTCAGAAGCTAAGGGGAGTCCATCGTTGCCTTGTCAAAGCATGTTCCCTGGGGCAAGTCATCTTGGATCCATTTAACGATCCGGTTGGGTAGCTACTTGTTACCATGGCTACAGATCAACCAGTCTCTTCCTAGGAAAGTGGGAAATTCTTGTGTTCTCACCAATGTGTCCTATTTATTGGTCCTTCCGTTTATTTCTCTAGTCCATGATGATGGTCGCTAACACAGGCTCTACTTGAAACACAATCTACAAATTAACTCATTTGGTCTTCAAATTCAAGCCTCATTTTTTTTTCAAACCTGGAAATGTTTTAGGCTTGTTCCCTCTCAGATGGTGATTAGATGGTGATCAGCCTGCTTCCTCTCAGCCCTGTAATATGGCTGAGGAAAAGTTTATGCAGAGCATAGGAGAAATGTCAGCCCTATAGTTTCCTTGGGCTTATGTTGCTAGCATTATCTTCAGTCTGTGGTGTCTCCGCAGGAATACTTTTTAAATGCATGTTCTGGGAGTATCTCAGACTACATAATGCTTGTGCCTTGGACCAGTGGGGCATGGTTTGTGTGATGTGAATGGGGGAGAGGGGTCACAGTTACACCTCCTAAATTAGAGACGTCCTAGTCTTCGGAATACCGGCTCTCCCACCTGGGACACATGACCATCTGACCCGCAGACCCCGTGAGGCAGTACCACTAATGCTTGTGTTAAACGCTAATAAGGTGGGCGCCCGGGTGGCTCAGTCGGTTAAGCGACTGCCTTCGGCTCAGGTCATGATCCTGGAGTCCCAGGATCGAGTTCCGCATCGGGCTACCTGCTCAGCAGGGAGTCTGCTTCTCCCGCTCCCCCCTCTTGTGCTCACTCTCTCTCACTCTCTCTCTCAAATAAATAAATAAAATCTTTAAAAAAAAAAAAAACGCTAATAAGGCATTACTATTTTAGTCTTTAAAGGAATATCACCTGACATGGAGCTAAAAGTACCTGACACCTGCCGTCCGTGTTTAGTGGAGTCTCTTGAGCACTGCCTGCCCCCTCTCCCCCTGACGGTACATATGTCCCGCTTTGGAAAACTGCCCGAAAAGGAAGATCAAAGAGAGAAGGCAATGAGTTTTTAATTCAGACCTGTGTTGGCATCCTGGCTCTCCTAAATGACTGATGACACAAGACAGATGCCAACCTCCATCAGCCTTCGTTTCCTTCTCTGTAAAATAAGGAAAATGGCACCTACTTCTTATGGGCAGTTTGAGAAGATGAATTCCTGGAAAGCTCTCAAAGCTAGAACATTCATCCCACAAATATGTTATTAAATACCTACTTGTGATATCTACGGCCATTCACAATATTGTTACAAACTTAGCAGCTTGAAACACATTACCTCACGGTTTCTGTGGGTCAGGAGTCTGGGTGTGGCTTACCTGGGTCCTCTGCCTCGGGGTCTCACAAAGCCACAATGAATGTGTCCAATGGGGCCATGGTCTCATCAGAGATTCTACCGGGGGAGGAACCTCTTCCAAACTCAAGTGGTTCCTGGAGGCGTTCATTTCTTTGCAGGCTGCTGGACGGAGGGCCTCGGTTTCTTGCAAGTTGTCAGAGGGCATTCCCAGCTACTTGCGATGCTGCCCCTTTGCACGGCAGGTTGCTTCTTCAAAGCTAGCAAGAGAGTCTCCCTGCAAAACAGACTTAAAATTTCATGTTACCACACAAGTGAGGTCCCACCTACTTTGCCATATTCTGTTTGGCTGTAAGTCACAAGTCCTGCTCACACTCAAGGGGAAGAGGCCCCAGAAGGGCATGAAGGGATGAAGAGATCATTGGGCCACCTTATAGTCTGTCCGATGCTCTGCTCTATGCTCTAGGGGGAAGCCACTCTCAACTCACTTCTGCGTGTTGGAAAGGGCAGCTAATGTCTTGTCCCCACCACCACCCACCCCCCACCCCCCCCAGCCATCTCCAAGGGTAGAGAAGAAGTTACCTAGTTGGTAAGGACAGAAGGAAAACACCAGGCCTGTGTGGCTTAGACCCTCTGGGCACTCCTTCCAAGCAGCCTGTCCTTAGGACATGTGCACTCTTTCCCCCTACGACTCTGATTAAGGCAAAGTGTTGGGAATCTGCAAATACAGGGGCGCTTGGGTGGCTCAGTCGGTGAAGTCTGCCTTCGGCTCAGGTCTTGATCTCAGGGTCCTGGGATCGAGTCCCACATAGGGCTCCCTGCTCAGCAGAGAATTTGCTTCTCCCTCTCCCTCTGCCCCTCACCCTACTTGTGCGCGCTCTCTCTCTCAAATCTTTAAAAAAAATCTGCAAATATAGGCCATTGGACCAATGGAGCTTTGAGTAACAGAGGCGACATCTTGATCTATATCTAACTCCTGATCTCTCATTTGATTCTGAGTTCCAAAAGGAGGCGACGAGGTGCTGATTAGTCTTAGAAATGCCCAGCGCCTATGGGCTGGCTGCTGGGCCAGGGCTGACAATTCAGCAGCATGCAAGACCGACAAGGTCCCCGCTCTCTGGGAGCTTATTACATTCTAGCAACTGGGGGGGAGGGGGGCGACAAGTACAAGCTGCAAATGTTCAATCGGTACATCCTATGAAGAGTCATGTTAGCAAGAGCATGCCAGCCATTTTTTACCTTAGAGCCTGAGAAGGCTCCTTTTCTTCTGCATTGTCTGTAATTTTTTAAGTTGGTTTTGGGATATGATTTACATGCAGTAGAAATTGCCCTCTGTTTAGTGTACAGTTCTGAGTTTTGACAAGCAGTTGGATAGCCATCACCAAAATATACAGAACAGTTCATCTTCCAAAAAAAAATCCCCCATGCCCACTTGTACCCCACGCTTAATCCCCACAACCTCCCAGCATTGCTGAATTAACTAAACTGGAATCAGCCACCCACAGAGCCGTTACTGAGTGCAGCCTAAAGCCTCAGAAGGAAGGGAAAAACGAAGGGGGGGAAATCGGAGGGAGAGACGAACCAGGAGAGACGATGGACTCTGAGAAACAAACTGAGGGTTTTAGAGGGGAGGGGGGTGGGGGGATGGGTTAGCCCGGTGATGGGTATTAAAGAGGGCACGTTCTGCATGGAGCACTGGGTGTTATACGCAATGAATCATGGAACACTACATCAAAAACTAATGATGTAATGTATGGTGATTAACATAACATAATAAAATTAAATTAAAAAAATAAATAACGCATCAGAACGGATATGGCTTCGGGTCGGATGCCCCGCCTGCCTTTCTGTGGCTCTGCAATGCCCTTGAACCTCCCCCCCATCCTCACTAGATGGCAGTAGAACACCATCCTTATCTTTCGACAGCTGGACCGGCAGGAAGGATCCGCTCACACCTCCCTGCACCGGCGTTTTCATCCTCTGCCCTGTTAACATTGTTGTGGGGGAGGGGGCTGTCCTGCGCGTTCGAGGATATTGAGCAGCATCCCTGGCTTCTACCCACTAAGACGCCAGGAGCACTGGCCTGCCCCCAGTCGTGACAACTAAAAATGACTCCGGACACCACCAGATGTCACGTCGGGGGCACAATCGCCCTCACCTGAGGACCATCACTCTACATTCAGCAGAAAACCTCCCTCAGTCGCACCCTCAGTGGGTTCCCCTGAACCCCAGTGGGTCGGGCTGATCCACAGGCAATCCCATGTCAGCATGCAGTGCTGAGGATATCGGATACTCCACGGCGGCTTCTTCTATAGGAGAGGGACCGCCGTGTTCCCGACACCCAAGGGGTAACGGCATTATCCACAGTCGCCAAAACTGTGGAAGCAATCAAGGTGCCCTTCGGGAGGTAAATGCATGAATGAAATGTGGTCCGTCCAGAAAACGGAATATTCTCAGCACTAACAAGAAATGAGCTATCAAGCCAAGACATGGAGGGAACTTGAGGGCACCCTACCAAGTGAAAGGAGCCCAGTCTGAAAAGGCTGCACACCATCCGATTCCAACCATATGGCATTCTGGAAAAGGCAAGACTATGGAGACAGTGAAATGAGTGGTTGCCAGGGGGTGGGGGAGGCGGACGGGAGGAACAGGTGGTCTTAGGGCGGTGAAACTACTCTGTGTGATGCTAGAACACGCGTCCAAACCAGTAGAATATACAACACCAAGAATGAGCCCTAATGTAACCTACAGGCTTTGGATGATAAGGATGCTCCTGTGTAGGTTCATCGGTGGTAACAAATGCACCACTCCGGCTGGGGATGCTGCTAGTGGGGGAGGCTGTGCGTGGGTGGGTCAGGCGGTTACTGGGAAATCTCTGCACCTTCCACGAACTGTGTGAACCCAGAACTGCCTGAGAAAAATTAAGTCTATTCTTTGGGACGCCTGGGTGGCTCAGTCAGTTAAGCGTCTGCCTTCGGCTCAGGTCATGATCCCAGGGTCCTGGGACTGAGCCCCACATCGGGCTCCTAGCTCAGCGGGAAGCCTGCTTCTCCCTCTGCCCCTCCCCCTGCTCGTGCTCTCTCTCTCTCTCTCTCTCTCTCAAATAAATAGATAAAATCTTTTTTTAAAAATTAAGTCTATTCTTTTAAAAAGAAAGAGTCTGGCTGCAGAGTTCTTAAATTCTTGGTGAAAACCAAGTCAGGTCATTTCATGGTCTGGGAGCACGTGTGTCAGAAATGGTGTTTCTTCATTGTTTTGCCACAGACGATTAGGGACCATGATTAAAAGTTGAAGGGGGAGCGGAGAGACAAAAATTCAGGAAGCTCTTTTTATTAAAAGAAAAAAAAATCTCGGGGCGCCTGGGTGGCTCAGTCGTTAAGCGTCTGCCTTCGGCTCAGGTCATGATCCCAGGGTCCTGGGATTGAGCCCCACATCGGGCTCCCTGCTCGGCAGGAGGCCTACTTCTCCCTCTCCCACTCCCCCTGCTTGTGTTCCCTCTCTCGCTGTGTCTCTGTCAAATAAATAGATAAAAATCTTTAAAAAAAGAAAAAAATCTCCTTCTATAACTGTTATGGACTGAATGTCTGTGTCCCCCCCCACACCCAAATGCACATGTTGAAACTCCCAATCTGATGGTATTAGGAGGTGGGGCCAATGGGAGGTGATTAGGATATATGAGGTTATGATGAGGTCACTTATACTTTTTATAAAGTAAAATGAACATGGCTTAGGGTATTTTGTTATTTTGTTAATTTTTTGGTTAAACAATCTTACCAAGTTTTAGAAAAATGGTTGGTTTTGCATTATGTGCATTTTACCTCAACAAGCAAACAAAACAAGGTGTAACTCAGACCCATGCATTTAAATGATACGACATAGCGGTGCCTGGGTGGCTCAGCTGGTTAAGCTTCTGACTCTTGGTCTCAGCTCAGGTCATGATCTCACAGTGGGAACGACCCCCCTCCCCGCCCACCCACCCAGGCCAGAGCTCAGCCAGAGTCTGCTTCAGATTCTCACTCTCCTACTGTCCCTCCCCCCACTCACATGGCACACTCTCTCTATCTAAAATAAATAAATAAAAAATAGATTGTTCTGGATGTATTCACAGCAGTGAATGTGATGTAGGAAAGACATTACGGTTCAAAGCTGATGGCCAAGAAAGAATTCTTGAAACGTCTTTGGTGCAAAAAGGTGATTTTAAAGCATGGGGAGAGAACCCATGGTCAGAAAAAGCTGCACTGGGGTCATGAGGAGTGGCCCATGATATACTTTCAAATTGGGAGGGGGTTAGGGATAGCATAAGTCTCTAAGGAATTTTGGAAGTAAGGCTTCCAGGACTTTGAGGGGGCTAGCTATTGTTGGGAAAAGGTCATTTATTACCATCTAATAAAACCTGAGTCATAGCTATATACAGAAGAATGAAACTCGACCATTCTCTTACACGATACACAAAGATAAACTCAAAATGGATGAAAGACCTCAATGTGAGACAGGAGTCCATCAAAATCCTAGAGGAGAACATAGGCAGTAACCTCTTCGACATCAGCCACAGCAACTTCTTTCAAGACACGTCTCCAAAGGCTAATGAAACAAAAGCAAAAATGAACTTTTGGGATTTCATCAAGATAAAAACTTCTGCACAGCAAAGGAAACAGTCCACAAAACAAAGAGGCAACCCACAGAATGGGAGAAGATATTTGCAAGTGACACTACAGATAAAGGGCTGATATCCAAGATCTACAAAGAACTTCTCAAACTCAACACCCAAAAAACAATCCAATCAAGAAATGGGCAGAAGACATGAACAGACACTTCTCCAAAGAAGACATACAAGTGGCTAACAGACACATGAAAAAATGTTCATCATCATTAGCTATCAGGGAAATTCAAATCAAAACCACATTGAGATACCACCTTACACCAGTTAGAATGGCAAAAATTAACAAGTCAGGAAACAACAGATGTTGGCGGGGATACGGAGAAAGGGGAACAGTCCTACACTGTTGGTGGGAATGCACTGGGACAGCCACTCTGGAAAACAGTATGAAGTTTCCTCAAAAAGTTAAAAATAGAGGGGCACCTGGGTGGCTCAGTCATTAAGCGTCTGCCTTCAGCTCAGGTCATGATCCCAGGGTCCTGGGAACGAGTCCCACATCGGGCTCCCTGCTCGGCGGGAAGCCTGCTTCTCCCTCTCCCACTCCCCCTGCTTGTGTTCCTGCTCTTGCTATCTCTCTCTGTGAAATAAATAAATAAAATCTTTAAAAAATCGTTAAAAATAGAGCTACCATATGACCCAGCAATTGCACCACTGGGTATTTACCCCAAAGATATAGATGTAGTGAAAAGAAGGGCCATATGCACCCCAATGTTCACAGCAGCAATGTCCACAATAGCCAAACTGTGGAAGGAGCTGAGATGCCCTTCAACAGATGAATGAATAAAGAAGATGTGGTCCATATATACAATGGAATATTACTCAGCCATCAGAAAGGATGAATACCCAACTTTTACATCCACATGGATGGGACTGGAGGAGATTATGCTAAGTGAAATAAGTCAAGCAGAGAAAGACAATTATCATATGGTTTCACTCATATGTGGAATATAAGGAATAGCATGGAGGACATTAGGAGAAGGAAGGGAAAAATGAAGGGGGGAAATTGGAGGGGGAGACAAACCATGAGAGACGATGGACTCTGAAAAACAAACTGAGGGTTTTAGAGGGGTGGGGGATGGGGGGATTGGTTAGCCTGGTGATGGATATTAAAGAGGGCACGTTCTGCATGGAGCACTGGGTGTTATGCACAAACAATGAATCATGGAACACTACATCAAAAACTAATGATGTAATGTATGGTGATTAACATAATATAAATAAATAAATAAATAAATAAAAATTTAAAAATAAAATAAAAATTATTCAAGCTTAATTACTTTCTTATTTTTTCTATGTATGAAATAAAGATTTTTTTTCTTTAAATAAAAAAAAAAAAAACGTGAGTCATGAGACCCTTCAGACATATATCGGTGGATCATATGCTTGGGGGGTGATTGCCAACATGTCTCTCGGGAGGTTTAGAGATAAAGGAAATTTCTAAAGGAATTTTTATATGTTAAAGTAGACTTACAGGATCCTGGGTGTTGGGCTAAGGTTGCCTTTTATCCTCAGCAAAGTATTAATATGGAGGCAGCTGGGTCCTAGAGGAATGTCACTCTGCCCGTTTCAAGGACTTGTCAATGAGCTGTAGGCAGTAAGGAAATTTATTTTTTTTCTTCTGCCTTTATTTCCCACATGAAAGGCAGCTAAGGAGAGGGAGGAGCCTCTGAGGTCCAGGACAAGGGGGGTGGGTTGGAGGAAGCTGCCAAACTCGATGGAGCTCTGGGCAGCTTTTCTATCCCATGGGGAGTGATAATGAATCACCAGATCTCGGGCCACTTAACAATAACAAAATCTAGCGGCTTTTAGGATGTGTCACGTCCCCTCTCTGAGGTTTGCTTCTCTGTCTGTCAGACGGAGAAAGCAGCTCCTGCTTCCGAGTTTTGGTGTGGAATTAGGCAAGATGATATCTATGAAGCACCGGACACAGAGTAGGTGCACATTAGATTGTATCTCCCTAGATAATGGCCATCTCAAAACCCTCGCTCATGTGTCCCCTTGATGAGGGAGCGAAGGCAAGCGGAGGGCCAAGCGCAAGCTGAGACCCTACAACCCCTCTGCCCCCCAGCTGGGGTACATGTGACACTCCTCAGGCATTCCTGGTTGCCCTAAAACTAAGGGAAGGGAAAAAAACCAATGGTTCACTGATAGAGATCACAGTCCTACAGGACAGGAGTCTCCATCAGTTTACAAATGTCTTAGTGATTTACAAGGAAAAAGCACTTTTATCACTAGCCTAACTTCCAGAGACCCATAGACTCCATTTCCTGGAGGCTAACATCACCCTCCCCTCCTCAGTGTTGTGGGAAACAAAGGCAGAGGGGAATTTCCTTATAACCTGCAGCCTATTGATAAATACTTGAGATAGGCAGAGTACAACATTCCACCAGGAAACTCCCAACTGTCTTAATGCCTTAGTAGAGGGAAAAACAACCTTAGCTTGACAATAGCCAGGCCGCCAGAATCTGGTGAGTCTTCTTTAGCATATCAAAGTCGCTTTGGACACCCCCCTTTTTCCTTACCTCCCCCAACTCCCAAGTATATAATGAGTCACCCCTCACGCAGCTCTTACTGCCCACCAGTCCTGTCCCCGTGCTTTAATAAAACCACCTTTTTTTTTTTTTTGCACCAAAGACATCTCAAGAATTCTTTCTTGGTGGTCTGCTCCGCACCCCAACACTCCAAACCACATCACCCTCACGGGGAGGGCAGGCAGAAAGTGTCACTTCGTACATTGTTGGGGACACAATCAATCAGTCTAGCCTCTGGGGAGAGGTCGTATCTGTCAGAATTCAAATACACATTCCCCTTCATGCAGCTCCTGGAAGCCAGGAGAGAAGCAGTGAGTTTTGCTGGAGCATTGTTATCATAGCAGAAGACAAGAGACAGTCTTACTGTGTTACTAGGTAATAAAATGTTATATCCACAATGAAATGTTGTGAAAATATTGAAAGGAATGAGATGATGTATATGGGCCTCTCTGGAACAATCTTGGATACACAGGTAGATCGGTAGCTAGCTAGCTAGGTGGTAGTGGAAAGATGGATGACAGACACATACATACATAGATATATAGATACAAGGATAGATACATAGACAGTTGATAGAAATATAGATATCCAGATTAGATAGATAGATACATAGATACAAGAGTAGATACACAGATACATCGTATACACATACATACATACATAGGCAAGTAGCAGAATAATATGCATGATGTGCTCCCATTTGGTAAATTATTTTTAAAAACATTTGTATATTCCAGGCGCCTGGGTGGCTCAGTTGTTAAGCATCTGCCTTTGGCTCAGGTCATGATCCTAGGGTTCTGGGATAGAGTCCCAAGTCGGGCTCCTTGCTCGGAGGGGAGCCTGCTTCTCCCTCTCCCACTCCCCCTGCTTGTGTTCCCTCTCTCGCTGTGTCTCTGTCAAATAAATAAATAAAATCTTTTTAAAAATAAATAAATAAAAACATTTGTATATTCATTGAGTATCTCAAAGAATAATGTAGGAAGAGGAATGAGGAATCTGGGAATTGGTATAAAAGAGACTTGGTAATTTTCCTCCAAGTATCTATTCTATTTAAGATCTTATTTGTGGGTGCCTGGGTGGCTCAGTCTATTAAGTGTCTGCCTTCAGCTCAGGTCATGATCTCAGGGTCCTGGGATCAAGCCCCACATCGGGCTCCCTGCTCACAGGGAACCTGCTTCTCCCTCTACTCCCTGCTTGTGCTCTCTCTCTCTCTCTCAAATAAATAAATAAATACTTAAAAAAGAAAAAGATCTTATTTGTGATCAAACAGATCAATTCTTGACCCAAATTCCTTAGGCATAGCCCCCAGAAGCCATAATGACTTTGTCCATCGAAATACTCTTATTGCTTTGCTAGCTGGTGACCACATCAATTTCACAAATGGCATGAAGTAGAGACCACTGTAAGTATGGGTAACTGATTTCACTATTAAATAGCTCTGCTACTTACGAGCTGGGAGAGTCTGGGGGAAATAACCTCCCCTGAGCCTCTCCTTATCTGTAAAATGGGGATGATACCTCCTCATGAGATGGTTGGGAAGCTTCAGAAGATGATGCATGTGGATTAAGCTGGACTCCCAACACCCAAGACCCAGCAATGGGGCTCTGTCCGTGGTGCTGAAGGATCTGGCCAAGGCATGAGAATGGGGAAGGTTTGTGGATAGACTTTTCGTCTATCGAGGCAGAGAGCAGGCAAAATCGATGGGGCCAGAACCAATCCCCTCCACACCTATAGCTTCTTTGGAAGGTAAGTGGAAGAGAACAGATGAGTGCGTGTATGAAACACAGACATAAATACACAGACACACACACACACAGACACTAGAGACACACACATCTACAGATACACACACACATGCATATACAATGACACACAATGACATAGACATGCAGAGATGTGAAGACACACAAGGACACACACATGTACACATGCATGCACACCCATACACACACACACAACATGCACCTCTCTAGGGATGGCTTGGAGCCCACAAGCCCCCAAGATGCTCTATCAGTGGAAGGTTTCATGATCAAACACGTTCAGAAAATGCCGGAAGTTACAACGTACCCTCCACCCCGACCACTGCAATGAAAGGCTCCTGAAGGGAAACAAACAAAAATTTGTTTTATGATTTATTCAGTGAAAAAATCTTGATTTCGCACCTACTATGTGCCCAACACTTGGTTTCAGCTCAGTCATGATCTTGGGGTCCTGAGATTGAGCCCTGCGGGCTCTCCGATCTGCAGGGAGTCTGCTTCTCCCTCTCTCTCTGCCCCTTCCCCACCTCTCTCTCTCTCTCTCTCAAATAGATAAATAAATCTTAAAAAAAAAGTTCAAATACAACATTTTCCTAAATTCCATGAACACAGGATCCTGTTTTCTCCAAACACCTTATGCACATTCCCTGGAACCTACCTTCCCCAGGGCACACTTTGGGAAAGGTGGTGTCCAGACCTTAGCTAAGCTACTCCAGGAAATGGCTGCCTCAGCATCCCTTCTGTGTGGCCAGGTGGCCTGTGGGAGCCTGAACCTGACACTCGCCCCTCCCAGCAGCACACACCTTAGAGTAATGAGCAAAGGCAAGTTCCTGGTGACTCCCCCAACCACCTTAGTGAGCAAGTCTCCCCTGCTTCCCAGAGCTTATATCCCTCATCCACCCCTTGGTTAAGACCCCTGTGGGGCTCACCAAAACCCCACTCTTTTGGTTTGAATCCCAGTCCAGTCCTGGCCCGGGAACCCCAGAGCACTCCACCCACAGACCCCAAGAAAGGCAAGTGCGCCAGGTCCTGGCTCTGTCTGCACTCTGCCTTGACCTCCCCATGTGGCCCCTTGAGGCGTGCTCTGTACTTCCTCCGGGACCCGTAAGTAATAAACTTCCCTATTTCAGTTTCTCTTGTGGTCTATTGTTGAGCCACAGCTCACCATCTGTGCTCCACTTAATAAATGTTCATTTAACAGTCCTGGTGTGGGGATACGTGGAACACAACATTCCCAGATAATCGCATTCACAGCAGGAAATAAGCAGGAAATAAGACATCCCGTGACTGACTTCCACTCCTTGAGGCCTCACCTCTCCAGACGACCGCCCATTCCCCTTTCCCCACCCCAGGGCTTTCTCCACATCAATCCTCGCCTCCGTGTCACTCCCCACCCCTGCACACACACACACTAGAGGGTAGCTTCAAGGGCAGACTGTGCCTGTTATGTTCAGCGATGCGTCCCCAGTGCTTGGCAGGGTCCCAGACAAGTAGTAAGTGCTCAATAAACACAAATAAGGAAGTAGATGTGGACACAGTAGAAGGAGTGTGAAGTTTGGGGCTTTGGGTTCAGATCTCAGTTCTACTGCTTTGCAGACCATGATCTGGTAGCAGTTCCATCACCAACAAGGGAGAACTTGATGCCAACCCCACGGGCCTTTGTGAGGACTGAGCTGTGAGGGACAGGAAGTCAGCCTTGCCCCCAAGTGGGCACTAAATACATGGTAGCAAGTGTGATTCTTTCTACCACTACCACTCTGGGCTCATGTAATTGGAAAGGTCCCCCAAATTCATGTGCCCCCGAATACTTCATCTTTGCCCTAGGTGAACGGCTGCAGGGTAGGCGTACCACGAGGACTACATGGCAAGATGCATGAGAAGACAGGTCCCAGGCAGCCACCTGGTCAGCAATGGCCCCTCCACATCCGCATGCCCATCGAAGCTCAAGGACAGCAGACCCCAACACAGAGCACATATTCCTTCCCAGTGGAGAAGGTCTGAGTTTATTCTGGAGCAGGCAGCCTCCCCACTAGGGCAGCCGTCCAAATCACCCGAAATGCTCAGTAAGCAGAGTCCTGGGCATCATGGCCACCACGGCCTTCCCCAGTTGCAATTCAGAATGTTTAGCCCAGAGTCAAAATCTCTGACCTCCAGAACTAACCGTACGAGCTCAAGAGGAAACCAAAACGTATTGGGTCTGTACACTGTAAAGACCTGCTTTGGGGTCCTGTGACCAAGCATGAGAAAGGTCCCTACCCCTATCGTACACACGCTAACGCACATACCCTCACCTCCGGCCAACTGTCTCCACACAGCATGAAGACCCAGTGTTGCAGAACTTCCAAGAGAAGCCAGGAATCCATGCTTTTATGTGATATGTTCCAACTTAAAATTCTGGCTCGAGATCATGAAAAGGAGACAAAGGTTACTGATACGGGACTCCAAAACCTTAATTCCCCCTTTAAAAAATTTTTTTTTGCCAGCTTTGAGGTAAAATTGACAAATTGTAAGATATTTGAAGTGTGCATCTTAATTTGATACACAGGTACACTGTCAAAGTTCCCACCCCCTAATTAACACACCCCTCACCTCTCACGGTTACCTTTGCTTTGTTTGGGGGGTTGTTTTGTTTTGTGTTTGGTGAGAACTTAATTCTCTCAAATCGATGCTAAAGAGAGGATTAGAAACTGAAGCCCCTAAACCCAAATCGGCCACCGGTATGTTTGGATTGGTTCACACTGGGCTTTAATTCTTTTTTAATTAGTTGCTAACATTAAAAGAAAATGGGGGGGTTTCCCATTTTTAAAAATCCTAATTCTGATCTCTCCTGGAAAATCAGGCCAGGCAATACCACGCCCACATTCCGCAGGGCCCGCGCTGGCTGGGGGGTCATCTTCCCAGGGCCCTCGCTCATTTCCGTCCCCTGCCTGGACCCCACAAGAATCTAAGCTTGCAGCTTGCAGGTGAACTTTTCAGACCAGGCACCACCGAGACCTGAAGCCAAGACATCAAGCACGTGGTAGAAGAGCCAGGAAAGGCAGAGTCGGCTGCGGGAAAGAAGGGGGGAATGTTCACTCCATGAGAGGAAAAAGCTAAGGGCTGCGGGGCTTCTTCAATTTCATTCGGTGGTTCTCAACGAGGGGCGACTTTGCCCCACACCCAGGGGACAT
The DNA here is from genome assembly GCF_964656455.1 of Halichoerus grypus. Lineage (NCBI taxonomy): Eukaryota > Metazoa > Chordata > Mammalia > Carnivora > Phocidae > Halichoerus > Halichoerus grypus. The sequence continues at coordinate 58,480,800 of NC_135726.1, forward strand.
CTGGCAATGTCTGGAGACATGCTGGACTGACACTGGTGGAGGGTGCTACTGGCATCGATTGGGTGGGATGCCGCTCAACACCCTACTGGGGACTGGGTCACAGAGTGACCCAGCCCCAAACGTCAATACTGCTGATGCTGAGAGGGCTTGATCTATTCTGTGCAGCGCATTAGTTCTCCACATGGGCATACATGGTCTCTTGGATGAAGAAACATTGAACTGGCGTCTTGGACGGCAGGGCTGAGAAGGGTGCCCGACGCATAGTAAGTGCACCCAGGGAATGATTATCCTGTGTCCTTGTTAACACTGTAGGTAAATGTATTTAGTCTCACTCCAGTGAGTCAATGACTCGTCTTCCTGGAAAGCATCGGGACAACAATAATGGTAACATTAATATTAATGGTACACGGTCCTGTTAGCTCACTGAGTTCTGTGTTAAGTGAAGTAAGCTGAGGCTTGGAGAGGCACGGACAGATGCCCCAGGTATCCCTTCAAGTGGGACAGGCAAGCTCTTTGCAGGGGAACCCGAGGGTCAGAGTTCACTTGCCCAGGGTCACAAGCCCTAGGGGTCAGCTCCTCCCCACCTCCTGGGGTAGGGAGCAGAAGACGCAGGCCTAAGGCCCAGCTGCTTCCTTCCACCCACCACCACTCGTGCTCCCACAACTCCTCACCCTCCCACCCCCGCCTCCCAAGGGGTCCAAGGTCAGTGCTTCACAGAGGGGACCCAAGGGCATGAGGCCATGTTTTCTCAGGGCTCTGCTTATGCGTGCCCTCTCTGGAGAAACAAGAGCTTCACCCCACCCCCCGCCCCTTTAAAGCGATCTGAGATTTCAAACCAAATTGAACCACATTAACCAATTTCCAAACAAGGAAATGCCACTTGAGACCATGCTTTTCTGACCTACAATCACAACCAGAGAGAGTCTAAAAGATCCTCCCGGGAGTCAGGCTCCCACCCGCCAGGTGGCCACCTGTGACCTTGGTTTTGAGCCCCTCATCCTCCGGAGGAGGACCTGAGGCCGGGGGGAGAGTGGGGAGCATGACCTGCCCAAGGACAGGGAAGTACCAGGTGCCAGATTCCGAGCTCACGCTGGAAATCTTGCTTCCTCCTTCAACTCCCTGATGCCAGCAAACTCCTCTTTCCCCAGAGGTAAAAGGGACACCAGGCTGAAAACACCCCTTAGTGGGGCCCTTTCTCCCCCAGGACAGCCCACTGCAGCCTCCCACAAATCCAGGGACGTGGGCACCCAGACTCTGGCTGTGGGTCCCAGGAAACTGGAATCAGCATCAGCATGGGGGGAGGCCTATCCTGATGAACGACCTACTAGCGGGCCTCACCTCACAGGACGGCTGCCATGACCCTACAGGACCGTGTCTGTAGGCGCAGAGCACAGCGCCTGGGACACAGAAGTGCCCCCAAACCGTCAATAAGCCGTCAATACCCTTGTCTTCATCCCCCCAGCCCCTCAGCTGGCTCCTCCACTTGGACCCACCAAAGTCCCTCTTCCTCCTCCATGGTGTAGCTCCCCACTGGAAAACAGTGGCCTGACCAGGGACATTCCAGCCTCCTGTGCGGTGCGATGTGACCCTGTGACTGCCCCCCCCTACACACACACACACACACACACACACACACACACACACACACACTTAATGAGATGCGAGCAGGGGAAAGACGGGTCCCCTCCAGGCCAAGTTCTCCAAGAAGCTAGATGCAGGAAGGGGCTTCAGGTGCTGGGGGGGGAGCCACAGTGGGGAGCACGGCACCTCGTTTGCTGTCACTGTCCCACGAGTGAGGAACGGCCTTGTGTTAACCCACTGAGGCTGTGGGATTCCTCCTCTAAGCTGCAAGAAGCAGGCCCTACTCGGAACCAGCCCCAGCTCCTCACAAGCCCGAGGAATATTCCAAGTCCGGTGGCCTTCTGTCTGGAAAGCCCACGGCCCACTGCAGGTGACTGGGTCGGGTCACTCTTCAGGAGGACAGCCCAGTCTACATCAGCCCAGGAGGGTACCAACTCAGCAGCTTTCTCCACGGCCCAGCCCTCGCCCGGTGTCCCCTCTGTGACTGCGGGCTGGGGAGCCCTTCTCCCTCCCAACTCAAGAACCACGCAGAGCAGGGACAATCAGATAGTGCGATTTATTGCCCCCGCGCCCCTCCTTCAGCCGCGTCCAGGCCAGGGAATAGACCGGACCCCATGTCTGCGGGGTCTGCTGGGAACAGGGCCTAGTCCTGCTCCAGCACTCCTCCACGACCCCGAACCCAGGAAGGGGAGGGAGGACGAGGGCCAAGAAGAAGAACAGGACCCGCGGGGAAGTAGAGACAAAATAATGGAAGGGTGGTCGGGAGGCGGGTGTGATCAAAAGAAAACTCTGAGGGGAAAAGGACCCCCTCCCTTCGCTCCGCGTGGCCCTCGGGAAGCGGAAGGGCGGGGCCTTCCGGGCGGCGGGGCAAGAGAAAGAGGGACCAGGGGCCGCTCTTTCGGTCGTGGGCTCCGTCCTCCCTCGTCTCCAGTTCCCACGCGCGGTCTCTCCCGGGCTCGCCGAGAACCAGAAGGGCAGGCCAGGCTGGGGCAGGCCGCAGGGCGCAGGGCGGGGGCGGGAGGGCCCTAGCGCCCCGGGCCGCCCGTCCCCACAGCGCGGACCACCGGGCGGGGCGCGGCAGGGAGGGAGACGAGGCCTGCGCCGCCCGTGGCGCCCTCTGTCCGTCTCTCTCCGGTCTCCGGGCCCTGCGCCATCGTCCCCGCCAAGCCCGAGGGGCCCTGCCCCCCCGGGCCTCCGCCCCTACCGGCCCTCCCCGCCGCGGCACTCGCTGCAGCGCCCGCCAGCCGCCTCGTCGTCGTCGCCGTCGCCGTCCTCCCCGCCCGCCCGGTAGTAGCTCTGTCCGCAGCGGCTGCAGACCGACGGCGCGCCCACGGCGTGCACCTTCTTGTGTCTCCGCAGCGCGGCGCCCTGCACGAAGCCCTCGCCGCACTCCACGCAGATGTGCGCCGGCTCCTCGCCCCCCGCCGCCCCGAGCCCGTCCCCGTGCTGGGCGCGCTGGTGGGCCAGGAGCCCCGCCCCGTGCCCGAAGCCCTTCCCGCACTCCACGCACACGTACGGCTTGGGGGCCGGGGCGCGCCGCGAGCGGGGCCCCGGCGCCTTGGCCCCCGCGCCCGCCATGGCCGCGGCCGCCGCGGCCCCCTCGCCCGGCGCGCCCACCACGATGATGCCGTCGCCGTCGCCCACCGGGATGGCGATCTCGCCGTCCGCCGCCGCCGCCTCGTCGGGCGCCTTGGCCCGGCGCACGCTGGCCGCCAGCACCTTGGCCGCCACGCCGGGGCCCGCGAGCTCGGGGTGCAGCCGCAGGTGACGCGCCAGGCTCTTGGGCTGGCTGAAGCCGCGGCCGCAGCGCGGGCACACGAAGGGCTTGAGGCCGCTGTGCGAGCGCCGGTGCTTGGCCAGACTCTTGCTCTGCGTGAAGCTGCGGCCGCAGTCGGGGCAGGCGTAGGGCTTCTCGCCCGTGTGGATGCGCTGGTGCTGCATGAGGTTGGAGCTCCAGCTGAAGCGCTTGCCGCACTCGGAGCAGGCGTAGGGCTTCTCGCCCGTGTGGATGCGCCGGTGCTGCACGAGGTGCGAGCTCTGCGAGAAGGTCTTGCCGCAGTCGGCGCACGCGTTGGGCCGCTCGCCCGTGTGCGTGCGCTGGTGCCGCGTCAGCTTGGACCAGTGGCTGAAGCTCTTGCCGCACTCGTTACAGATGTAGGGCGCCGGCGGCCGCGGCCGGGGCGGGGGGCCGGCCGAGGGCGCCGACTGGGGCGGGGACAGCTTGGTCGGGGGCCAGCTGGGGACGTCGTCGTCATCCATGATGAGGATGTCCACTAGAAGGCAAGAGGGTGGGAGGGGAGGAGAGTCAGAGAAGCCCGGGCTCGACAGAGGGCCGGGCCGGGGCCGCGGGCCGGGGGCTTCGACGGGGCTCTTTCACCTGCCACCGGGCATGCGCAAAGCCTCGCCTGCGCGCCGGCTCAGGATGCCCGGCGGCCCCGGAGGGCAGCTCGGCCGGGTCGGTGCACAGACCTGGCCCTCCGCAGATGCCCGTCTCTCCACCTCCTTCCCCGCCGTATTCTCCTCAGAGCTCACTCCCTGACACTGCACTGAACGTTCGTGTGGTCATTCACTACCCACCGTCAAGACTTTTCTTTCCCAGCTGCTTCCCCCACACCTGGAACAATGCCTGGAACGTAGCAGGGACTCCAGAAATGTCTGGGAAATAAACAGCATCCACATAAACGAACATGGATGGAAGTCTAGGAAATGACACTTGAAGCCCAAAGCACCAGGCAGGGGCGGGGAGGGTCCAGGGAGAGGGGCTCACACCCTGGCCCAGGAACAAGGCAAGCCCGGGAGTAATGGCATCGCACCTGGCTTCCAGGAAGACTATCCCGGTGCAGGTGGAGAAGAGGAAGGAGGAATAGGGCTGGTTAACGGGATCACAGGCCAGCATGGGATCCCGCCTGCCCCAGTACCTGGGAGTGCGACCCCCGCATACCGGGGCCTCCGTGACAGACGTCCTTGACCCTATCCCTGCTGCCCCATGCAGACGACAGAGGAGCATGGAGCCCTGGTCTTGCCGGCTGTGAAGTGAGGACTCAAAGCCTGTCCAAAGTCTGCACCACACCTGGCCTTGAGCCATCTCCCAGGGAAAGAGCGTTGGCCTCCCCCGGGCAACCTGCCCAGCTCAGAGACCGACCTGTGAGCACCTGCAACAAGGGCTCTTGCTCCCCAATCCAGCGGAGCCTGGGCCTCAGCCGGGACTCCTCCACGGTGCCCACCAGCCCGGCGTGGCCCTCCAAGGTGTGCCTGCAGCTTCCCTTCCAAGCATGCATTGGGAACACTGCTTCCCCGCTCCCTCCCTCCCTCACCAGGGCACAAGCCAGGCCCGAAGCACTCACACACTGACCCAGGGTAACTCACAAACATGCAAAGAGGCGTTAGGATGCACCGAGGTGGGCGCCACGCACTCAACAAGCTTCAATGCGTCTACGTCCTGTAAGGGAGGCGCTACGGAACTCGGGTCTTTACAGCACAGAACCCCAGCACCAGGAGAGGAATCACAACCTGGGAGAGCCCTGCTCTAGTGCCCCTGGCTTCTGCCCGCTCGCTGCATGGGGTTCAGGGGGCGCCTTGGAGAGCAGCCGGGCTGAAGGCAAGACCCCGCTCTTGCTCCAGAGGCACATGGCGGCCTCGGCGCCTTTCTGGGGCACTCACGACCGCTTCACCGGGGAGCGCGGCCCGGAGCTGCTCGTGGCACTGGCAGCTGGAAGGCTTCCCACACGTGCTCCCCATCACCACGGTCAGCCACACGTGGCTGTGGCAGGATCCACACTCGCTTCGCCAGATGAACCGTTCTCGATCACCCTCCAGTCTCCCCTTTCTGAACATCGCTACGAACTCCTGGATTTACCCGTATTTGGTGGGTCTCCATCCACTGCCGTCCCACCTGCCGCCGCTCTAAGGAGGCGCCCCATCCTTCGGGCAGGACCCTGGTGGGCCCTGGCAGCTTCCCTGCTCCCCAGCCTCATGAGACGCCCAGACGTGCAATCACTGTTTCTCCAGGAGGCCCTGGTTTCTTCTGGTGGAAAGTACTTCAAGACCCAAATCTGGAAATGGTCACTGCTTTTTTTTTTCCTTACAGTAATATTCTGCTGAGTTCACACCAACACTTCTTCCCAGACAAATCCGGACCTACAGGTTTTTCTTGAGTCTTTTTTTGGGGATGTCTGCATCTCCCTTCTTCAAAAGGGAGAAGAGAGTTTGAATAGTCTGTCATTATTCTTTTGCTGACCCCATGTTGCGGTGTTGAGATAACCACTCTAATCCACCACTGCCGACTGCAATTTCTGAAAGCACAAAGCACGGCCTTGCGCATGCCACTCCTGTCCCACCCAACCTCCCGCGGCCCTGCTCGCTGCCCGTCTCTCTCCAGCCAGTGGCTGTCTGAGGCTCGCCTGCTAACAGATCCCCCGAAAGGGCCCAGAACGCTGTGGACTGAACTCCTCCTCTGCCCTTCCAACCTGTAGGTCAGTTTTAAGGAGACCCTTGGCTCGCCTTTTCTTTCCCTGGGAACCATAAATATGGCCCTACTGTCTTCTGGCATAAAGCACTGCCCCTAGGTGCCCCAAAGATTTGCTTCTTCCGGTGACCTCTGAGGAGATATTCTCAGACTTGTGACTTGCTATTTCAAGACCTAATTTTGACAATTCAGGAGTCTTCTTGGCTTGTTTATTCTCTTCCTTTGCTTTGGATTTCTGCAAGGACTTCCCCAGGCCCGCGCTGGGATTCTGACTTCATTTGTTTTTATACTTCGTTTTAACCTTCATTTCTTTTTAATTTTAAACATCCCTCCTTTTTACCTCCAACTTTTCTCAGGGAATGTGTTCTTTTTATTCCCTCTTGGGTTACCTCCTTCAGTTTTCATTTTGAAACGGCTTTGCTCGTATTTTCTGCTGAGTCCTGCATCCTCGCTTCTGAGCTGTTCTGATTTCGTGCTTCTTCCACAGGCTGTCACCTCTCTGACCAGGTGGTGTATCTCCAAGTGGCCTCGCGATCGGGGGAGATATTACCTGCCCATTTTCTCTTTTATTCTAACGATTTGGGGGTGGGGGGGCACTAGTGTTATGCTCAGTTTGTTCCTGTTGCTCGTTTTTGTGCGGAAGGGTTCCCCAATTTTGGGGGCTCGAGGTCCCCAATTCCCAGGGGGCAAGGTCCCCCGACTCCCGGGGGGCGAGGTTCTCCGAGCTCCCTCCTCTGACGTTCTCACACCATATCGGAGTGTGTGACAGTGTCCCAGGCTCCTGGCGCCACAGCCTCCCTGTTTTTATCTGTACCTCCTCCTTCCTTCCTCCCTGTGGTCAAGGACAGGGGTCCCACTCAGTTTTGAGTTCCCTCCCAGAAGGTTTTGCTCTGAGTGGGTCCTGCCATGGGCAGAACGCTCTCCCTGGTTGGCATCAGAGCCCACGCGTGGGCCCCCAGGCTGCTCCAGCCCCAGACCTTCCTGTGGCCCCAAGCTCCCTGCTCCCGGTCTGGACAGAACACCTCCAGTCTCAGCTGCTGGTCTCAGTGGGACCACCCCCCAAGCTTCCCAGTGACCCCCGAGGGCTATTTGGGGCTCCTCCTTGCTTCCTTCCCTCCAACACAATGCCAACACCACACAGGCTTGTGACCATTGGTTTGTCCCCATCCAACTGTATTCTGGGGTCACGGGGGCACCTTCACACCTAAGGAGTATTGTCATCAGTGTGGCCGGAGGGATCTGGGTTCTGCCACATGGTTTTTCTGTGGAGGTCTGGGGAGGCTTAAGGGCTGCCATCATTCTGGGCCGGATGCATTTTAGGTCAGCCCCCTGGAATGACTCTGAAGCGCACTTCAACGTGAGAGCCAGAGCTCGGCTGAGGGAGGTCAGAACCCCGTCCCCCAGTGGGTGCCTTCCAGGACACCAGCTCACTTCTTTCCTGTTGGGAGAGCTCCCTCCTCAGAATCACAATGTCATCTTTATTTATGTATTCCTCTTTTGGATTACTTTCCATTCTGAATACCCTGCAGCTAAAGCCCCAGGACAGGCCTGGATGGCTCTCCCACCCCACCACGCCACCACCTGATCCCAGGCCTCTGACCACCTGCACCCTGGATGGCCAGGCTGGGGCCATCAGGAGGAGCCCCAGGCAGCAGGTCGGAAGGGCTGCCCTCCCCCGGGGACAGCGCAGCAGACACCGGCTGTCCCTCCCCCGGTTGTCCCCCCACGGCTGTCCCCCCCCCGGTTGTCCGCCCACAGGATGTCCCCCCACAGCTGTCCCCCCTGGTTGTCCCCCCACAGGTTGTCCCCCCCGACGGCTGTCCCCCCCGGTTGTCCGCCCACAGGTTGTCCCCCCTGGCTGTCCCCCCCCAGGCTATCCCCCCACAGCTGTCCCCCATGGCTGTCCCCCCCACAGCTGCCCCCCCAGGCTGTCCCCCCACGGCTGCCCCCCCAGTTGTCCGCCCACAGGTTGTCCCCCCCCCGGCTGTCCCCCCCCCCAGCTGCCTCAGCCTGGGTGGGTGGCCTGGCCTCTCCGCTCCAGCACTCTAGCCGGCAACCCAACCTCGCAGGATGGCCCGGCGGCTGGAGGGAGCGCAGGACCGACAGGAAGCGCTTCTAAAGCACCAGCCGCTGTGAACAATGGCTCCCGCTCAGTCTACACACCATTCCCAAAAATACCCAAATCCAGGGAAGAAAATGCTACAATTCCTGAGGTTTCACAAACGCCCTGGGCAGGTCCAGGTCATGGAAAGGAAATGCGACCCCTTGGCTCTTTTCTGTCTCATGTGCACAGAGCTGCCAGAGAAGCACCGCCCAGGTGACCGGCTGTCTGCCCTCCGCCCCAGCGAGCTTCCACCTGGGTCACAGCCCGGCAGCAGGGGTCAGCTCAGTGTGGAGCAGGCCAGAGGCGATCCACACGGAATACGGTGGGAGGAGAAGCGAACACAGTGCCCGTGCTGCCAACAGGGAGGACTGGGACTTTCGCTTCCGTGGCACACGAACACACGTGGGGCTGGGCTGAGGGCGTGTGCAGAACGACTCAGGCCTTGACGATGGTCAGAAGACATGCCGTGGGTCCCCCTCTGCCTCCTTGTCATGGAGTGGAGTTACCCGAAGCAGGAAGACACAGGGCGGGGCGGCTCCAACTTGTGGGGACAGAGAGAGCTGGAAAGTCCTTCAGACAACATCCTGGGGGGAGCCCGCCACGCCCACCTCCTCATCTGCACCTGAGGCCCCACCACCCAACCCGTCGTCTCCCAGGGGCCCTGAGGCAAAGCCTTCCCTAGGGAAGGAGCCTCGGGCCCACAATCGCCCATGGCTCCTGAGGGGCTGGCTGCCTCCAGGCAAAAACAAGGTGCCCGGGGCTCGGTGCTCCTTCCCCCACAGCAGCCCCAGAAAGCTTTCCAAAGCACTCCTGAGCCCCCAAGGAACGCCTTTCTCCCTGGGGTGACATTGCTGGGGCTGCCCACAGTCAGTCCCCTCTTCCTCACCAGAAAATCCCAAGCACAGGGCTGAGCTGGGATAAGGCAGGCATGGTGACCCTGAAGCCACCTCCCAGGTCGCGCATCCCCGATCAGGATGCACATGGGGTTGCCGGGAAGAGAGGCCCCAGGAGCCAGTTCTGCCTCTGCCCCGCCCCCTCCCTGTCCTTCATCTTCAGCAGGGAGGGGGACGTGAGGGCCAGAGCTGAGGTACCACCTCAGGCATGTGGCCAGGACGGCACACACAAAGCCGGCCAGAGCCAGGATGTCGGCGGCTCGTGGAGAAATGGCTGGAAGTGCCCTGTGTGCAGCCTGGTGTCCCAGACGGCTACACACCGTTCCAGTTAAAGCCACAAGAGGGCTCTTGCTAGTCCTGCCTCGCTGCCGCGTCCCCTGCCTCAAGCTGTCCGCGGGGCCTCCGATCCACAGCCAGCCGCGCTCTTCTCCAGCCAGCGGCCCGCACCTCCCGCGGTGGGCAGCCCCTTCCTTGGCGAAGCCTCCCTGCCCCCGACGAGCTGGGCCCTCTGGTGAGGCGGTCTCCACGGCAGTCCCCTCTGTAACCACCACCAGTCTGTGGGCCCCGTGGAGACAGGGAGTCGGCCTCAGGCACACCGTCCCCAGCCCCTCCCCCACAGGAGCGGTGACACAGGCAGAGCTTGCCTCCGTGCCGCAGACGGCGTGTGGCTGACTCCGGGCACGGTGAGCAGCGCAGGGCACGGGCATCACTCCCGGCAAGCCAGGACCTCACGCCCATCTCAAGAAGCTCATGCGGGCGGCTCTGGACAGGGATGGACGCAGGGACTAGGTGGAGGTCAGTGCAGGGTGGCAATCCAGGAGCCAGGGGGGCTCCGTGGCCACATCCAGAAGGTACTTTGTGAGTGGACACTCGATGGGCCAGAAATCAGATTGGGGGGGACCCCGGGGAGCCCCCACGGTCAGCTGGGCCATGAGGCTGCGACTCAGGGCTCTGACGGCACTTTCCACCTGCCATCTTCAGACCCTGGGCCAGGGGGTGAGCCCACCTGCCTGCCTTCTCCCAGCCCCGCCCCACTCTCGAGGGGGCCAGCACAGACCCCAGCCCCTGCCCTGCAGGCCAGAGCTACCATGGGCATCAGGCTGGTGTCTCAGGGCAGGAGTCTGGCACGGTCACCCCACAGGAGGCCCCACACCCAGGCGGGCAGCACCCCCCGGGGCAGGCCCAGAACCATGGGATGCACGGCCACTTAGAAGCATCCAGGCACAAGGCCCGCGAGCTGAGCAAAGGGGGGGGGGGGGGTCAAAATGGCGTGGCCCCCAGCAGGGGGTGGCTGGAGCAGGGACGTCCAACAGATTCCCTTGGGGGAGAGCAGGCTCAGGACAGCAGGCTGGACGAGGGGGAGGTGAGAACCCACCTGCACATCGTACAAGTTTTATAAGGGGGACGGGTTAACGGAGGACTCGTAGGATTACACCTGACTTACTCCAAGGCAGATGTACGTTTTGGAGAAAACTGGGGTTGTTAACTCAGACTGGGTGTTTTGTTGGGTGAGGTAAGCGTTTCGTAGCTGTCGTTTCGTTTTTGCTCTTAAAGAGCCCGCACCTGTTGGAGGACCTACGGGTGCAAAGACAGGACATCTGGGATGTTCTTTAAACTCTCCAGGAGGGAGAAAAGGGTGCAAACGGAGAAATAAGACTGGAAAGGGGTCTCTAACCCTGAGGCTGAGTGCAGGCAAAGTCATGACGTGACTGAGCTCGAATGTTCCCATAATATGCAGACTTTTAAATTAATTCTAAAAGGGCTAGAAGGCCAAGGACGTGCATCGGGGGAGGCAGGGGAAGCAGGCCCAGAGGGGCACAGCGGGGAAGGGCGGGCATGGTCCCCCCACGGAGGGCAGCCGGGTCAGAGTGAGCATGGAGCCCCCACGACTCCGTGTCCTCCTTGGTAACCAGGGCCGTCCCGGCCTGCCTGCAGGGAGCTTCTCTTTATTCTCCTCGGGGTGATCTTACATTAATGCGTAGGGGGAGGCCAAGAGACTTTAAAAACCCTCCCCCAACCATGGTGCAGGTCCCCGTGGCCCCCCCTGAGGACGACTGCGGGATGCCAGCCCCGGGGCCGAGACCCAGCGCCCGTCCCGTCCGTGAAGTTCGACCGGCACGTGGCCACACCCACTCACTTCCATACTGGCCGGGCGCCTTCCCGCTGCAACAGCACAGGGTCTGCAAAGCCAGAAATCTCTCTCCTCTGGCCTCTACAGCAAAAAACACATCCGCTGACTCCACGCCGGCATAACACCCGGCACGAAAACACACCAACAGCAGCATGAAAGCCAAGTCCATGCTTTATTTCTCGGGTGCCCTACAGGAAAACCCCTGGAAAGGAGTGTCTCAGCGAGCAAACCCCAGGCCCCGTGTGCTCAAAGGTGAGTTTTATTCAACCCAAATAATGCTTTATTAAACACAACAGGGTACCAATAGTGAAAAAGTGGAAGATTTCCCCTAAAAACCCAGATACTCAGCGTTCCCCCCACAACTGGTACACATCACACCCTCCTCTGTGGTCGGTCACCCCGGCCCCGTGACGCCCACCCCGTCTACAGCTTCTCGCTTGAGACACCTGTGGACCACCCAGAATCAGGGCAGGGGGCCAGGACGCTGGGGAGCGAGGGGCCTGGGCCATGACGGTGGAGAGGACAGCCGGAGAGAAGTGGCCCCCAAAGGCACCCATGACCCTCTGGAGGAAGGAGGCATCACTCCTGAGCCACAGGAGCGGGGGAGAAGGAAGCCGGGGTCCAGGAGGGATACGGGATCGGCTGAGACCTGCCCAAGGCCACCTCACCTGGGTTCTCGTGACTGGCCATCTGCTGGTCCTCGGAATCCAGCGGCCCCGGAGACCAGGCCTCTTCCCGCAGCTCCATGTCTGGGTCCCTGTGAGAAGGGGAGGAGACGGAAGGACAGAGTTTACAGGACGCCAGACTAGACGGGGGGCCCCAGGACGGCAGGCACCACGTCGGCTCCCGCGCGTGCTCGAGCTGCGAGCGCCCAGCTCAGCCCTGGCAGGCCGAAGGCGCACGCGGCAGGTACCTGAGGGGCACAGAGAACCGGCCCGCACCTCCCCCTGCACGGGAGACCAGCCCAAGGCCACGCACCACCTGGGGAAGGACGACGCACCGGGGCTGCAGCGACCCGGCCAGGCTCGTGTCCCAGCTCCACCATTCGCCAGCTGGAGCCCGGGGGGAGACTCCAGCCCCCCGCCTCAGCCTCCCCCGCCACCGCCTGGCACCCGGATTGCCGCCAACACCGCACACGCATCTGACGTGCGTGAGGCTAAAACAAGACGAAGCAGGGAGGCCGCTCTAGCCCCAGAGCCCGCCCCCGACGGGACAGTGAGGCCGACTGACACGGGCGCACAAGTCCTCTAAGCCGTTCACGCATTCAGGTCTCTGAGAAGACCCCACACTGGGGCCCGGGGGAAAGGAGCCGACCCTCCAGGATATCTGCACCCAGAGGGGCGGCCAGACCACCCCGGCCTCTGGGGGGGGGGGGGCAGGCGGAGCACTTTCTGCGGCCTCTGTCCCTTTGGATTTGCCCCATCTGGAGGCTTCAGGAAATGGAACGCTGTGTCACCGGGTGTTTTGTGTGTCTTCCCTCGCTCAGTGTAATGTTTTCAGGGCTCGTCCGCACTGTAGCGCGTATCCGAATTTCCTTCCTTCTCACGGCTGTACGACACTTCACTGTATGGGTGGACCACATTCTGTGTGTCGGTTCACCCGCCGACGCAGATGGCGTCTGGGCTGTTTGCACCTCGGGGCTGAGGAGTAAAGCCGCTATGAACGTCTGAGCGCACGTACCGTGTGGACATGTTTTCATCGCGCCACCGCCCATGCCACCCCATGCAACGGGCCGTGCTGGGGAGAAATCTCACCTCACTGGCCTCGAGGGTCAGGTTCTCACCCACTCACCACCGCCCTGGGGGCAAATGCCATCTGGCAGAGCCTGGCTCTGGGGGCACACAGCCCAGGCCTCCCCCTACTGCCCCTTTGGGCCTCCACGCTGCCCTGAGGCGAGGAGCTGGGCAGGGGTCTCCCCTGTGTTTGGGAGACCTAGGCAGGCACCCGGCCCCAGGTGGGCTCATCAGTCCTGTGCGGCACCAGAGCCTGGCACTGGGGGGACCCTTGCTGTGGCGTCACGCCCTGGCAGGAAGCCTGCAGGTGGGCAAGACTCCTGGTGAGCAGCTACGCACATCCCACACACAATCGACTGAGACCTGGCCCCTGAAGCTGAGTGCACGCAGCTCCAAGCAAACCTCCAGAGTCCTGCATCCCCCATCCCACACGGGGACCTCACCGCAGCTGAGCGCCTGCAGACGAGCACCTGCCAACGGCAAGCATCTGCCCGCGGCACAATATGCCAGACCCGCGTCTCTTGAATCCCCCACTGACAGGGAGCTCACTACCACCCAGGCCCCGAAGGGAACCCATTCCACTGCTGGGGGAGCGTGAACCCGCCCCTCAGTAACCTCCACTGACCTCTGAGAGGAACTCCGAGAACCCGCCTGTCCAGTTAATAAACACTCGCAGACACAGTGAGCCGCTCCCTCTGCCAACACATTTCCCAGGCCCAGGCCCTGTCCTACGCAGCTTAGACGCCGTTAGCACATTTGGTTGCACCACAGCCCTCTGAGCGGACAACGCTGTCCCCATCACGCAGATGCGCAAACTGAGCCATTAAGTGGCCGAGATCTGAAGGCAGACGGCACGCAGAGAACTGCGAACGCGGGTCATGCGGGCCGGGTCCTTGGGACCAGGAGACGTGGCAGTGACCAGGCAGACAAACGCTCACTTACGCAGCAGCGTCCCGCGTGCCTCCCACGGGCCAAACCTGGATGCCGGGGCCCCATTTTCCAGCCACCGGCCCGGCTCTGCATACCCCGCACTGACGCGCTGTGAACGACCACCATCCCCACGTCACAGCAGAGGACAACGAGGAGCAGCGACAGGACGCCAACGGTGCCGCTGCCGAGCCCTTGGTCCCAACTGCTCTGCCGTCCTAACACCCGTCAACGAGGACCTAGAAGAGCACGGGGCCGACCAAAGACAGAGCCAGGCCTGTCTGGGGGGCCAGGAGGCCACGCTGGGGGACACCGAACGGGGATGGACGGGAGGCGGGGGCCTGGCAGGAAGACTGCAGGTGGCCCCCGGGTGGAGCCTGCAGCCAAGGCCCAGGCCTCCTCACGGCAGGCCCTGCCACTGACCACGACAGGGAGCTACCACGGGGTCGGGCCAGGTCGGCAGGACACACACAGGGCTGCCCTGTGCAGGTTCTCGCTCCCGCGCATCATCACGGCACCCACCGTGACAAGGCAGCACCTGCCCGGCCCGTCCCAGGCTCCCCTCCACACGGGGCCCTGATCCGACTGGCTCTTCATGTCGGCCTGATGAGAAGACAAGGCGGGAGCGTCGTGTGCAGGATGGCATGATCCTTTCCTCCGCACCGGTCCCCATCACCCCCACCCCACAGCCGTGGGGGTCTCCCCAAGGGCCAGCCGTTGCTCGACCCTGGAGAATGTGGTGTGGTGAAGAGGCCACAGCCCCAGCCGCGTGACAGAGCCCTGCCAGTGATGAGCAAGCATCCGAACGAAAAAGGCCATTTCAGACGATGAAGTTCAAGGAAGATATGCAGGGAGGGGAGGGAAGAAGAGGGGAGGGGAGGGCAGCTGCACCAGGAGGTCAGTGGAGGATCTCCCAGAGGGAAGAGCCACAGGAGCAGGTCTGCACGAGAAGCGTGGAGGGGGAGGGATGCAGGGACAGCAGGTGCAAAGGCCCTGCGGAGAGGCTAGAGATGCAGGGGTGGGAGGGCACTCTCGCAGGGCTTCGAAGGCCAGACAGGACTGAGGAGTTGTGTGAAATGTGGTGATCCCTCTGGGGTGGGCACCACTGCGACGCGTGTTTTACAGACGAGGACACTGGGGCTCCCAGACGTAGGTGGGGCCGGTCCTGGAGCTCGCCTACAGCAACAGCAAGGAGCATCTGGACGCAGCAGCGAGGGTGGGCAGCCAGGATGCGCTGGCACAGTGCCGGGCTCGGGGCCACAGGGACTCCCAGGATCCGGGAGGGCGCGGAGCGTTCTTCCTCCCCATCTGCCCGAGGCATCACCCCCTCAGAGGCCTCCCAGCCCCCGATCTGCCCTCCCCTGGGCCCCACAGGGTGCCCAGCACCCACACCGGCGCCAAGTGCCCTCAGGGGCTGAGAACAGGCACGTGCCGCACCCACGAAGGGGTCTGAACAGAATGGAGGCTCGAGAGACCAATGCATGCAACTCTGACCCCCTTGGCCGGCCCACCCTCTGGGACCCCACAGGAAGGCCAGCAAGCCCCCAGCTGAGAGCTGGTGCCACACATAGTTCGGGGGGAGCCTGACAGTCCGGCCACACGGCAGCCGCAAACAGGCGCTGGGAGCCCCCGGCCAGGCAACCCACCCCCTTCTCCTGGGGCTAATCCGAGGGGAAACCCAAACCTCAAAAACGCTTCCTGCAGGGAAAAAAAAACTTCATCACAGCCAGATTTAGAGCAGGAAAGAAACTGGAAAGAACCCGTCAGCACCATGTGGGAGAAAGCCCAAGAAAATCCCACAGATGCCACAGCCCCAGAAACGACAGCTGATAGCACGAAGAATGCGTCTAACTATTTTCTTTTTATCTTCATTTTCTCAACTTTTCCATTTTTTTAGAATGAGTAATTACTTCTGCTGTAAGGGAAAAAGATGAAACGATTCTTTTTTGGACGTCCATAGGATTATGCATTGCGATGGGAAAATCGCCGGGTGCTGAGGGGGCACCGTGGGGACGCACAGCCCTCGGGTCACACCAGGTAACCGTGCGGCCACAGAAACCCTCGCGCACGGCTGCTGGGCGCGCAGAACGGTGCGGCCACCGTGGCAAACAGTCTGGCAGCTCTTCACATGATAAACAGCCTTAGCTTGTGACCCCGCGACTCCACCCCTAGGTATACACCCAAGAGACATAAAACCCGCGTCCACACGCAGACTCGCACGCGAATGTTCCGGCAGCGCCCGTCAGAGCGCAAACACCAGGGGGAGAAGCCAGTCACAAAGGGCCGCAGAGAGCGGACTCCATCTCTCGGAAACGTCCAGAAACATCCAGAACAGAGACGGTGGCTGCCAGGGGATGGGGGCGGGGAGGGAGAGGGGCTGCTAATGGGTGCAGGGCTTTTTGGGGAGTGATGAGAATACTGTGGAACCAGATGGTGGTGATGGTTGCACAACGTTGTGAATATATTAAAAATCACTAAACTGTACACGTTCAAAGAGTGGATCTCACGACATGCAAATTAGATCTCCACTAAAAAGTAAACAGACTTTAAAAAATCGTATGGGGCCCGCTGATTACAAGGCCACAAACACTGAAAATGAGGTAAGAGGAGAGCATCTCTCCACTTGCTAGATGAAACATTTCCCCATTCGTGGACCACTTAATAAAGCCAATTACATCGTCCAGGAAAACAAGGGGCGCCTGGCTGGCTCAGTCGTTAAGCGTCTGCCTTCGGCTCAGGTCGTGATCCCAGGGTCCTGGGATCGAGCCCCGCATCGGGCTCCCTGCTCTGCGGGGAGCCTGCTTCTCCCTCTGCCGCTCCCCACCTCATGCACCCCTCCCCCAAATAAATAAAACTTTGAAGAAAAGAAAAAGAGAGAAAAACGAGGTAAGAAAAAGGAAAGACACAGTCAGTGCTCACAGGGCTGGGGGCAGCAGGGCTGAGGCAGTGGGCCGGGACAGCCGGCCCCTCTGCCCTCCTGCGTGTGTGGAAACTTGTTTGCTAAGTGGGTGTGCTGTGCTTCCCCTGAACGTTAACGTGTAAGTCACTGAGCAGGGACTTCCCAGACCCGAGTCTCCACCTCAGGCCCACTTCCTGCAGCAAGAAGGCCTCGGCCTTCTCCCCGTCCCCTCCCTGTCCGCCCCCTCCATGTCGCTGTCCTCCCTCCCCAGGAACCCCAGGGCTCTGGGGCCCCCCGGGCCAGGAGGCGCAGCACAGGGGCGCTCCTCCTCCGGCTGCAGGACGGCGGCCTCAGCGCCTGCCCTGTGGCCAGAGATGCCCAGGTGCTCAGTGGGCAAGGGGGCCCGTGGGTCCGGAGCAGGGCCGGGTCTCCATCAGGGACATCCACCCAGAACAGGCCGCCTTTCTGCCTGAAAGCAGAAGATGGAAGCCGCACGGCACAGAGCCCTCCCTGAACCAGGAGGAAAGAAGGTTCCTCCCTCCAGACCCCGGAGAAAGAAGCCCGTATACACAGATACACAGCCCTCCTCTCTCCTTCAGGGCCCCCAGGGGCCGCAGTCTCTTCTCCACAACCTCCGCCCCTCGCTCACCCCGGTGCGGCACATCTGTGGGTCTTCATTTCTCTTGCTCGGGCTCCCACGTTTGTGGAAATATAATCCGTGTGCTTTTCTCCCGTTAATCTGTTTCAGTCCGTCCAGCCGGAAACCCTAAGAGGGCAGAGGAAAGTCTCCCCTCCCCTCTGCAAGGGACAGGCTGGAGCCGAGAGGGAGTCAGCCGCCCGCCTGTAAGCTGCCCCCTGCTCGGAATCGGTTTTACCTGCGTGTTTAAACGGTCACACTTTAAAAGATGTCTAAGTAGCACACCAGATCCTCCATTTTGCCCCTTGGCCTGTAAGGCCCACAATATTTACCTTCTGGGCCATCACACAAAACGTTTGCTGACCCTGACGTAAAGGAGCAAGGACTGCCGAGATGTGGGGGGACACATCCCAGGCCAAACAGATAGGAAAGGCCTGGAGGTGCCGTGCCTCCGATGGGAGGGAGAGAGGGGCAGAAGGCAGGCCGGGTGGCTGTGGGGGCCACAGCAGGGATGCCCGTCAGAGGACGCCCCGAGCTCGGGGGTCAGGGCTCTGCAGTTGCCGTCCTGAAATCCCAGTAAGGTTACCTTGCATCTGTGTTTTGCACACGAAGTGTGATGGAACAAGGAAGCACGCAGCGGGGGCTCGGCCCCTGCTCCCCACAAGGCCCAGCAAGTACTCCCAGGGCCAGGAGAGGGTCAGGACAGCGCCGGAGCCGGGGACTAACCAGGGGTCCTAGTGAAGAGTCGGGAAGGGTGTTCACTAAACGTTACCCAGGTCCCTTCCTCTCCCACTCACTCATTCATCACTCAAGAAGCTGCTGAGGCCTCCGGGCTGACCCTGTGGGCCTGTGGGTCCCATACCCAGGACCTCAGAGTCATGGGGCAAGGGCTGCAGCCCCCTCCCCTCCACAGAGGTGCGTGCAGAAACACCGGGGTGTGGCCTCAGCGCGACCAGAAGGCCCCCCACTTGCTCCAGACGAAGTCTGACTACGCAATTTGGCCCCTTCGGAGGCCCTGCCTACCCCCCATCTTCCCTCCCAGCTCCCCCAGTTTCTGCCCCCCTCTGTGACTTCGCCCAGCTCTGACCTCCGCTCCCCAAGGTGAAGGGTAGGCCTCCCCCAGCCCACCCCAGCCAGGCCCTTGAGCAATCCAATTAGCACAGGGGCTGACAGGGCCTGGCTGCTATTAAGCTTGAGACAAATTATTGTTATTATTGTTGTTATTAGACCCCACCCACCTCCTCTGGATGCCAGCCCACCAATTAGCCCCTCTCTTTCTTCTGCTGCCAATCTCACCACCTCCCCTCCCCTGCGCCAGCAACCAGATGCTCCAGACAACTCCTGCAGAACAAGGGCCCCTCCCGCACCTATGCCCCAGGCCCTGCCCTCCAGGACACCCCCCTGCTTTCTCGGTCTCTCTCATCACCGTCCTTTCCCCTCCTCCCTCAGAGCCGAGCTCCTGCCCTTACCTTCCCCCCAACCTCGAGGTCACCAAATCCAGTGGCTCTTTAACCCCTGTGCTGTCAGCGAGCAGAGTCCAGCACACACGCCCCTCCCAGCCTCCTCCTTCCCACCCCGTCCACCCTTACCCTGCCTCCCCATGCCCACCCCCGCCCAACACCTCTTTAAAGTCTGCTCTCCACATCACAGACCAACTCATCTTTTTAAGTCACTCAATTCCAACAGCCCAACTAGAGATAGGCAAAGGATCGGAACAGATACTTCTCTAAGGAGAATACAAAGAGCTGATAAGCACGTAACAAGATTCTCAACCTCATTTGCCACCCGAGAAAACCACAATGAGATCCCACGGTATCAGGACGCACATAACAGAAAACACAAAACACTAAAGGCTGGCGAGGATGTGGAGAAACTGGAAGCCCCGTGTGTTGCTGGGGGATGTGAAATGGGGCGGCCACTGTGCAAGACAGCCTGGCAGCTCCCCAGAAGGCAGAGCACAGAATGACCGTGGGATCCAGCAACTCCACTCACGGCCATGAACCCAAGACAAACAAAAACACGATCGTGCAAAAATTTGTACACGCACGTTCACAGAGGCATAAATCACGACTGCCAAAACTGGAGACAGCCCAAATGCCCATCAGCAGATGAATGGATACACAAACTGTGGTCCGATCATTCCACAGAACGTTATTCCGTCACACAGGAGATGAAGCACTGACGCATCGCATCCCGGAGGAGCCCTGAACACATCACACCGCGTGAAGGAGCCACAGAGACCGCGTTGTGCGTGAAGAACGGCAAACCCACAGAGACAGGATACAGATGAGTGACTCCCAGGGACTGGGGGCAGGGGAAGGGGAGTGGGTGCAGTCTCTCTGGGATGACGACAATGTTCTGTGGGGATGGGTGCACCTACCTGTGAACACATCAACCCCCACTCCACTGTGCACTCTGCAGGGGGGTCATGCTAGGAGACTCACGCCTCCATGAAGCCGCTAGAGTTCACACCCCTGCCCTGCCTAAACCACCCTGCTGCACGTGCCCACGGCGCGTCACCCCAAATCCAAATCCCCTCAATACCACTGCCCACCTCCCATCTGCGGCCTGTCCTCCACCTGCCTGGCACCTTCTCACCTCTCAAGGGTCCACCCACGGCCCGCCCCGCATCACATGGCCAGGCTTCCTTCCTCCCCAGCGTGCACCACCACCTGGAATCGTCCGCCCAGCGCACATGGCTCACTGAGAAGCAGCAGCCTGGCACTGGCGTCCTTGACTGGATGGGGGCCGCTCAGACCTCAGACCCCTCTTCGGCCTGGGTGGTGATGCCCCACACCCCCCTGGGGTTGCAGGTAGACCCCTCCGCTCTCCTCACCAGCTCCTACCCACTTCCCTTTTCTGGGCGCGGCTTCACCCTTCGCTCCAGGCCTGAACACCCATCTGTTCCCTGCTCTACCTCCCACCCAGACCACCTCCCACACCCACAGCCAGTCCTGCCAGGCTCTCACCTGTGCTTTCAACACTGAGGACAAGTCGCAACACCATCAGAACCTTAAGCCCTTTTTTGGGGGGGAAAAGGGGCCCTCTGTCAACTTTTCCTATTTCTTCCATGATAATGTTTGGATTTTTTCCATCTTATCGGGAGTCAGCTGGGTAGGTTGTACTTCCCCAGAAAGCAATCTACGCCTCTTTCGGGTTTTCCAGCACACTGAAAGAGCTGAGCAAAGCAGTCCCTTATGAACCTGCTCCTCTGCCCCCCCAACCCCACTTTCTTCCTCTTTTCCTTGTCTGGGCTGCCCTCACAGTCCTCCCATGAAGAGGACAACCCTACTTCACGGCTTTCTTTCTCCCACCCATGTCCCACCTGGCCAAGCAGGCCTCACCCTTGCCGTCGGCCACCGTCCTCGTATCCTCAGGGGCACCAACCGCCCCTGCCTCCAATCCTGTGCAGCCTTCCCAGGGGTGCAGTGCACCCCACCCCGGAACCCAGGCAGGTGGCAAACTCCAGACACCCTGGTCCCCACTCCCTGCTGTCTCCAAAGGAAACCAGTTTCTAGAATCCCTAGAATCTCCCCACACGGTTACGCGGCAGGCGCGGCAGGGAGCGTGGAGACCACCTGCCACCATCCAGGAACACCGAGCATCCGGATCTGCAGACACGTCCGTGAACACTCGTGATTGTTAAAGTCTTGGCAAGTAACTGAAAATTGCTTAAACAAACAAAAACATTCTCTAGGCAGGGAAAAAAAAAAAAAAAGATGGAAGCATGCCTACAGGCCATGTAACATCTGTCACCCCTCAATCAGGCCAGACCCCCATTCCCTGGTGGATGTGTTTGCATCCTTCCACCTTGCCCATTCTCCCCATGGAGCTGCTGTCAGGGCCCAGTGAAAGTAGCGCCTTCCCCAGGAAGTCTTCCCAGACTTCTCCCTTCCCTCAGCTCAACGGTCCTCTCTTTTCAAATAACCAGGCACAGACGACCTCTCAGATCCTGTGCACAGGGTGCAGTGGGTTCATAATCCGGATCCCCACAACCACTGTCAGAGAGGTGAGGACAAGCTCTCTGGGCAGGCGGCCAGAGTCCGACTCAGCCCCACCAGCCAGCAGCCATGTGACCTTGGACAAGGTGCTCCGGCCTCTGTGCCCCTGACCCTCACAGGCCCCGCGTCAAGATCAAAGGAGACAATGCGTGTGAAGTGCTCAGCCAGAAGCCAGGCACCCAGAACGTGCCTGGTGACCCCTGATGAGAACTGTTAAAGCTGGGGTTCAGACAAGTTCGGTGGCTGACTCAACATCACAGAGCCACCAAGTAGAGGAGCAGAGACTCCAGCCAGGCCGGCCAGCCTCCAAGGTCGTCGTTTCTTCCCTCCTCGTCTTCAGGATGCTGGCACTGGCTCAACTGCCATAGTTACAGACGCGTCCTGCAGCCCCAGGTGGCCAGGCGGCGCAGCCCGGGGCCCAGGTCCACCCAGCCAGGCTCGGCCTGGCTGGCGGCTCAGCACTCGGGAGGCCACAGCTCTCTGTGCTTCTACAACAAAGGCACCGAGACTATTAGTGTGAGTCACCCCTGAAACGAGAGGCTGGGGCTCGGAGTGCCCTGAACCAGCCAATGACCCTTCGTGACAACGCACCCCATGGCAGAGGGAGCGAGTCCCCAGCCCGATAACCTTTGTCTCCCCCAGACCCCAGCCTTGGCCAAAAGAAAGAAGTCAACAAAGCCTGCGGCTTTATGGCGAAGGGCCAAGCTCTGGAGTCACATGCAGACCAGTGCTCCCTGTGCAGCTGCGGGGCCTGGGGCTCCATCCCATGCCCCGGAACCGGGGGCAACCACTCCCATCCCAGGACCTCTGAGAGCTCAGGACAGTGAGGACCAGGCACAGGACCAGGCACCTGCCAAGTGCTCAGGAAGCAAGTGCTGTCAAAGTGAGTCTGTCACCACCAAGAGGCCAGAGCCACAGCTGACTCCGGGAGGCCCCAGCACATGCAAGGCTTTGGGCAGCATGGAGGACAGCCGAGCAAGGTCTGGAAGCTGAGACGTGTCTGAGCATGGGTGCCCGGAGAGCTAGGTACCCGGCAGTGACTACCAGACACCTCCGGCCAGCCAGGCCATTGCTGGAGGCCAAGGGCCAGAATGGTGAGCCCAGGGTTCACCATCATTCTCCCCCGAGTCCCAGGGTCCTCTAGGCCAATCCCTCCCTGTCCTTCAAGACGCAGGACACACCACCTCCCCCAGGGACACGCTTCCCTCTGGGCACCTATAGTTCTGGGAAATCGACTCCCTGCTTCCGTATGTGTCTCCCTGACAGGCCTCCAAGCAGCTGCAGGGCAGGAACTGCAACCCAGGGTTGCCCAGCTCTGGGTCTGGCACAGGGAAGCCTCAAGAAACGTGTGCTGAGAGACCCTTCTCTCCCACCCCATGGCAGAGTGCTGTGACCACGGGGCCCATGGGCCCAGCACAGGGCCAGGCTTATCCAGGGAAGGCTGGACTGTGCTCTCCGCCTTAAGGGAGCGAGGGAAGAGGGAAGTGACAGGTCCATGGTCACCATGCTGGAAGAGACAGGAGCAAGGCCTGACCTAGGAATGCTTGGCTCCAGAGCCCTCCCCACATACCTTACACTCAGCTCTCTTGACGTGTGCTCTGGCTTTAAAAGGGATACATTAAGAGCTTCCCTACCAAGTCATTCCTTTCTATCCACGTAGAAACTGAGATGTTACGCTTATTTGTGCGGCAGGCTCACCAAGTACCAGGTGTGGAGCTGGGATCTGAATTCGGGTCTGTCTGACCCCAGCACTCCCAACGCCGCAGTGCTGCTCATGCGCCAGGCATGGGGACAAGCCCTTGGAGTTCTCCCTTCCTCGGCTCGCCGGGGTGGCGGTGGGGGTGGGGGTTAGATCTGGAAGGCTTCCAGGGGGAAAAAGCTAAGACAAGAGATAACAAGTGGGAATCTGATCGGAATGCTCTCGGGGCTGAGGCAGAAGGCAGGCAGGTGAATGACAGCTGCGTTTAGCCAAAGAGGCTTACGGTCTAAGAAGATAAGCCCGGATCAACAGCAACTGTGCTTCCCCAGAGCAAGGGCAGCCCTGACTCCCACCTGGATCCTCAGCGCTGCCCAACGCGGGGCCTGGCACCAGGAAACCACACACCAAGTGGCCCCCTCCCCGAAACCGCTGTGGACGGGGCTCCCACGGCCCTCCTGACCGCCCCGCAAGGGCTCTGGGGGAGGGGAGTACTCCGCGTCCCGGTCCCCGTCTCTGCCCGCCCGCTCCAGGACCTTGTTCATGCCCGTCATGGCACTGGGGGAGCCTATGGGTCACTTTCCGTCGTGCGACGCCGCCATCCTGTGCCTGCCTGACCCCCATCTCCACGAACCGGGGTGTCCCCCCTTGCGGCCGGGGCTGGGCATGGGGAATCAAGCAGCACGGCTGGGCGCCCGGCCACCGTCCTCCCCGGTCCCGCGGGCCACGCGGTGCCTGACCTTGGCCCAGTCACTTCCCCTGCGGCGCACGCGCTTCCTGCCCGCCGCCCGCGCCGGGGCGAATGAATGAGCCTCCCGCCGGGCCACAGCCCGCCATCCCCGGCGGGATCAAAGGCCGCACGCAGCCCGCCCGGGGCGGCAGCGGAACCCGGGCTTCTCTGAAGAGGGGAAGGAGCGGGGAGGCGGGGGAAGCAGGCCGGGGACCCAGACGCGCCCCCCTGGCCGCCGTTTCCGGTCAGGCCGGCCCGGCCCGCGCGTCCCCTTCCCCCACCGGGGCCTCAACTTCCCCCGGGAATCGCCACCACTTCCGGCCACGACCTGCCGGGGAGGCCGCGGCGGCCCCACCCCCCGAGCCCCCAGCCCGAGCCCCGGCGCTGCGCAGGCGCGCTCCCTCCCCGGCGCGGCCCCGCCGCGGCGCCGCGCAGGCGCGCTCCCCGCGGCTCCGCCTGGCGCGCCCTCGCCCGCCCGCGTCACCGGCCGCGCGCCCACTCACGCCCCCCCAGCACGCGCACGCGCACTCGCCCGCCCAGTCGCGCTCGCCCGCCCGCCTCCCCGCCCGCCCCCCGCCCGCAGCCGGGCTCCCCGAGACGCGCGCCCACCCCGGCCCCGGGTTCACGCCCCCCCGCCTCCGCGCCCTCCCCTCACCTCCTCGGTCCCGGGGCCGCCGCGCCGCACTCCTCCTCTCTCCTCCCTCGCGGATGGTGGCAGCGGCGGCAGCGGCGACTCAGACCCTGGGGTCAGGGGGACGGGCGCCCAGGCCGGAAGTGACCTTCTTGGCCGCTTCCGCCCGCGCTGCTCCCCCTCCCCTTCCCACCCCCGCGCCGGCCTCCACCCTGTCCTCGCCGCTCTAGGAAGGCGAGCCCGGCGACCCCCCCCAGCCGCCGCCCCCCCCAGTTCTATGGTGGGGAGCGGGCGCCCCTGGGAGCCACTTCCGGACGCGTCTAGGACACGGGTCTTCCGTCCCCGCTCTATGGCGCCGTGCGCCGAGGGGCTTCGGGCCCCGCCCCCTTCCAGGACAGGAGGCGCGGGCCCGGCCCGTTAGGCGGAGACTTCCGGGTGTCTCGAGAGGTGCCCCCCCCGCCCCGCCCCGCCCGGCGCCCGGCGCTCGCGCCTGCGCGGTCGGCGCCCCGCTCCAGCCTGGGGCGGAAAGGTGTGGGGGAGAGTGGCGGCGAGGGCCGCTCGTGCCACCCCAGGTCCTCCGGTCGTCTCTATCATCGTAACCCCTTCCGTGCCGGGGCTCGTGGCGGGTGCGGCGTCCGCTCGCAGAGGCAGCTCTGGGGCAGAGCTCTGACGAGCCCTGCCCGGTCCCGGGGTGAACTTTTAGGATGAGGATCCTGCTGCCCCCGAGGCAAGCCCCACAAGTGCCCTCGCTTACTGCACCTGCCACTCCGAGCGGCCAGCCCCTTCCTTCCCTGGGCCCCCTTTCCTCTGGGTCGGAGAGGGGAGCTGGACTCAGGTTTCCTCTGGGAAGCTCCCCGAGGGTCGGAGCCACCCTTGGAGCTAGGAGCGCTCCCTGTCCTCCAGCCTTGCCCGTCTCTTGGCCTCAGTGCCCTCCTTTTTCAGCGGGTAGTAGCACGTTGTGAACCTGCGAGGGCTTTGCATGCTTTAGGACCCATGAATAACCTGTTTCCATTTTGCAGATAACAAGGGACCCAGAGTTCAAGGCCGAGAGCCCCACGCCCAGAACGCAGAGCCTGGGCTCCAAGCGTGGCCTCGCTCCCGATTCTAGTATTTGACCATGCTTCCACATACGGCCTCCCATAGCGGACCGTCGATCCTAGCAGCTGGGGCTTCACCTGCTTCCCCCACGTGAGGCAGGCACTTAGGAAGCACTCGCTGAATGTTAGCTCTCTTTTCAGTGTCCTCCATAGTGTCCTCATAGGCCAAGTCCCTCTGGTCACTGTCGGCTCTGCACTTGGCTGGCTCTCACGTAAGTGGCACATGACTTACTGTGATTATTTATAACCGTTTTATGATCATCCTCATTGAAACAGTCACCAATAACAAATAAATAAATATAAACAACGAATTTTTTTGAGAAAGAGAGAGAAAGAAAGAAAAGAAAAGAAAAAAGAGTCACCAAGCTTGGGCATCAGGAGGATGGGGATGCACAGTTCACTTGTTGAATGACACCTCTCACAGCTTCAATTTAGTGAGATAATCTGTGCAAATGTGCTTAATTCAGGACCTGAGTCATAGTGAAGTCTCAGTGAAAATGCTAGTGATCGGTAAGACTCATTAGTATTATTACTTCTGCTCCGGCCACCGTGTGGGTCACGTCTCAGTCTGCATCAATCATGAGGTGTGCGTTGTTGATCTAGTAACATCCTTTGGCGGGCGGGGGGGGGGGGGGGGGGGGCGGGCCGGGGGGGGGGGAGCGTACTGTATGAAACGTACATGTAAATAGTAAGATGCCTGTGTCTCACCTTCAGAAATACCACAAAGGTAAATTTTTTTAAACTAATTATTATGGGTATGACCTTTACATCGTGAGAGCTGAGTATAAGACACATCTGTGCTCCTCTGACTCAGATCATTCAGTGTGTGTCTACAATGGCCGGGGGGGGGGGGGGGGGCACAGCTTCCTCTCTCTCCCCTCCCCGCCCTCCCAGCTGGCCAAGCTGGTGAGATCTGGAGTAGCTATCTTGGATCACCAGACAGAAGCTACGTATTGGGGATGGTGGAGTAACAAGCTAGGAGGGGCAAGACAGACACCTGATGGCTTTGTGAAGAACAGGTTCTGTGTGCCTCCGTGAGGAAAACTACCTTCTCTCTGATTGAAACCATTGATAATTCTGAGTCCCTCTTCAGACAGCCAAACCAATGATGGCATGTCTCCAAAACAGGATGGGGCTGCAGTAGAGATGGGTAAGTGATCACAGAAACCTGCCCTTCCCTTTCAAAGTATAGAATCATCCCTGGAACGCTTCTTCCCATCCAGGGACTGCAGTTACCAGTCTTGGCGTCTGAGTGTGGCCTCGTGATTGGTACTTATCACTAGGATTCGGGCAGAGGGACACAGACCTTTTCCAAGCCACAGCTCTTAAAAACAAGCATGCTTGCTCCGTGCTCTCTTCCCTCCTGCTGGCTGGGTGCAGAAAATAACCAGGTCCCAGGGCATGGTAGAGCCCCGAGAAAACTGGGTCCCTCCACAGACATCTCACCCAGGGCCCAATACCCACCCGAGGTTGTTATATCATCAAGAAATAAGCATCTAGGGACGCCTGGGTGAAGCCTCCACCTTCGACTCAGGTCATGATCCCAGGGTCCTGGGATCGAGCCCCGCATTGGGCTCCCTTCTCCGCGGGGAGCCTGTTTCTCCCTCTCCCACTCCCCCTGCTTGTGTTCCCTCTCTCGCTGTGTCTCTCTCTGTCAAATAAATAAATAAAATCTTTAAAAAATAATGAAATTCAAAAAAGAAATAAGTATCTAATTTGTACATGTACATGTACATGTTTATAGTAGCATGAGTCACAAAAGATGGAAAGAAGTGGCTGTTGAGAAATAAAGGAAATGTGGTTTATACATATATTATTCAGCCTTAAAAAGGAAGGAAACTGCGACACACACTCCAATATGGGTGAGCCTTGAGGATATTATGCGAAGCGAAATAAGACAGAAAGACAAATGCTGGACGATTCAGCTTCTATGAGGTACCTAGAGGACCCAGGTTCATGGAGACAGCAAGTAGAGTGGTGATTTCCAGGGGCTAGGAGCAAGGAGGGGAGGGGGAGTGAGTGTTTCATGAGTCTGGAGATTGAGTTTTGCAAGATGAAAAGAGTTCTGGAGACGGATTGTGATGGTTGCACAACAATGTGAACTAAAAAGTGGTTAAAACGGTAAATTTTATGCTATGTATATTTTATAACACTTAAAAATTTTCTAAGTAAAGGGCGCCTGGGTGGCTCAGTTGGTTAAGCGACTGCCTTCGGCTCAGGTCATGATCCTGGAGTCCCTGGATCGAGTCCCGCATCGGGCTCCCTGCTCGGCGGGGAGCCTGCTTCTCCCTATGACCCTCACCCCTCTCATGTGCTCTCTCTCTCTGTCTCAAATAAATAAATAAAATCTTTAAAAAAAAAAAAAAATTTTCTAAGTAAAAAAAAAGGAGAGAGGCGTGTAATATGATGTGCCATTATAATGTATATTGCTGATATATAATGTATATCACTGGTCTGAATGTTTATGTCCCCCCAGAATTCATGTTGAGATGTAACCCCCAAAAATGATACCAGGATATCAGTATTAGGAGATGGGGCCTTTGGGAGGTGATTAGGTCACAAGGGTGGAGCCCTCATGAACAGGATCAATGCCCTTATAAAAGAGACTCCGGAGAGATCTCTAGCCCTTTCCACCATGTGAGGATGCAGTGGGAAGCCAACTATGAACCAGGAAGGGGCCCCTCACCAGAAGGTGACCATGCTGGTGCCTTGATCTTGGACTTCCCAGCCTCCAGAACTGTGTGCAATACATTTCTGATGATCATAAGCACCCCCAGTCACAGTATTTATTACAGACTAAACCATATGTGTTTCTTTCTTCTGGAAGGTTCCTCTAACCTAACTAACACAGGGTTTCCAGATGCAGCGAACACCACGGCCATGCTACCCTTCAGGGACGCCTCAGCATCTAGATGGAATCGAAAGCCATGGGAATGAATAAGATGGTGCGGGAGGGAAGAAAGAGAATGGAGCATGCTTGCAGAGAAGGAAGCAGACGGCGGCCATCTGACCCGAGCTAGGCCAATCCGTGCCCTTCCTTGGGAGTCTTGTCTCTGGGAGGGAGAAGCCTTGCTTCTTCTCCACCGTGTGGAGGAAGCCAGTCTGCCGGAGGAGAAAACGTCCTACCCTGAGAGATGACAGGTGGGGATTGAATGACCTGGCTGAGCTCAGGTGCCCCCAGCATCCCCTAACCCCCCTGAGGTTTGGTTGTTCGGCTCACCCTTCCACTAAGTTAGTCCCTCCAGACTCCTTCCAGGAAATCCCCATTTTGGCCACTTGGGTTCGTGTCGCCGTGACCAAAGCACTGTGCACATGCAAGCCTCATTCGGGGTTGAAATGAGTGAATGAAGGCGGGCTGGGCGAGGTGATAAGTGAGCGTCCAGCGTGGCTGTGCTTGCAGAAACGCGGGGGTGCAGGGGCCCAAGCACCAGCTGCCACCCTCTCGTGTGTTTCCCCTGATGAAACCTCCTCAGCCAGAACAGCTGCGGTGTGGAGAGTGGACAGAGAGTTTGCTGCTGTTGTACAATCACTGAGAAGTCCCCTGAGTCACAGAGAAAGACACACGCACACGGTCACACTTCTGCCATGCTCATTATTATGATAATGAGCAACCATCTAGAGTCTTCATCCTGGGCTGGACTCAGTGCTGAGTGCATTGTTCCAATCCACGTGCTTCCTCCCCATCTCACCCCCAAGAGGTCGTGTGGACCCTTCCTCAAGGTTGTGGACCTCCAGATGCCGCACCGCGTCACCCGGGACCCTGTGAGAAATGCAGAATCCCAGGCCTTGCTCGGACCTGCCGAGTCAGAATGTGCATTTTAACCTGGTCCACAAGCGAAGTCTCACCCACGAAAAAGTTTGCAAAGACTTAGCGCCCAATAAACTACAGGATGCCCAGTTAAATTTGAATTTCAGGTAAATTATGAGTTATTTTTTAGTATAAAAATGTGCCGATACTTATCCAAAAAAAATTATTTGTGGCTTGTCTTAAATACAAACGGAACTGTGCATCCTGTATTTTTATTTGCTAAATCTGGTGACCCTGTGTAGAGGACGCTGTGGGTGCTTTTAGCACACCAGACACCCTCCTCGTCACGGGTTTCGCCAGATTTCCACACCTCCTCCTTGCATCTCAGGTGCGGGGGGGTGGGGGGCGGTGCATGGGAAGGAGGGGGACAGTTCCACCCCTGGATTTTATTTTTATTTTTATTTATTTATTTTTTTCAGATTTATTTATTTATTTATTTGAGAGAGAGAGAATGAGAGAGAGCATATGAGAGGGGTTAGGGTCAGAGGGAGAAGCAGACTCCCCACCGAGCAGGGAGCCCGATGCGGGACTCGATCCAGGCACTCAGGATCATGACCTGAGCCGAAGGCAGCCGCCCAACCAACTGAGCCACCCAGGCGCCCCCACCCCTGGATTTTAAAAAGTGGGAGTAACACCTGCCTTAGGTCCAAGCCAATCAAAGCAAAATCATGTCCTGTGGCCTCTATATTTGGGTAGGATGTAGCCCCATTCATGCCGGTGTGATAAAGAAGTGTATTCAGTGGGATTCTGACAAATAAGCTTGTCCTGGCTCTCTTCCCGGATGGTGGAATACAGGATGTGATGCTTGGAATGGTGGCAAGTCATCTTGCCACCATGAGGGATGATGAGAGATAGAAGCAGAAAAATGTTCACCTTTAGCCCAGAAGGCTGACCTATAACCTGCGTATTCCCGATAAGGATCAAATACGTGCTGGTTGCTACATTCTTAAAGGGTCTCGTGACTGTGTGTACAACCCACCCATAGTTAATACCAAACTGAATGATAAGCACCAGAGAAATCTTGTGAAAGTAGTTTTATGAGTAGAAATTTGAAGGAGACATCTATAATCAAATTCTCCCTGCACATCCCCTCCTCCCCGAGCACTAAGCTTATAAACACCAGCTTCATGCAGCCGACACACAGCTCTTTCTGCCCACGGATCCTGTCCCCGCACTATAATAAAAACACCTTTTGGCGCCGAAAACATCTCAAGAATGCTTTCGTGACCATTCGCTCACGGACCCACGTCAAGGGATACCAGTTTGAAGACAGATCCACACCACAGCCAGCAGAGCAGAGAGTGGGAGAGAAGACAAGCCCCTGGTGACTTTTTTTTTTTTTAAGTTGTATGTATTTATTTCAGAGACAGAGAGAGCATGTGCGCAAGCATGAGCGGGGGGAGGGACAGAGGGAGAAGCAGACTCCCCGCTGAGCAGGCTCCATCCCAGGACCCTGGGATCATGGCCTGAGTCACCCAGGTGCCCCTCCTGGTGACATCTTTAAGTGACTGAATCAAAGTGACCCTGGAGCTGGTCCCTTCCTCAGGACTTGCCTGCCGGCTGATAAATCCTCCCTTGAGTTTAAGCGAGTTGGAATCAAGTTTCCAGGACTGGCAGCTGACTGCATCTTGACTACTGTGGATAGAAACCATCCCTGCTTCCATTTCATGCAGGAGAAAACTGGCGACAGAGGAGGGGAGCATTGCAGTCCCCAAGCCAGCCTGCTGCTTTCCTAACTCTACCTTTGTCTGACACCCAAGGCCATGTTGGTACCCATTTCCCTCTTCACCCAATTTGGGGAAGCTCTGTGCTGGTGGAGGCACTCAAGACTTTCACGTGTTCAAAGACGTTCCTCTTCAAACTCACAATGGTTGTGCTTGAAGGGGGCAGGAGAGAAGCTTGGCCCCAAAGCAGCTGGAACTCGGAGACGTCCAAAAGTATGATCAAGACCATGCAGCAAGTGGGAACGGGGATCTGAGAGCAGCTACTGAGCCCTTCCCCAGCTCCTGGACCAGGCTCTGTCCTGTCCTCCCAGCCTACCAGCCTCCCCGCAGACCCGCTGAGCTTTGTCTCCAAAAACTCTTGACACCCAGAGAGGAAAAAGATGACCAAAAACGAAACAAAACACGCAAAAAAACCCAAAATGAAAAAAAACAAAAACCTCCACAAAGCCAAAAAGCTTTTAATAAACTTGATTTTAAACACATGCGATGACTTTATTGTTTAACAAGAAAAATATATTATGACCCCCTAGGTTTCATCCATTTCAAGTAAAACCTGCTTGAAGAGAAAATTAACAAGAGGTGGTAAGCGGTATCGGTTGGTGTAAACAAACCGTAAAACCTGTTCACTTTCCTCTTCGGGCAGCGAATTGTTCTCAGAGCCATAAAAGTTCATCATAAATTCCAAGTGGGTGTAAGGTTATGAGAAACACTCCTTGTTGCTGCAGGATTCAAGTTTTCAATAACGGTGTATTTATCTCGGGCAGGTTTTCCTGGTATTATCACAGGACATCAGATGTTTTGATCTGATCTCATGTCTTCCTGGGGCCAGAGGAGGGCAGGGCCCAGTGAACATGAGGGGCAGTGCCCCCGACTCGGACGCCCGGGGCCTAGTCCTCAGCCCTCCTCCTTGAGGCTGCCCGACGCTGTAGGGAGAGCCTTTGAATCTCAGTAGACGTCTGTGGAATGGCACAAAACAGCACATGAGGTCCTCAGTATCCCAGGGCAAGTGGCATTGGGGAAAACCCACATCACACAGTGATCTGCATTTCGTATTTATACAAGAATTTATACAAGTTATTTTTATTTATTTATTTTTAATTTTTTTTAAAAAGATTTTATTTATTTGTCAGAGAGAGAGAGAGAGTGAGAGTGAACACTCGCACAAGCAGGGGGAGCGGCAGGCAGAGGGAGAAGCAGGCTCCTCGCTGAGCAAGGAGCCTGACACCAGACTCAATCCCGGGACCTCAGGACCACAACCCGAGCCGAAGGCAGACGCCCAACTGACTGAGCCACCTAGGCATCCCAAGAGCGTTATTTTCCAGCTTGGTTGGAATTCTCTCTTGAAAAATGAAACTAAAAATTATTTAAAAAATTAAAAAGTTGATCCTCATTATATATGGATTCCATACCTGAGAATTGGCCTACTTGCTAAAAGTTGTTAGCCCCAAATCAGTGCTTGTGAGAAACCAACCCTGCCGATGCCCTGATCTTGGACTTCCAGCCCCCAGAACTGGGGGGTGGGGAATAAATCTCTGCCTTGTAAGCACCGAGGTCTGCAGTATTTTGTCATGGGAGCTCCAGCAGACTAATACAGCATGACCGCAGAAATCCTGAATGCCCCCGACGCACAAGTGACACCTATTCTTTATCACTGCTTCCTCAGCCCCTGGCCACCCTGCCCTGCACTAACCTTCCAGGCTTCCTGAGCTTCCCCTGGGACCAGTCCTCCAGAACCTTCAATCATTCTGACTTTGACTGCGGGCGGTTCTGGTGGCTTTGATTGGCCTTCCAATTCTTACCCCAGTGCATCTAACTGACTTCACCCCCAGAACTCTAGCCATAAGGAGGCAGGAGAGGTCATTTTGGCTTCCAACCTCCTGAGACAAGACACGTGGCTATCACCTCCGCCGAGAAGCTGCGTTTGCTCTGGGCAGATGTGTGGAAACAGAGCTGGGCAGAACTTTCCAGGGAATTCTCTGGGTTGGCAGGTAAGGTCAGCTTGGGTCCCTTGGGCCTTCGGCCCTGCTCACCGTCTGCCTGTCCAGGCTCTGCCGGCCAGTTGAAGACCTGCTGCCTGGGCCACACAAGGGCCACAGAACAGAAGACCAGGCTCACCACACCCGCTGCTGGTTGTGAAACTTCGGTCTTATGCCTCTCTCTCTTTCTGTCTCTTGGGGAAGCCTCACTTGTCCCAACTGTAAAATGGGCTGATGCTTTGATCTGTTCTGCAGTCCCACAGAGAGAGCGTAGGGTGGAATAACTTAATAGGCAGTGTGTGCCCATCATTAAGCAATTCATTCATAATTTAACTATTCATTCCCGAGTGTTTCCTGAGGCCTGGTGAAGATGACTCACACTCACAATCCAGCCCCCAGGGGCCCTCGTTGGGGGGTGCAGACTGGCTGGCTGGCTCTGTAATCACTCATCCATCACCCTTTTATCCAATAAACATCACCTGAGCCTCCGGGTACCGGGGGCTGGACACCCGGGCATGCACCAAATCCCCTCCCCACCCTGGAGGATCTCCCTGCTTTAAAGCACCATACAAAAGAGAAAACGTTAATTATTATTTTGAGTAATAATTATAGTGGTGCTACAAAGGAGCCCAAAAGCTTTGGTAGGATATGGGCCAAATTTGCTGCCAAAAGAATTTTTGCCCTCAGGCCTGGGAAGTAAGGTAAGAACCACTTTCCTTCAATCCTTATGTACTCACTCAGAGGCAGGCCCCAAACTGGGAACTGGCAACAACTGGGTCTCTGTTATTGAGCTGCTCACCAGAGGATGAGCAGGGCAGATACAAAAAATAGTCCAAGCACGAGATGGAGAGAGAAGGGGCACTGTGGAAGCTCAGATGAGGAGCTTCGTCCAGATTTACTGGGGTGGGAGTGGTCTGGGAAGGCTTCCTGGAGGAGGCAGCATCTGAACAGATTGCTGAGGAATGTATGATGTTACCAGGTGAAGAAGTGGAAGGAGGACATCCAGGGAGTCATTCCTTCTTTCCATTCCTCAGCAATATTTATAGTGCACTCGAATGCTGGAGAAACAGCGCTGTGTGTGGACACTGCATAGGTGATCAAGGTGGTATGACATGAATGGCTACTTAATTTGTGAGGCCCACTGCAGAATGAAAATGCAGAGCTCCATGCTTTAAAAAGGGGGTTGGGGCACCTGGGTGGCTCAGTCCCTTAAGTGGCTGACTCTTGATTTCAGCTCAGGTCATGATCTGAGGGTCCTGGGATAGAGCCCCACGTCGGGCTCTGTGCTCAGTGGGGAGTCTGCTTCAGGATTCTCTGTCTCCTCCTGCCCCCCCACTTTCTCTCTCTATTAAATAAATAAATCTTTTAAAAATAATTTAAAACAGTTTAAAAAGGAGTTAAGATCTCCCACTCCCCCTGCTTGTGTTCCCTCTTTGCTGTCTCTCTGTCTCTGTCAAAAAATAAAAATCTTAAAAAAAAAAAAAAGGAGTTAAGAATCTCAAGATGGCCCCAGGAGGGCATTCAACGGAGCAGGGGGCCCTTCTTCTTCTGTTGTGTTTTTTTTTTTTTTAATCAGAGCAGAAAGCAGACGCTTAACTGAGCCACCCAGGCACCCCCAAATAAATAAAATCTTAAAAAAAAAGAATAGGTGCCCTACACATGAATTGCACAAGACATGAGTAGACAACATTCTGTGGTAAAGTAAGCTGTTTTTACTATATGGGGCCAGGGTGGGGGGTGGGGGGTGGGGGGTTGGTGTTCAACTTTGCAACTGGGTTGGGCTTGCATTTATCAGTTATGTTAACTGTAGGCAAAGTAAAAAAAAAAAAAAGCTAATGTTCATCAGCTCCTTACTCTCTACCAGGCATGATCTAGGTGCTTTGCATGTATTCATGCAGGGAGCCGCCCAAGGACCCTGTGAAGGGGTGACTATTCTAATGTGCTGCTGAATGCCAGACCCAAGAATGCTGGTGCGTGCATCACAATCCCCTGGAGGGCTTGTTAAAACAAAGTGCTGGGCCCAACACCCCCAGAGTTTCTGATTCAGTGGGTCTGAGGTGGGGGCTGAGAATTTGCATTTCTGATGAGCCCCCAGGTGATGCTCTGTGGCTTGTCTGGGACCTGATTCAGAACCTTTGGGCCACTGTGATGGAGCACAGTGATCACGTCTGAAGGAAAGTGGTGTTGGGCTGAGGGCTGGGGTGATCCTCACACCCTACCTACAAGTACCTGGCCACGTGGGAGGAGGTGGCTGAATCCTGCTCTCCATCTACTTGCTGCACCCATGCATGGCTCAGGCCCACAGTCCTTCTGAGGGCAACCTTTTCTGATTTGCACCAAGGCACCATATAAGAGAGGAATTCTGGATCTGAAGGGGTCCGATTATGTGGGATCTTGCAGGCCAGAGTCAAGGGTTTGCACTGGAGAGTTTTAAGCAAAAGAGTGACATGTTCCTATTTAAGATTTAAGAACTCTCTGATGAACGGAAAAATCAAAATGTGATATACATATATAATGAATTATTAATCAGTCTTAAAAAGGAAGGGAATTCCGACACCCGCCACATCATAGATGAACCCAGAGGACATTGTGCTACATAAGTCAGTCCCAAGAAGACAAACGCTGCCTAATCCCACTTATATGGGGTACCAGGGGCTGGGGCAGGGGGCAGGAGGGAGAATGGGGAGTTGTTTAATGGACAGACTTTCGGTTTTGCAAGAGGAAAGAGTTCTGGACATAGATGGTGGTGATAGTTGCACCACAGTGAATGTTATTAATGCCATTCTACTGTGTACTTAAAAATGGTTAAAATGGTATGGGGCGCCTGGGTGGCTCAGTTGGTTAAGCGACTGCCTTCGGCTCAGGTCATGATCCTGGAGTCCCTGGATCGAGTCCCGCATCGGGCTCCCTGCTCAGCGGGGAGTCTGCTTCTCTCTCTGACCCTAACCCCTCTCATGTGCTCTCTCTCATTCTCTCTCTCTCAAATAAATAAATAAAATCTTGAAAAAAAAAAAAAAAAAAAAAAAAAAATGGTTAAAATGGTAAATTTTACATGTATTTTATCACACACAAAAATGATCCCTCTGGCTGCTAGAGAAGGGGCTGGGTGGGAGGAGGCCAGAGCGGCGGCAGGACACCAGGGAGGCCGATGCAGTTGTTCAAGTGAGAGGTCAAGGGTACTCAGGCCAGGTGACAGCGTCAGGAGAAGTGGACAAACTGTGACCACCCTGAAGGCAGCGCCTACGGGACCTGCTGATGGACTGGATGTGGGGGCTGATGGGGGAAGTAGAAGGAGGGCGACGCTTCCATGTCTGGCCCGGGCACCTGGACGAACGACAGATCCATCTTCTCGGAGGCGGGAAGAAGCGTTTCCTTGCTGGGGGTTGGGAGCAAAAGCTCCTGCCCACCTTACAGGTTTGCGATGTCCAGTGGGCGACGGGATGCGAGTGGGAACAAGGTCAGCTGTGTTCCGGGAGCAGGAGGAGGCCGCGGTGGCTGGAACTCCTGAAGCAGGAGGGCAGAGGGCGCCGAGAGGCGGGCCCGGCAGGACGTCCGGATTCAGCCACTAACCGCAGCAAACCTGGGGGAAAGTTACCGTCCGGGGACGACGTCTCCGGTGCGCCCGGGCGCACGCGGCTTGTGTGAGCCGTCCTCAGACACACAGCTTCGGCCCATCTCTTAAGATTTCTTCCTGCTCGGAAAACCAACTCTTCCCGTTCCGCGATGGGGAAACTGAGGCAGCTGCCCTGTCCGATGGGAGCACGCCAACGACGTGTGGCCGGCAGCACCTTCTCCCGATTCACGCAGGAGCGGACACTGAGGCCAGACGCTGGGCGCCAGGCTCACGGCGGAGGAGCCGAACCAGGGCGCCCAGGCCGGCCCCAGATACGCGGGTCCCAACGCGCGCCCACCTTGGACCCTGTCAGCGCCGCCCGAACGGAGTAGGGGACGAAACGCGCAAGAAGACACACCCGCAGGCCTGACTGGCGCAGAACTCTGGCGGGGCCCCTCCTTCTCGCCTGCCCACCCCGACGGCCCGGGGATTTCATTTCCCGAGCGCCCGCCGGCGTCCAACCTCCACCTGTCTCACGACAACGCCGCCATGACCCCTCCTTCTCCCTGCCTCGGCCTCCCCGTCGGCACGTCTGCGCATGCCCGCGTCCGCGTGCGAGCCAATGGGAAGCCCTGTAGGCATTCTGGGAAGTGTAGTTCAAAGCCTGGCGCGCCGAGAGGCCTTGTTTGTCTGGGCTAATAGGCCGCTGGCCGTGCTCGATGCACCTTGGAAAGTGTAGTTCAGAACTATTTGGAGATGGGCGTGAGAGATTCGTCACGGCGAGCGGCCAATGGGAAGCGTCCTTTTGCCGCGATGCTTCCTGGGAAATGTAGTTCTAGGTGAGGCCGGTGGGGCGCGGGGGGGGCGGTGAGGGGCGGAACGGACGCCTCGGTATCTGAGTGTTAGGGGGAGGGGGACGGATGAGTTTGGCGCAAAGCCTGCCGGGGCATGGAGTCCCGGTGAGCTTTGTGCGCATGTGCGACGAGGTGAGGGGGCGTGGGGGGCCTCGTCTGGGAGAGTGAGGTGAGCGAGAGGGGAAGGGGGGTTGGGGGGGCCGTTGGATGCGGTTTGGGGAGGGGGGGCTGGAGGCCGGAGGCCGGAGGGATGGGGGAGCAGGGGGAGGGGAGAAGAAGGGGGCCAAGCGAAGCGGGAGGTAGGCGAGGGGGATGGGAGAGGGAACGGGAGGGGGAGGGGCTGGGGAGGGTCGGGAGGTGGGAGGGGGCTGCGGCCCCTCGGGGTGGAGGACGCGGGGGAGAGTGGAAAACCGGGGGCGGGGTGTGGGGGAGGGCCCCGGAGGGGGGGGCGGGACGGGGGCCGGGTCCTGGGGCGCGGGAGTCCCGCGGGCGCTCGCACTCGTGCGGGGCTCTGGGCGTCCGAGGCGGAGGCTGGCCGGCGCGCTCCCCTCTGGGTGCAGAGCGCCCAGGTCGGGGGCTCGGGGGC
Organism: Halichoerus grypus; assembly: GCF_964656455.1. Classification (NCBI taxonomy): domain Eukaryota; kingdom Metazoa; phylum Chordata; class Mammalia; order Carnivora; family Phocidae; genus Halichoerus; species Halichoerus grypus. The sequence continues at coordinate 58,518,826 of NC_135726.1, forward strand.
TTGGTGCACGGGAGGCAGTTGGCCGGCGGGGGAAAGTGCTCCAGGCTGTGTTCGCCTGCCGAAGCTGCCCCCCGAGCCGGCCTCCAGTCACCCTCTGTGCCCGCTCTTGGGTCCCAGTCCCCTCTTCCGATGGCCGTGCGCCTGTTGGCGACTAGCGGTGTCCCCCAGCGCCTCCCCGAGTGGCAGTAAGCGCGCTCCCGCTCTGCTTGAGCACTTGCTGGGGCAGGTGCTGCTCTCAGCGTTTTCCTTTTTTTTTTTTTTTTTAAGATTTTATTTATTTGACAGAGAGAGAGAGACAGCGAGAGAGGGAACACAAGCAGGGGGAGTGGGAGAGGGAGAAGCAGGCTTCCCGCCGAGCAGGGAGCCCGATGCGGGGCTCGATCCCAGGACCCTGGGATCATGACCTGAGCCACCCAGGAGCCCCTGCTCGCAGCGTCTTGCTTTGCCTGGCGACTCGCACTCACGCTGGGTCTCTTGTATCGGGAGGGTCTTTCTCCCCATTCTACAGCCCAGGAAATGGAGAGCCCGTGTATAAAAGGTGCTATTGTACTTTGTCCGAGGACAGATAGCTGGTTGGCTGCAGAACTGGGATTTGCTCCAGAGCCCTTGTGCTCCGAGTAAATATTTGTCCAGTGGACGGGTGGCTCTCAGCCGGGGGTACGGGACAATATCTGGAAACCTGTTTGGAGTCACAGCTGGGGAGTTGGGGAGACAGCTACTGGCATCTGGTGGAAAGCCGCCAGGGATGCTGGTAAACCTTTCGCAGGGCATGGGACGGCTGCCACGACACAGAATTATCCAGCCCTGTGTATGACGAGCGCTGAGTTTGGAAACCCTGCAGTAGACACACAAGTCTTCATTGAGCGCTTACTGTATGCTGGGCCCCTTCTAATTCATATCCCTAGCAGCCCCGTGTGGGGAAGGAGCTGTTATCAGTGCTGGTTTACAGGTGGACAAATTCAGCCGGCAGAGGGGCAGGCAAGTCATGGGTCCAAGGTCACACACTGGGTAAATGGCAGAGCTGGAAGTGGAAGCGTGGCAGCCAAGGTCCAGAGCCCACCCCTTCAGCGTTTGTTAACTGAGCGCGCCATGCAGAGGTGCTGGGTGCAGCTGGCGTGGGCTCTGGAGTCCCACAGTTCCAGGTTTGAGTCCTGCCTGAGTCCGTTTCTCCTTCTCACAGGGCTGTTGGGACGCTCGGGTGGGGCAGTGTGAGGCAGATCCCACTCCGCGGCTGTCTCCTGAGGTCTCCAGGGTGCCTGGTTGGGCTGGACAGTACTCCTTGGACATAGCAGTGTTACCGGTATTCTAGTGGAGGTGACACAGGGCACTCTAGCAGCCCCTGGAGGAACTGGACCCTCAGTGGGTGGTAAGGATTGGTTCACGTGGCGGAACGACCTTACTTACGGCTTAGTATGTGCTTTCTCAGGGGTGGTGGCCCCGGAGAAGGGTCCAACTGGCCCTGCTCTGAGGAACTCACTGTGGACAGCTGGTGGCTACCCATGAGCCCCCCACCCCCCCCGAGATTGTGGGACCCTGCAGCTTGATGCCTGAGGCCTGGCTCCCTCAGGTCAGATTCCAGTCCCATCCCGGAGGGATCTTTCTCACAGCAGAGTGGGCTTCTCTGCATCTTTGGAGACTCAGTTCTGGCCCAGGTCTCCTGGGAAGCCCTCCCTGCCACTCCCAGGCTTGTCAGTCCTCGAATGGAGGGATGGGTGGGCAGGTGATGTTGAGACTGGCTGTGGAACCAGGCACACCTGGGTGTGAGTTTAGGCTCTGTTACTTATTACCTGGGTGACTTTGGGCAAGATGTCTTTACCTTCTCCATTTGCAAAATGGGGGCAATAATAATACTAATCTCATAGAACTGATCATCCCATAAATTTTCTTTGAGTGCCAACCAGCATGCTGGGCTCTGTGTCTGTGGTCTCTTGCTCTCCTGAAGCTTAAATTCTCATGAGGGAAGACAGCACACAAATATAACACCCCGTCTTGTTAAACACTAAAAGGAAATTAGTAAAGGTGACAGGATAGTAACTGCACGGTAGGGTGTGTGGATGCTGTGTTAATCGGATGATTTGAGGAGGCTCTCCAAGTAGGGGAAATTGCATGGAGGCCTCAAAGAGGAGAAGGAGCCAGCTGAGCAAAGAGGAGGGGCGGGAGAAGAGCAGGTACAAAGGCCCTGGGGTAGGACTGGCCTTGAGTCTGAGAATATAATCAAGGAGCCAGTGTGGCTGGAGGAGAGAGAGCCCGGGACAGAATGGTAGGAGACAAGAAAGGTAGGCAGATGTGAGACTTTGTGTAGCAAAGAAGCAGAGCGTTTTCAGTGGGGGAAGTGACATAATGTGATTTGTATTGAGGGGAAAAAACCCTTTCTGATTGCTGTGGGGTGATTTGCGTCTAGGGCGGCAGGCTTGGGAGCAGGGAGATGATGAGGGGGGCTGTGGTGGCCGGCCCAACAACGAGATGATGTCCACGGTCAGTGGCGTAGTAGTTAAGAGCCAGGGCTTTGGACTGGGGCTGTCCAGGGGACCTTTCAGCCCAGCTACTCAGAGCCTGTGCCCCAGAGCCAAGGATCTTCTCTCTTGACCTCCTTTGCTCTGCTGCAAAATGCGGTTGGCCACAGAAATTTCTCGTATCAAAAGGAGAGTTGTTCAAACACAGACTTTCTCCTAAATCTCATCGGTCAGAGCCCTCGTCTACCTCCTGCCTGTGGTCGAGAGGACTGTCCTTCAGTCGTGATTGAGAGCAAGCTGCTGTAGCTAGGAGGCCCCAAACACAGTGGCTCAAGTCAGATAGAAAAACTTGTTTTCTTTTTTTTTTTTTAAAGATTTATTTATTTACTTGACAGAGAGAGACACAGCGAGAGAGGGAACACAAGTGGGGGAGTGGGAGAGGGAGAAGCAGGCTTCCCGCGGAGCAGGGAGCCCGATGCGGGGCTCGATCCCAGGACCCTGGGATCATGACCTGAGCCGAAGGCAGACGCTTAACAACTGAGCCACCCAGGCGCCCCAAAAAACTTGTTTTCTGACAGTGCAGCGGTGTTCTGGGTGGGCTCAGTGCCGTGACCCACAGGGTCATCCAGGATCCCTTCTGTGTTGGTCTCCCACCATCCTTTAGGTCAGGGGTTGACAAACTTTTTCTGGAAAGAGCCAGATAGTAAATGTCTCTAACCATGTGGGCAGCTTTGCAGGTTATTCAGTCTCTGCTGAATCTACTCAGCTCTGCCTTCTGAGCTCAAAAGCAGCCATGGATGGTGCATGAGTAAATAGGCATGGCCGTGTACCAGTAAAACTTTATTTAAAAAGAAAAAGCAGGCACCTGGGTGGCTCAGTCGGTTAAGCGTCTCCCTTTGGCTCAGGTCGTGATCCCAGGGTCCCGGGATCGAGCCCCATGTTGGGCTCCCTGCTCAGTGGGGAGGCTGCTTACCCCTCTCCCCCTTGCTCGTGCTTTTTCTCTCGCTACCTCTCTTTTTCTCCCTCTCAAATCAATAAAAAATCTTTTAAAAATTAAAAAAAAAAAAGGGCAACCGGCTGGCTCACTTGGTAGAGCATGCGACTCTTGATCTCGGGGTTGTAGGTTCAAGCCCCACATTGGGTATGGAGAATACCGAAAAATAAAATCTTAAAAAAAAAAAAAAAGATAGGCTGCAGGCCAGATTTGGCCCACAGGTGGCTGTTTGCTGACCCCAGTCCTAGTGGTTCTCAAGCGTTTCGAACTCAGGACTCCTTTATATTCTTAAAAATTATTGGAGATCCCAAAGCATTTTTATTTATAGTAGTTGTGTCTATGGGTATATATCATGTTAAAATGTAAGGCCAAAGAAATTTCAGAGTATTTATTAATGCATTTAGAAACAGAAGTAATCAACCTTTCACATATTGACATAAATAACATTTTTTAAATGGAAAATAACCGTGTTTTCCAAAACAAAAAATTGGGAGATGTGGCATTATTTTTCTGCGAATCTCTCCAGTGCCTGTGGGCTGTAGGACCCCCAGCTGCCTCCCCCTGCTGGATGCCGGCAGCACCGTTCCCTGCCCCCGTCCAGCAGTCAGGAGTCTCCGGACATGTCCAGCTGTTTCCCGGGGTCACGTCATCCCTGGTGGAACCACTGCCGCGTCCGGGTCCCCTCCTTCAGGAATGGGGAAGAGGAAGAGGAGGGCACACAGCTTCCTTGGGGGCGGGGGGATTAGACAGAGGAGGAAGGGGAGAGTGGATGGGGGCCAAGTCCTGCAGTCCGCCGTGGTTCCCGATCCCTGGACGTGACTGGGGGCCCATCCGTGTATGGGGCAGCTTAGGCAGCCGCAGGAACACCCCAGACTGGGGCTTCAACAACAGACGCTTATTTCTCAGTTCTGGGGCAGAGTCCACGGTCAGCTGCAGGGAGACCGTGTCTGGGCGGCAGTGGGCAGCCTGCTTATCTTCTCACGTGGCAGAGCACATCCGGGAGATGTCTGTTCCTCTAAGGGCACCGATCCCGTCGGATTCCGACCTCATCCTTATGGCTTCTCTCAGTCTCTTCTGCCAGTTTTATTGAGGTGTAACCAACATACAGTGTTCTGTTAAGATACACGTGACAATCTGACGTGGGTACATTGTGACACGGTCGCCACGGTGAGTTCGGTTCACGTCTGTTGACTCGCATAGTCACCCTTGTTTTTTCTTGTGATGAGAGCTTGTAAGCTCACTGCCCTAGCAGCTTCCAAGCAGACGGCGCGGTCTCGTGAGCCCCAGTTGCCACGCTGTATGGTAGACGCCCCCCCACGACTTACTCGTCTGCTAACCGAAGCTTGTACCAGCTCAGCCGACATCCGTGTGCTCCCACTCATCTCCCCAAGCCCACCTCCAGATACCGTGGTGCTGGGGTTAGAGCTTCGTGTGGATTTGGGGGACCGTGAATGAGGAAGCGGTGCAGGGTGGCTTTGGAGCAGGCATCGTGAGCATCTGCTGCAGGGGACGCTGGGGCCGCGGGGTGTGCGTGTCATCGGGGCGAGCAGTTACGGTGACGATGGCGCTGACGAGAGCTCAGGGCTCTGAGCGCTTGCTGGTGCTGCGCGCCGTTCCAGCTCTCTGTGTGTTTACCCGTCACACGGAGCTGAGGGAGGAGACCGAGGAACAGCGGGGCCCGCGGCCACCCGCAGGGAAGGGCAGAGCCAGGGTCTGAGCCTGGGCCGTCCCAGGACGGGCATCCGAATCTGCCTTCCTTCGGCACCTGTCGTGTGCGGGGCCCTGGGCACAGCAGCCCGCAGGCGCCTTCCTGCCCAGGCACTCCTCCCTCGGCCGTGCGAGGTAGGGGAGCACTGCGACCTGCAGGGGAAACGGAGGCACAGAGGGCACCGGCCCTGACCTCTGACGTGGGCACGCGTGGGGTGCACCCGGCCGGAGGCAGTGGATTCTCGAGTCACCGAGCTGGGCTCTGACGGTGCTGAACTCCCCTCCCCACAGGCGCTGCCGTCCCCGCGGGGCTCACGACCCCCATGGAGGTCCCGTCTCCCCAGCCCGTGAAGCAGGAAGGCCCGCCGGCCGAGGGCCTGACCCTGGACTCGCCCTGGCACCGCTTCCGGCACTTCCACCTGGGCGACGCGCCGGGCCCCCGCGAGGCGCTGGGCCTGCTGCGTGCCCTGTGCCGCCAGTGGCTGCGGCCCGAGCTGCACACCAAGGAGCAGATGCTGGAGCTGCTGGTGCTGGAGCAGTTCCTGAGCGCCCTGCCCGCCGACGTCCAGGCCTGGGTGTGCAGCCGGCGGCCCCGGAGCGGGGAGGACGCCGTGGCCCTGCTGGAGGAGCTCTGGGTGAGCGCAGGGTCGGCGGGGGGGGGGCCCTGCTCGCACCCACGCCCCTCAGCTGCCCCCTCACCTGGCTGGAGGCCGGCCTCCCCGCTCCCTGCCTGGCCTCTGCTCTCCCAAGGGCCGCTGGTCTCAGGACACGATCGAGCGTGGGAGGCCGTGGGGGGGGGCGCGCGTCGGGCTGTAGCGCGGTGCAGAGGGGTGGTCCCCGAGACGCCCTCCTGTTGAACCATTCAGAAGGACTCAGAACCATCCGAGAGCCGTCTTGCTCACAGTTGGGCTTTGTCACGGCAGAAGGACGCAGATCCGGTCAGCAGGGGGAGGAGGGGCAGGGCTCCAGCCCAGCCCCGTGCACGGAGCCTCTAGCTGTCCTCCGACGGGGGCATGTGGACGGTCCTCCTGGCCACGGAGCGTGACAGGGTGCATGTGGGATCGCCGGCCGGGCTGGCTCCTTGAGCCTTGGTGCCTGGAGTTTCTGCTGGGCTCCCCCGTGCACGCATGACCTGCCTCGCCTTCCAGCCCCCCTGGAGGCTGAGCGCATCTGGGTGTCTGAAAGCCTCCGTTATAAACTGCACTGTTGGACTGGCCAGTGTGGCCCCAGGCCCCCACGCACACAGTCGCTCGTGTCAGGTAGGATGCCCCAGGGCCTTAGAGGTCACCTCCCGGGGGACCAAATGCTTTACTAAAGGCAGGGGGTCGCCCGCCAGGAGCCTGTGGGCCCTGCCCCCACCCGGTTTTGTGGAGTGTGACAGAACCTCCCGGGGGCACAGCCGGGCCGGTCCATTCACGCGGTGCCTGTGGCCCTTTTGCCACAAGGACTGAGCGGGGCAGTGCGGACACAGACAGCCGAAAACCTTTACTCTTGGTCCATTGTAGGAAAAGCCCGCTGACCCGCGGTTTAGAGCCATGCTGTCCAGTGAAAATCGGACGTGAGCCCTGTCCGTAGCATGTTAGAAAGGGTGGAAGGAACATGCGGCTTTAATTTGTTGAACTCAGCGTTTCCAGCCTGTTACCACCTTGGCAGGTGGCACGTGTCCCCTTTCCAGGGGCTCAGCAGCCACATGTGGCCGCGTGGTGAGAGGTGGCGAGAGCCTGGCGGGCGCGGGGGTGAGCAGTCAGAAAGATGGGAGAGTACCCACTGTGAGTGCCCGTGGCGCCCTGCCAGGTGCTGGGGACGCAGCGTGGTCTTGTCGGCCCCTTCCGTCGCTGAGGCCCGGCTCCTCTGATAGGCTCTCCCCCGCTTCCCGGGACCAGCCTCACCCCTCTGGGGCCTCCCCTCACGGCCACTTCTCTGGGTCATGGTTCCCTGTCGCTGCCGCCGTCACACGTCACCGCAGAGCCCGTGCCTTAAAGACAACCCAGACGAGCTCACTCGGAGCTCTGGAGGCCAGGAGTCCGACTCGGGTCTGGCTGAAACCTGGGTGTGGGCAGGGCTGTGTTCCTCCTGGAGGCTCCGGGGCAGAATCCATCCCTGGGCCTCACTTGACCTCTGCTTCCAAGGTCACGTCCTCTCCTGAGCCCGACCCTCCTGATGATGCTGGGCCGTCCAGATAATCCTGGGCTGTCCCTCACGTCAGTCACACCTGCAGAGTCCCAGCCCTTCCGCCACGTGAGGGCGCAGAGCCACGAGCCCCGGGACCAGGGACCGTTGTGCCTGGTGCAGAGGCAGGTGCGTGTCCGAGGACTCGGAAGTGGTGTGGGAGCACGGCGTCAGATTCTCGTGGAATCGTGGTTCCCGGTGATTCCCTGATGGCTTCCCTGGGCGCCGGGGAGTCGTTCTCTCTCTCTGGTAGGAGAGCAGCCTCGGGCTGGGAGCCGGCCGGAGCATCCCTGGGGTGATGCTGTTCTGCGGGATCGCACCGAACCGTCCGCGGCCCCTCTGATGCCGCTTCCCCGTTGCTGGTGGGACAGACAGCCATTTAAAGCAAAGGTGTGAAGAGTGATGGTAGCCTGGGCGTCAGGCCTTTGCACTCAGCCTGTGGCGGAGGGGCCTGGAGAGCTAGAGTGTGGCAAATGCCTCCGGGACGAGGGTGTCTCTGAGGTCTGGGTTCTCGCCTGTGTGGGGCAGAGCCTTCCCCGATGCATCGTGCGCGCGCTGCTGCCGCCAGCCCGTGGTTCCAGCCCTCGGCTGCCCGGAGCACGGGGGGCTTTGGAGATCCCTGCGGCGGCTTTGGAGATCCCTGGCTCCAGCCCTCGGCTGCCCGGAGCACGGGGGGCTTTGGAGATCCCTGCGGCGGCGTCTCTCTCTCGGGAGCTGAGTCTCCTGTTAGCAGGTGCCGGGGCCACGGCTTCGGTGTATTTTTTTTTTTAAGATTTTATTTATTTACTTACTTGACAGAGAGAGGGAACACAAGCAGGGGGAGCGACAGGGAGAAGCAGGCTCCCTGCTAAGCAGGGCGCCCGACGAGGGGCTCGATCCCAGGACCCTGAGATCACAACCTGAGCCACCCAGGCACTTGGCTTCAGTGTATTTTTAACTTTTTGGGGGGGGGTGTACAGTTCTCTGCATTGTCAACACACGGTGGTTAATTGTAGCGATAGTCAGGACGCAGACCTGTGCCATCCCCCCAGAACCCGCGGGCCGTCCTCACAGGCGCCCTTGCCCCGGACCCCCGCGGACCGCCCTCACAGGTGCCCTCGCCCCGGAGCCCTGCGGGCCGTCCTCACAGGCGCCCTCGCCCCGGATCCCCGCGGGCCGTCCTCACAGGCGCCCTCGCCCCAGAACCCGCGGGCCGTCCTCACAGGTGCCCTCGCCCCGGACCCCCGCGGGCCGTCCTCACAGGTGCCCTCGCCCCGGATCCCCGCGGGCCGTCCTCACAGGCGTCCTCGCCCCGGACCCCCGCGGGCCGTCCTCACAGGCGCCCTCGCCCCGGATCCCCGCGGGCCGTCCTCACAGGCGCCCTTGCCCCGGGGCCCCGCGGGCCGTCCTCACAGGTGCCCTCGCCCCAGAACCCGTGGGCCGCCCTCACAGGTGCCCTCGCCCCGGAGCCCCGCGGGCCGTCCTCACAAGCACCCTTGCCCCGGGGCCCCGTGGGCTGTCCTCACAGGCGCCCTCGCCCCGGAGCCCCGCGGGCTGCCAGTCTGCGGTCCATCTTCTGGGGAAGCACAGAAAGAACTCACAGTGGGTGAGCTTTGGGGGCTGGGTCTTTTGCTCAGCGCGATGCCTTTGAGATTGACCCATGTGGTCGCGCGTGTTGGTAGTTGGTTCCTTTTTCACGCCAAGTAGAACCCCGTGGTGTGGACACACCAGTTTCTCTGTCCCTCCCCTGTTGAAGGACCCAGAAGTGGTCTCCAGTGTTGGGTGATTTTTTTTTTTTTTAAAGATTTTACTTACTTATTCATGAGAAAGAGAGAGAGAAGCAGAGGGAGAAGCAGGCTCCCAAGGAGCAGGGAGCCTGACGCGGGACTCGATCCCAGAACCCCAGGACCATGACCTGAGCCGAAGGCAGACGCTTAACCATCTGAGCCACCCAGGCGCCCAAGCGTTGGGTGATTTTGAATGCAGCTGCTTTAAAGACCTTGGTGTGCATTTCTGCGCGAACACGAGTTTTCATTTAGCCAGAGTGGATCGCCGGGAGTGCGAGGCCTGGGTTTCGTGGCAGGCGTGTTTGATTTTAGAAGAAACCGCCGAACTGCTTCCTGGGGTGGCTGTGGCTTTTGGCATTACCACCGGCAGCGTGTGAGCCTCCATGGTTCTAGGGGCTCTTCCTGGCTGCTCCGATTCCGGGGGCCGGGAGAAAGCCCTACCCGGCCGAGCCGGCCTGGTGGAAATCATGACTTGTTGTGGTTCGTCTAGCAGTGACTAGAACATAGGCCCTCGAGCGCGGGGGCTTTGTCTGTCTTGTTCACTGCTGTGTCCCCGGTGCTTTGAGTAGTGCCTGGTACGTAGTAGGTGCTCAACAAGGGGCTTGCCAGGGAGCGGTGAGTAACCCCCAGGCCTCCTCTGTGGGATGCAGGCGGGCAGTGCGAAGTTTCCTGTCAGGTCTGGAGGGAGAGCCTGGTCTGTTCTGCAGGTTAGGGGAGACGGCGGAGGGGGGACCGAATTGGCCACGGTCAGTCACCTGCATCCGGTCCCAGGCACACAATAGCCAGGGGGCCGGGTGTCTGCCAGCCCAGGAACCCAGAGGAAAGCGGGTGGGCGGTCAGGAGCTGGGAGGCTGGGAGAGCCCGGGCGGCAGTCAGCACAACAGGAAACGCCCGCCGGCCTGAGCCTCCGGGCGGTCAGCGCTCAGGGAGTCCTGGGGCGGCAGAGGCAGCCAGCCGCACAGGAAGAGAGCACGGGGCAGCCGGCAGAGGTGAGAGCCAAAGCCGGTGGCACTGGCAGGGCCAGCGTGCAGGAAGGCGAGGGCAGCCGCGAGCCCGGGGAGGTGAAGGTGGGCGGCGTGGTCGTGGCTCAGGGTGGCCCGCAGGGCTTGCTCAGCTGATGAGGCTGAGTGGTCGGCTAGACTCTGGCTAGACTCTGAATCTTCGGGAGAAGGACGTCCCGCCTCCTCAGCGTGGCCTGCGGACCGTGGTCGGGCCTCCTGCCTTCACTCCCCGCCCCCTCACCTGGTAGAGCTGGAATAAATACATGAACGAGTTCCGGGGTGGGAAGTTCAGACTTGAACCCAGATGGGCAGTGCTGGCGGCCAGGCGGCTCCGTGCGCGGCGCCCGGGGGTTCCTCCGAGGACACCTTGCTTTGATACCACCTGCAAGTTCGGGGGTCCCCAGGACCAGCCTGGGTTTGGTAATCCATGAGAAGGATTCAGGACTTGATGAGAGCTGGAGTGCTCACAGTTCCGATTTGTTTCAGTGAAGGGACGCAGAGCACAGTCCGCGAGGGGAGAGGCACCCGGGGCAGGTCCAGGAGCACGCCTCTCCCGGGGGCGCGTGGGGACAGCACCAGGTCGTGCTGACCACGCTGAGGAGGGAGGCTCTCGAGCCCGGTGTCCAGGCTTCTTATTGGAGGTCAGCTCTATAGTCTGACTCTAGTCTCCAGCCCCTCTGGAGGCTAAGAGCCCCCCATAAATCCCGTTGTTAACCTGGCCTGCCTGTCTCCACCCAGCCCTGAGGGGTCAGTACTGCATACTGAAACTCTGTCTCCCGGATGGCAGTGTGCGTCCCAGAGAAGTCAAGCACCTTGCCCAAGGTCACAGGGCTAGTTAGGGGGCAGTGGGAGGAATAGAACCCACAGGCCCTGGCTCTAGATCCTGCTTCTAAGCCCTGCTGTACGCCAGATACCGAGCCCCCAGGGCCTCACCCAGGGCCCCAGCCTCATCCCCATGGCCACTCTGCCTGGGTATCTTCTTGTGGCTGGGGCTTGGTCTCTGCACAGTCTAGCATCCCATGTCTGGGACCCCAAACCAGAGAGCCCCGGGCCATCCAGAGGATGTGTGTGCCCTAGAATCGCTAGGAGAGCCTGCTGGCGGTGTGGCTTCCTGGGCTCTGCTCGCGGGTGGGCTGACGGAGCTGCCGCAGAGGCCGCGGTGGCGGGCGCCTGGCACGTGTCCTGCTCCTGGCCTGCTGCAGTGGGGGCAGATGTCACCTGTGGGTCGAGGAGCCCCACCGAGGGCCGCGGAGCTGGGGAGTTCCCTCTGCTGTGCCCTCGGCATCTGCCAGTCTGGGTCAGGACTCAGGGTGAGATCAAGTGCCGCCTCAGCCCCTCTGCCCTGGCCCCAGGGTGGGAGGTAACTTGCTCGGGGTCCCACAGGCAGGCCTGTGGCTGGAGGCACCTGGGGACCAGGTCAGCCTTAGGCCGAACCCTGACTCCACAGCTCGGTACCCCCTTATCTTGACCCCCTTCTTCACCAGAGCAAAGGCAGACGGCTTGACCCTTTTCCCCATCCATCATTCACTCGCTTGGCGTCCCTTGAGGACTGTCGGAAGAGGCACCAGGAAGTGGAGCCCCGTCCTCTCCCACGGTGGTGGGAATGTGATGCGGGGCAGTCACGGTGGGAGACGTCTGGCAGTTCCTGTGAAGGTCAAACACCTGCTGCCCTGTGAGGCAGCACTTCACTGCTGGGTGGACGTCCCCACGAAACTCGTCCCTGATGTGAGGTGAACGGCAGCAGGCCAGCAGTCTCCGTAATAGGCAGAAAATGGAAACGACCCGTGTGCCCACTGGCATAGATGCACAGGATGTGGTCCAGCCTCACAAGGGAACATTATTCAGCCACGCAAGGGACTGAAGCACTGACGCCTGCTAGAGTGACCATCAAAGGCATGGCGTGGAAAGGGGGAAGGAGCCAGTCCGAAGGGACTGTAGATTGCAAGATTCCACTAATGCAACACCCAGAACAGGCACACCCACAGAGAGAAGCCTGGGGTTCCCGGGGGTTGGGGCAGGGAAGGGGAGTAGCTGCTGCTGGGGTTGAGATTTAGTTTGCAGGTGATGAGAATACTCTAAAACTGGGGATGGTTGCACAACTCTGAATACGCTGAAAGCCACGGAATTGTATTTTCAGTGGGTGAATTCTGCAGTAGGTGAATGATGTCTCACGACAGCTGTTATTAGAAGGATTGGCACCAGGGATACCACGGAAGGAAGGCAGGCCAGGCCCTGCCCTCCTGGAGCCCACAGTCTGTAGGAGGAGATGGGCAAGCACAGTGTGACAGTTAAGGTGACTCTGTCAGGGAGGTCTACCGAACGTTTCAGGAACAAGTGACATCAACGCCACACAAACTTCAAACATTGAAGAAGGTACACTTCCCAACTCCTTCTGTGGGCAAAACCAGAGATACCACGAGAAAGAAACCTGTAGGTCAGTATCCTTAATCTCTAAATAATTATGTTGCATGGGAGAACCACCCCCCCCCAAAAAAGAATACCTATTTACTCTGTGGTTCTACATAAAGTTTCTAGAATATGAAAACAGCTCTGTAGTGATGGGAAATGCATCAGCATTTGCTGATTCGTAATTCGGGGATTCAGAGAGATCACAAATGTGCACAAGGAAACTTTTAGGGGCTGTTAGGTTTGTTTGCCATCTCGACTGTGATGGTAGTTTCAAGAGTGTGTACATGTTGAAACTCACTGGATCGTATGCTTTAAATACATGCATTTATAACGTACATCCACTGTAACCTCAATAAAGCTGTTGAGTAGTGCGGCGTGATAGGTAGGAGGATAGGGGCTGTGCTTAAATCACACAGGGTCATAAACCTGTGTGTGGTGGCAGGGATGGGGGCTCAGTCAAGTCTTGAAGGACGTCGGAGGTAGACGGGGAAAAGGGGATGGGAGAAGGAGTTCTAGGCAGAGGGAACAGAATATGCCGAAGCTTGGAGGTTTGAGAGAACCTGGCATGCGCAGGGCATCATTAACTTTCTACTATGGACTTCCAGGAAAGGACCTGGCCAGAGGTGGGGCTGGAGGAGGAGGTGGGGCCGGGGCCCGTGGGCCACAGCAGAAGCAAGCAGCAGGTCGTCACCCGTAGCACCATAACAGCCTGAGCTGCACGAGTGGTCAGGAATCAGTTTACAGTCTGCTAGAGTAAAAAGGTGACCATGCAAAATATTCCTCCTGCCACCACCAGACAACGTGGGCGTTCACAAATTCCAAACAATGCACGTTTGAGAAAGGCTCCGGAAGCTCCCTGCAGAGTCTTCTTGCTAGTTGATAGAATTTTAGGCATCACTGACTTCCATCCTAACTGTTGCATTTGAAAGAAGTAAAGTACGAGAAGGGGGTTGGATGTGTGGAACTCAGGAGTCAGCTCTCCTTCATTGGCACTAGGATTCTGATCTGTTCCTTGGGGACAAGGGCTTAAGAAACAATGACAATAGCATAAAGACACCTAAAATAGTCTGAAACATTTTCAGTAACCTTCGGTGTTCTGGCTGGCACCATCCTGCTCACAAGTGGTCTACTGTTTGAGCTGGGAAAAGTCCCATTCCTTTATTTTTTTCCTGAGTTAAAGGTAGCTTATGTGTTTTTCTTGTGTATTTTGTCAAGGAGTTTGCACTTTATCCAGCGGGCAGTAATTACGAAGCTAAGATAGGATTTAAAGCAAGTGTATCAGTTGTCTGTTGCTACAGAACAAATCACCCCAAACTTAGAGGCTTGCAACAACAAACACTTGTTGTCTCACACAGTTTCCGTGGGTCAGAAATTTGGGACAGATCTGACTCAGGGTCTCATGAGGGCGTCAACTGGGGGCTGGAGGGTCTGCTCCCCAGACGAGTCCCTCACATGGTGACCAGCAGGAGGCCTGGTAGCCGGCTTCCCCTGGAGCACGTGATAGGACTTGATGACTGCCTCTACGTAGTGGGGGTTGCCGGGGAGAAAAATTAGAGGCTATCGCTGTGGTTTCTCATTTCTGAGTGTGGTATCTCTCATTTCAGGGACCAGCAGTGAGGGCACCTCAGGATGGGACAGAAGGCTCCGGGGTGACCATTGGAAAGGATGATGTTGGGCTGATGCCCTTAGGTGAGTAGCTCACCCCCTCACCCACATGATGCTCCTCTCCCATCCTGAGGGCTCCCCCTTCTGCTCATCCTTCATTTGCTCAGTGAACATTCCTGGTGTCCCTGCCACGTGCCTGGCCCTGAGCTAGGCCCCAGGGCTGGAGCTGGATCAGACGTGCCCCCACGGAGGGCACAGCGAGGTCAGACGGGATGGCCGGCGCCCGGCTGTGCACCCCAGCTGCTGGCGTGTGCCAGGCACCATCCTGCCAGCTCTCCTGCAGCCTGTGTTGCCATGGGGAATGTGGCCCCAGTACATCAACAGTTTTTTCTCAAGAAAAGACAAAGTTTGGATTTTTATGAAACTGCCTGATTTTCAAATGTTTTTTACATTTTTAAACACACTGCTGTGTACCAAGCCAGCACCACCGGTGTTGACCCACTGGTACACTCAGCTCTCTGGAAGCCTGTGTCTAACGGAGTAGAAACCCAAGGTCCAGAGAGCCCAAGCAGCTTGCCTAAGGCCACACAGCAAGTCAAGGCCGGAGCCAGGGTGGGGACGGTGGCTTCTGCCCCTGATAGCAGGTGTCTCTGCACCCAGGAGAGGCCAGGACACCAAGGCTTGGGACCTGGTGGCTGGCATGGAGGGAATGTGTGGGTGGGGGCAGGGGGTTTGCACTTTTTTTGTTGCACTGGGATTGTTTTTGTAAATTGAATCATGAGCCGGAGCTTATCTCCCTGGAACTCCATAGAGCAGTTTAAAAACCTGGAGAAAGGAAATGTGAGGTTCTTTGTCCACCTGACTTACCCACCCAATCATTTGTCTACCCAAAACCCACTCAGACGCCACCCACCCCCTTCACACATCGTGCAGTCAACCCACCTACTGTTCACCCGTCAGCCCGCCTCCCTGCTCATTCATACATCTGTCTCCCCACTGTCCCCTCTCCTCCATCCACCCCCCACCCCCCATCTATCCACCTACTGTCCACCTACCCATCTATCCATCATCCGTCTATTTTTTTTAAACCAGGAATTTTATTTTTTAAGATTTTATTTATTTATTAGAGAGCAGGGGAAGGGGCAGAGGGAGAAGCAGATTCCCCAATGAGCAGGTAGCCCGACACAGGGTTCAGTCCTAGGATCTGAGATCATGACCCCAGAGGAAGGCAGACGCTTAACTCACTGAGCCACCCAGGCGCCCCATCATCCATCTGTTATTAACCACCGGTCCATCCATCCCTCGGTCCTCCACCCGTCCGTCTGTACCCATCTCCTCCTCCATCCCCCTCCTCCCATCTCCTCCTCCATCCCCCTCCTCCTATCTCCTCCTCCATCCACCTCCTCCCATCTCCTCCTCCATCCACCTCCTCCCATCTCCTCCTCCATCCCCCTCCTCCCATCTCCTCCTCCATCCCCCTCCTCCCATCTCCTCCTCCATCCACCTACCTGCTGACCCGCCTTCCTCCATCAAGCCGCTCATGGATACACCGCTCCTCTTCATGCTCCATTCACCCGTCCTCCCTCACCCCCGTGCATCCATGCGTGCATCCGTTTCTTAGGCACCGCCTGCATGTGTACCGAGCGCTGTGCCGGGCCCCGGGGACACAGGGATGCTAAGAAGCCCGCAGTCAGCCCTCCCCCGCCCCCACGGTTTCCCGGCATTAAGCTTTGCTCCCGCCCCCTGCGCCCTGCGCCGCCGGCCGCCGCGTGCAGAGCCCCTGCCCTCACTCTGTGCCTTTGCCTGGCAGGAGAAGCGGCCCCCGGGGCTGAGGTGCTGGCGACGGCGGACGCCCAGGCCACGCGCCCCTACAAGCAGGAGCCGGGCAGCCCTCCCCCGGGCCCCGCGGCGCCGCCTGCGCCCGGCCTGCCCGCCTTCCTGGCGGCGGCGGCCCCGGACCCCACCTCCTGCCCCGAGTGCGGCAAGGCGGCCCTGCAGCCCGCGCACCTGCTGCGCCCCCGGCAGAGCCACGCGGGCGAGAAGCCGCACGCCTGCCCCGAGTGCGGCAAGGCCTTCCGGCGCAAGGAGCACCTGCGGCGCCACCGCGGCACGCACCCCGGCGGCCCCGGGCCGGCCCTGCGCCCGCTGCCCGCGCGCGAGAAGCCGCACGCCTGCTGCGAGTGCGGCAAGACCTTCTACTGGCGCGAGCACCTGGTGCGCCACCGCAAGACGCACTCGGGGGCGCGGCCGTTCGCCTGCTGGCAGTGCGGCAAGGGCTTCGGGCGCCGCGAGCACGTGCTGCGCCACCAGCGCATCCACGGCCGGGCTGCGGGCGGCGCGGGCGCGGCGGCGGGGCCCGGCGGCGGGGGCCCCTTCCCGGCCTGGCCGCTGGGGTAGCCGCTGCCGCGCCCGCGCCGCCCGGCCCCCCCGGCCCGCGGCCCTGCTCCTCCAGCGCGGCTCCTGAGTCGGAACCCTACTGTTTCCTCTGCCCTTTCCGTCCGGGCCACACTTCCCCATTCGGTTCTCACGGCTCCCGGGCCTTCCCACTCCGAGCAGGTGCGTCCACGAGCCGCGCCCCCCCTTCCCCGTCCACCTGCCGGAGGCCCCGGGCGCAGCGAGGCGGGCCTGGTGCCCAGGAGCGGAGCGCAGGGCAGGGGCGCCAGGCGGGCCCTGGATCCAGAGGAGGCTGAAGGAAGGAGACAGGATCTTGTCCCTAAGAGACCCCTCCCCAGCGGGGGAGAGGGAGCGGAGGGGTGATGGTTGTGACAGGATGGACCGGGCCCTGCTCGTGGGCTCCGTGGTCTCGCCCCTCTCTGCGGCCGGGAAGGCACGTGATGGACGGAGATGCCTGCTCCTGGGAGGCACTGTGGAGACGACATTCACCAGCATCTGGAGAGTAATAAAGTTGTTGAGAGATGCCGACCGGAGTCCCAGGTTCTGTGTAGCGGCCCCCCACGGACTCCCCATGGCATGGGGGGCCCTGGGCACCAGTTCCCGGCCCTTGAGCCTGGAGAGGAGGTGGTGGGAGATGGGTTTCATCCAGCCCACCTGGGGGTCCAGGGGCAGGTGTCTCCACTGCTGTTTTAGAGGCCAGAACGAGGCCCGAGGGGGCACTGGCTTAGTGCCAGACCGACCAGGGTTCTAGTCTCAGCCTGTGGCTTCCTGGCGCAGAGTCTCGAGTCTCGGTGTCTACGTCTGTAAACAGCAGTGGTCCCCACGCCCGTTGCTACAGCCTTCGTTGGAGGAGGCCCCCAAATACCAGTGTCAGTAAGTCCTGGGGAACCCATTTTGCCAAGAGAAGAATCCGATCTCTTGCTGAGGATGGGGTATGAGCTTGGAGGCCATGGGTCTGGGACCCCGTCGGAGGGGAGGGACGGGGGCGGCTCACGGTGGAGTGCAGACCCTGGCCTGCCTCATCAGCTCCCCTGCCCCCCGCCTTGTCCTCGGTTCAGCACAGTCCTGGGCTTCAAACCCTGGTGTTTTCTCTTGAAGATGCCGTTGCGCCTGACCGGTCTAGGCCCCGGCCGCAGGGGAGTCTGGGAGGGTGACTAGCTGGACGTCAGGTATCTGTAGCTAGAGGCTGGCTCCCCCTTCCCACACCTGTGGGGCAGAGCCGTCCCCAGACAGCGGAGGGGGCTTGGGTGCTGCTGGCTCCCCCTTCCCACACTGTGGGGCAGAGCCGTCCCCAGACAGCCGAGGGGGCTTGGGTGCCGCTGACTCCCCCTTCCCACACTGTGGGGCAGAGCCGTCCCCAGACAGCCGAGGGGGCTTGGGTGCCGCTGGCTCCCCCTTCCCACACTGTGGGGCAGAGCCGTCCCCAGACAGCCGAGGGGGCTTGGGTGCCGCTGGCTCCCCCTTCCCACACTGTGGGGCAGAGCCGTCCCCAGACAGCGGAGGGAGCCTTGGGTGCTGCTGGCTCCCCCTTCCCACACTGTGGGGCAGAGCCGTCCCCAGACAGCCGAGGGGGCTTGGGTGCTGCTGACTCCCCCTTCCCACACTGTGGGGCAGAGCCGTCCCCAGACAGCCGAGGGGGCTTGGGTGCTGCTGGCTCCCCCTTCCCACACCTGTGGGGCAGAGCCGTCCCCAGACAGCCGAGGGGGCTTGGGTGCTGCTGGCTCCCCCTTCCCACACTGTGGGGCAGAGCCGTCCCCAGACAGCCGAGGGGGCTTGGGTGCTGCTGGCTCCCCCTTCCCACACTGTGGGGCAGAGCCGTCCCCAGACAGTGGAGGGGGCTTGGGTGCCGCTGGCTCAAGGAATGCGGCGAGTCTGCCGCGGTGCCCTGGACCAGCCCCCAGGTGTCAGCACCCACCTTGTGAGACAGGTGGGAAGGGCAGGTCGGAGGTCCAGTGGAGCAGTGGATGCAGACCCCCTGCTTGCCGGCGTGAGCCCCACACCGCCCGCGTCACAGCCGTGTCACCGTGCCCCCGTCCAGCAGGGAAACCGCTGGGAGAAGCCGCGTCTGCTCCTGCAGGACCTCCGGAGGCGGGGTGGGCCGGGGATAACGGGACGAACTGCTGCTGGCTGGGGGTCAGGCCCGCTGTCAGCGCCGAAATCCACCGGCTCGTTTATCAGCACAGTCCAGCGAGGCTGTCCCCATCACACAGATGGGGAGACGGAGGCCCCGGAAGGGTAAGTGGCTGCGACCCCGCTGGCCCGGGCGCGCTGGTCACGCAGTGGTCCTCGCGCTTCCGCCACCCCCGCGAACGCGGCTTTGGCTGGTGAGGCTCCGCCCCTTCTGACGAGCTCTCCCGGACCCTGGTTTCCTCTGGGGAGCCCTCGACACGCCGCCGCCGTCAGTGTGGACTGATGATGACGGTGTCCCGCCCTCAGGACGCCAAGTCCCCCTGAGCCCAGCTCGTGGTTAGGGTTGGCGGTCAGGTGCTTGGGCCCTGGGTGCCCGGGAGGGCGCGCACGCTTCTGGCCAGCTTCCACGTGCGTCCCACCAAGACTTGGGGGGCAGCCCCCCGACAGGAAGGAGATACGGGAAGGCTGGGACAGAAGGACCCTCGGCAAGGGCAACAGGAGGCTCGGTGCCAGCTGGTGGGGGGGCAGAGTGCTGCGGACAGGACCCCCCAGCGGCCCTCCGCCCTGCGCCCAGACTCACCGCGGCCACAGGTGTCCATCTCCCTGATGTTGCTCGGGTGGCAGCGAGTGGGAGCGACCCAAAGTCCGTCCCCGGGAGAGTGGGGAAGAGGGGGTGTGCCCACATTGCTCGGGAAAAGCCCAAAACTCAGAAATAAGAACATTCAGCGGTGCCTCCTTATGAAATCATGCAGAGCATTAAAGTCCTTTCTGAGGGTCATCCTGTAAATGAAACCGTGACTAACAATTGTTTGGAGGCCGCCATTTAGCACTCCTGCGAAGTTCGAGGTTAACTTGCACAAAGCTGGTTCGTGTGACTATTTTTGTTCACTCCGATAGACAAGATGCCCCCAGGTGTTAGGGTTCACTGTCCTGCGGGTCATTAACCAGTGTGGACGCAGCAGCCTTGCTCTCCCGCACTCTCCCACCAACCAGACGGTCCCGGTTCTTGCATTCCTCTTCCCAGCGAGGTCTGGCATTCTGCTGGTCGACCATGACTGAGCCAAACAAAATAGGGCTTTGCACAGACCAGCAGTGATGGGGAGCCAAGGAAGGAAGGTATGCCGTTCGCAGACTCCGCATGTGAAGAGAAGCAAGCAGGTAAAACCAGCAGTGTGCCCCTGCCCATTGCCACTGTGATGAGGCTGGGTCACCTCAGAGCCCCCGTGACAGGCCACCTTCTCTGCAGTCCTATCTCCATCCACCAGCACCACAGACCAGGAAGCCTGGACTGTGGTTCTGGACTTCCCTGCTTCCTTCTTAAGCGACAAGGAGAAAGACTGTTGCCCGTCGCGGTCCCTGTGGGAACTTGCAGGAGGCCAGAGGCTCCAGTCGGCCATGTAGGGGTTTCCCTCCTGCTTCATCACCTTGGGGTCCTGACATAGCAGCTCTGTGGGGACCCAGTGGGGGTGAGTTGGTTTCTCCTGGGGCTCCCCTCGGCTGCTGCCTCCTCACCCCTCCCTTGTCCCCAGTTAAAGGGAGTCAGCACATCAGGTGTGAACCCCAACTCTGCCCCTTACCTGTTTGTGAGGAGGTGAACCACAGGAGTGCCCCGGTCCCTCCTCATCGTCGTGCCTGCTCACTGGTCCCCTGAATCCATTCTGATTTCACTTCCAAAATACACCCTGAGGCTGCTTCCTTCATCTTCATCACCCCCTGCTAAAAGCTTCCTTCCCAGCTCCCGGTGACAGCACGAGGGTGTGAGGAAGAGATGAGGAAAGAGATGGGGGTTAGCTGTCGGCAAGCAAAATCAACCTAAGACAAGGTGCCCATTCTCAGACGAGTCTGGGCCTTTTGTCACCACAGTGGCAGGGTTTCGAGAGTGAGCGAGCAGAGCAGAAATGAGCAAGACCTCGTGGGGCGTAGGCTTGAAGACAGCACCTCTTACTTCTGCCAGGTCTTCTTAGCCAAAGCAAACTGCAAGGCCAGCCCGTATCCAGGGCTGAGGAGAAAGCCCCCACGTCCTGATGAGGAAGTCGTAGAGTCTCATTGTAAATGGTTTGGATGTGGGAAGAGGTGGGGCCCCCAGTGCAATCCCTCTGGTAAAAACTCCATTTGTTCAGAAATCTCATGAGCACCTGCTGTGGCCAGGTCCGGTATCGAGTTGCCCTTGGAAACAGCAGTGAACGAGTCCGTGTCCAGCTCAGTGGACACGAACAGTCCAGGGCATGTTTGGGGGCAGACAGTGGAGACTGGAGAGTCGGGAAGGTCAGAGGAGGGGCTTGGGTGAGGCCTGGGGAAGACAGGACAGTAGAGGGAACAACCAGATCCAAGGCCCTGGGGCAGAGAAGGCCTGGTGCTGGGAGGAGGCCAGTGAGGCTGGAGCGAGGAGGGAGGGGAAGATGAGTCATGAAGGTGAAGGTCTGGGCAGATGTGAGAGCTTAATTGTATTTTCAGCACGCTGGGAAGCCACTGGAAGGCTTGGGGCAGGCACTGCTTTATCCTGTTTGTATTTTAAATGCAATATTTTCGCTGTCGTGTGGAAAACAGGTGGAGGAGGGGGGAGAGGATGAAAGCAGGAGACTCAGAGGCGTTGCTCAGAGTCGATAAGATGCATGTGAGGATGAATCCCTTCTGGGAAAAGTACAAAGTGTCTTCCACGTCCATACTTGTGACCTTGGATGCAACCATGTCCCCTCTTCTTCAGTCATGCAAACGGGGATTAGTAGTACTTTGGGACATGGCTGCATGATGGTTAAGCAAATAGCCTCCAGAGTCCAAATGCCTGGGTTTGGATCTGGTTATTTACTAGCTGTGCAATCTTGGGAAAATTACTTAACTTCTCTGAGCCTCTGTGTTTGTCATTGTTCAGTGAAGGTAATATCTACCGCATAGGGTTATCAGGAGGATTCAGTGAGGTCAGGCGCACAATGTCCTTAGCACATCATGTGGAGTCTAGTTAGTGCCTGTGATTACTATAAATATGATTATGATATTTGATGAAGGCACCTTTCCACAGTGGGTCCCTTCCTAGCCTGCTTCTTTACGACGCAGTCTCAATACGTAATTGTTCTCATAACAACTCCGTGAAGATATTATTATTATTATTATTATTATTATTAAAGATTTTATTTATTTACTTGACAGAGAGAGTAGCGGAGGGAGAGGGAGAAGCAGACTCCCCGCTGATCAGGGAGCCTGAAGTGGGGCTCAATCCCAGGACCCTGGGATCATGACCTGAGCCCAAGGCAGACGCTCAACCGAGCCACCCAGGTGCCTCTATTTTTATTATTTTTTTAAAAAATAATTTCTAAAGATGAAGAAATTGACAGTTGGCTACTTAGGAAGTGGCAAAGCTGGGATTCAAACTCAGGCACATCTGGTCCTGAAACTCTCTTTCCATGTCCCTTTCTTACTTGGAAGAAACACCGAGCAGCCCCGGGAATGAGAGATGCCAGGACACTAAAGCATCAGAAGTGCTGAATTCCAGGGCGGGGAGCTAGTGAAAAGCCACTGCATATGCCCCCTTCCCATCACAGAGCCAAGGGAAAATCTCAGATTCATCTTTTAATCTTGAGCATCAGAGGGCTTCTAGGGCAGGGGGTTCCAAATGACAATGACAAGGGGTCCTAAGAGGTTGCAGAAACAGGTGAAGGAGCTAGAGGTACACGATAGGGACTGGTGAGGTCTGTGGTGAGCTGGCAAGAACACACCCTATCAAAAGCTGCTCCTCAGCCCCGGCTGGTGGCTGCCCACTGGAGACTTGGACCCAGTGTTTACAGACCTCCGACACATTGAGAGAAGCCAGAGATCCAGATCTTCATGTGGAATTCCTGAACTCTACACACCGGTGACTCAGCCTGCAATTCTTCCAAAACACTGCAGAGGAACCAAAACAGATGAAAAAAAACAAAGCAGACAAGCTGACGCACCCAAAGCATGCTCAAGGGTCTGGTTGGGGCTACCCCTTTGCAACATCTGACCTGATTCCTCAGCTCACCAGTGAAGTGATGGAATGTGACTGTCCCAAAACTACATGGCGGGGCAGTGAAATGTGAGGATGTTGGAGAGAGTCAGGGTGACTGAGTCCTTCCTTCCGGGGGTGTGGGGGTGGGATGAAGTTGTGGACACAGGAGTGGGGAACCCAGAGGTGTTGGACCAGCACTGATCTTTGGGTTATGGGCAGGAAAGGGAATGGGGTCTTAGGCACCTGGGTGGCTCAGTCGGCTGGGTGTCCGACTCTTGGTTTCGGCTCAGATCATGATTTTAGGATTGTGAGATTGAGCCCTGAGTTGGGCTCCATGCTCAGTGGGGGATCTGCTTCCCCTCTCCCTTTGACCCTCCCCCCGCTCATGTGTGCTCTCTCTCTCTCAATAAATAGAAATAAAATCTTAAAAAGAAAAAAGTCCCCAACCCCAAGCGATAGCATTACTATGTCCTTTAGAGAATTAATTGTAATCCCTTAATTTCAGTCCAAGATAATGAAGAACTGGTTGAGGGACACTTTGAATATTCAGCACAATGGACAGAGGCGATTGCTCAAAGCTGAGCTCCAGGAAGGAAGGATGCATAGGACCCGAATCCCCCAAACCCATTTTTACCTCCTTTCTCAGATGGGAAGGAGAAAAAAAGCTTTCATGCAAGACTGTTTCTGAACTGTACAAGGACTTCCAGTTCACTGCTTTGTTGTGCGATGTGAAGGGATTTCTTGGTAAGATTGAAAAGATAAACATGGGTCTAAATTTTTAGACCTTAGGAGGGTTTTATGAATGCCAAATTGCTGGACTACATAGGGGGTGAGCATGGTTTTGTAGAGCCTGCCTAGCTCATAAGGGGTAAAATTTGAATGTATATTTAGAAAGAAGTCCCTTTCTCCGTGATACACCTCAAACCATCATGGTAACCAGAGTTATTAACAAGAAAGACACAGCCCGCCATGGCCATGTCAAGGTCTTGCCCCATCTTCTTTATCATCTTTTAGCTCATTTTATTTTATTCACCCTATTTTTCAGTCTACTGTGTTGCAGACTCTGAAGGAAGGGAGCCATCCATGTAATATCGGCGGGAGCATTCCGGGCAGAGCCAAAAGCAGCTCTCTCTCTGTCCATTGCTGTCAGTATGCTACTCGCTTTTCAATTCCACTAATATTATCCATGGCCCTACAAGGAGAGCAGAAGCTAGAGAGACACAGCCCACCCCACTAACACAAAGGAGCCCATCCTCTCCTGTGAAACCACCCCTGCACCATTTTCCACACGCCCTCCGATTCAGAATCAAGGGAGGCTGACACATCTTCTGCACTCCTAAAATTTTCTGCAACTTGATATCTACTCACCTTTTGAAGGCAAAGACGTGCTTTTCCACCTTTCCCCACGCCTGCTTTTGTCGGTCATCTCCGGTGACGCTGGCCCATGAGTCAGCCACACCACCCCAGTCTGTGCCCGTGTAGGCATCAGCGGGGGCTTCCGCCCGCTGCCCTCGACACCGTGACGGCCACTGGCCCCACTCCGTTCTGGCTCTCCTCGGCTTTGCACAGAAACATTCTTAAGGCAGTCCACTCTGAAATTCCTCTTTCTGACCCCAGATTCCTATCCTGTCATTTCAGCATCTTGATCCTTCTGATATCACGATTCCAGCCTCACCAGCCCAACCCCCTTGAAAATCTGAGCATTCAGTGAATCCTGGGTCAGTAATTCAGGTAAGTCTTTCTCCTGCAACATCGGTGCTTAGTGCTGCCCAACGCTCTCCATAACCTCCCCCGACAACTGCAACTCTTGGATGAGATGGGCACTCCCCGTGGTGCTGCAGGAACCACAGACTTGTGCTCTCTGGCTGAAAGACAGCTGGGAAATAGACTTCAAGAACCTCAAAATGTGTATAACTTTTGACTGAGTTACCTTTCTTCTAGGATTTGAGACTAAGGAATTAATCAGACATGGGGCGCCTGGGTGGTTCAGGTAGTTAAGCATCCGACTCTTGATTTCGGCTCAGGTCATGATCTCAGGGTCGTGGGATTGAGCCCCGCATCAGGCTCCGCACTTGGCAGGGAGTCTACTTGAGATTCTCTCTCTCCCTCTGCCCTCC
Organism: Halichoerus grypus; assembly: GCF_964656455.1. Taxonomy (NCBI): domain Eukaryota; kingdom Metazoa; phylum Chordata; class Mammalia; order Carnivora; family Phocidae; genus Halichoerus; species Halichoerus grypus. The sequence goes on from NC_135726.1 coordinate 58,543,535, forward strand.
CCCCTGCTCGTGCTCTCTCTCAAAAATAAATTTAGGAAAGAATTAATCAGACGTGTAGGAATATTTATGTACTGCGATGCTCATTGCCTGCTTCATATGATTGAATGAATGCCTAACGCAGTGGTTAGGGGTGCCCGCCAACGAGCCAGCCAGTCTGGTCGAAGCTTGCCCCTGTGCCCTGGGAGATGTGTGATCCTGGGCATGTTACTTCAGCTCTCAGAACCTACATTTCCCCCTCTAAAATGAGATCGTATAGTACCCATTTTATAGGGCTGTTTCTCAGATTAAGTGAGATCCAGATCCAGATGCTAGCACAGTCCCTGGCATAGAGTGAAGGTCTGATACAGAAGCTTTCATTTCTGTCATCCAGTTAACATTGCTCTGCAAACGTTTGTCCCATTCCCTGAACTCTGAGGAGCAGCGTGAATCTAATCTTAGATGCAAATGTCCTCTCTGACCCTCTGTGTCTTTTTCTTCCTGTCTGTTGTTTTATCCGTCCGTCCACCCATCCATGTAGATATCTAACTATGTAGCTACCTAGCCATATCTCCCATTTTTGAGTACTCCCTAATTAGCAGGCACTGTTCTAACTACTTTAAATATGAAGCCACTTAATCTTCACAAAATTCTGTGAGGAAGTTACGATTAAGGCCCTATATTGTTACTTAGCTAGGTAACTTTCAATTATCTTTCATTTCTATCTGTCTATCATATCTGTCTATCAATTATCTCTATCATCTATCAATGTATCATCTATCCATCCATCCTTCTATTATATCTATCAGTTATCTCTATCATCTATCAATCTATCATCTATCCATCCATCCTTCTATCTATCAATTATCTCTATCATCTATCAATCATCTATCCATCCATTCTTCTATCTGTTATATCTATCAATTACCTCTATCATCTATCAATCATCTATCCATCCATTCTTCTATTATATCTACCTACCTATCAATTATCTCTATCATCTGTCTATTATATTTATCTATCGATTATCTCTATCACCTATTATCTCTATCATCTACTAATTATCTCTATCATCTATTATCTCTATCATATATCTATTATCTATCTATCAATCATCTATCTATCATCTCTAATTCTCTTTTTTCTCAACTCTGTCTCTCAGTTTACAACCTTCATCCTTTGGACGCTTAAACATGTCATCAGTTGGGGGCAGGCTGAATCGTCCTCCCTCATTTCTTCAAGTACTTGATGGAAAACAACTGGGATGGGCAAACTGTTCCTTTGGATGCTAATGTGTGTTCCCTGCAGAAGCAGAATGAGTGTGGAGAGTGGGGTGGGGGAAAGCCTCTCCCCGGATTTGCTCTTTTTCAAGTTCCTGCAGCTCATAATCACCAAAGCACGTGTCCTGCCCCCCTGCAGATGAGAGCATGGAGGACGAGCTGCCTTGGGCACCTTGGCCTTCCACGCCCACCCGGTGACAACTGGGGACAGAAGGGCGGAGGTGGGAGGTGTAGTCTCTCAGGAAGTGCTCAGAGCAAGTTCTAGAAATCCGACTCACCTAGCCTAACTCAAGACGTTTTCTGATTTCCCTTTCGATTTCTTCTCTGCCCCGTTGGCTGTTGTTCAGTTTCCACGTGTTTGTGAACTCTCCAGTGTATCTAGTGCCACACCCTGGTGGTCGGGGAACACACCCAGTTGTGCTAGGCACAGTTCTGCAGATCCGCCGTGCTGCAGCCTTGCCCACGTCAGGATTTGTTAAGGGGGCATATTTCATTTTCGTGTTCTTATACACACGCACACACACACACACCCCAGTACAAAGAGACACAGGAGACTCCGGGAGGTGCTGGGCACGTCTGTTACCTGGAATGTGGTGACGGTGCTATGGGTGCTTTGCCTGAGTCCAAGCTCATCAGTACGTGCAGTCCTTTGCGGACAAAGCTGTTCTTTGAAAAATCCAACTCAAGTTGGCTTAATGACAGCGTGGGAGCAGACAGTTGGAAGGGCAGGAACGGGGTGACTTTCAGATCGGTGTGACTCGGTGGCTCAGGGCTACCCCGGTGCAGTTTCTCTGTCTTCCCATCCTGCTTTCTGTGCTTCAGGGTCAGCCCTGCATTTCGCTCCCCCTCACGGTGGCGACAGAACATCTGCTGGGGCTTTGGGCTTCTTTCTAAGGAAGACCTACAGAGGAATACATATCTATCTAGAGATGTGCTTTCAGAAACTCTCTCAAAAGACTGAAGAAACTACACCATGTTGTCTCAAAGGATCTCCCCACAAGACACCAATTACAGACGGACAAAAAGTAACTTTGCAGTGGAGACATCTGGCCAACTCCGCCTTAATCAGGCGATGAAAGTTCACCCCCCCAGGAGCCGGCTGAGCTGATGCGCCGAGCTCGCATGGCGGGACGCACCCAGAAGGATGTAATTTATACGTCACCACCCTGATCACTTCTGCGGCTTTCCTGCCCAACACGCATAACCCAAATCTAATCACGAGAAAGTGTCAGACAAACCCAAATTGACAAGAGGCATGCCACGGAACAGCTGACTGGGACTCACAAAAATGTCACGGAAAACGTCAAGGTCATGAAAGGTAAAGTAGAGACAATCTTCTAGTTGTAAAGGGCACTGAAGAGGCATAGAGTGGGGGTGTTTCTTTTCTTTTTTTTTTGTTTTTGTTTTTGTTTTGCTATAAAAGGCATTATTGGAACAATTGGTAAAATTTTAAGAAGGTCTTAGCTTAGATATTAGGACGGTGTCAATGTTCAGGTGTGCAATGTTTTACAACGTTGATAATCCTACTGTGGTCACATTAGAGACTGTCCTTGTTTTTAGGAAGACACGTGGAAGAATTTAGGGGTGAGGGGGCATAAAGTTTACAACTTATTCTCAAACAGTTCAGAATATTTATATGTGCGTCTGTGGAGAGGAGAGAGGTGGAGGTAGGATCAAGGCGTCAAATGCAGAAAAATGTAAACATTTGGAGAATCTGATTATTGGGGAATTATTTGGACAATTTTCCTGTAAGTCTAAAATTACTGCAAAGTAAAAAGTTAAAAAAGGAAGACCTTTTTTTTTTTTTTTTTCAGAAGCCGCAGCAAAAATCTTTTCTGCTCTCAGTGGCCAGAATATTCGGGTCATTGGCTCATTGGACTGTGGACAGGGACCCAATACATTCAGGCTCTCGATACCTCCCTTTGGAAGGAAAGAGGAAGGATAAGCTTCGACCTCAGTCTCCTGCCATCCCCTCCGGGACAGGAATGGGTGAACATCCCCCATAGCATTGAAACACATACAAGAACTGTGGCTATTTAGCTAAAACCCAGCAGACTCCTCACCAATACGACCAAATAAACGTCGGATGGGAAACTTGCAGTGTCCACCTAGCGAAGGGGCCTTCGTGTCCACGTTTCCGAACTATGAAGAGGGATGTGGGCTCAAGACAGACAACGGGCTCAGTCACAGAAATGCGAAGAAAGTGGCATTTCTTGCACACCTTAGTTTTTTTGTTTGTTTTTTTTGTTTTTTCCGCATGAGATTGGGCTCCCTTCATTTATTTTTCCAGAACGGGTTAAGTGAGGAAGCGAGGGCTGGTGATTCTCTTTCCTCTGACTCTCCCTCAGTCTCCAGGTAACCACCTCTGGGCTTCCAGCTTTGTCCTTCCCTCCGTCCCCTGCGAGCACCACCCCTCCACCTTCATGCTCTTTCCCAGCAAACCATTTACACCTTCCTGTCACTTGTCCCCCCTTCTCCTCCAGAGGAGAAATGACGGATGCCCGGAAATGAAGATGGGAGCAAACCAGGATCTTCGTGGTCTCACTCGACCCCTGTCCAGGGCCTTCGTTTTATGATTGAGATGAGACCGCTCCCTTCCGCGGGGGTGGGGGAGAGAGGAGGCGATGGAGAGAAGGTACTGATGAGCCACAGGCCCTGCCTGGCAGAGAGGGGGACGCCATGTCCAGTGGGGACGCCGTGTCCAGCGAGGACCAGGACTTTCAGAAAGCAAAGGGCAGGTGGACTAGTCCCTCCTTGATTCCGGGGTTCCTTCCTCTGGAAAACTGCTTATCTCTGGGGCCAAGAGGGAGAGAAACAAAGACAGATAAATTAAAAACCAGAGACAGGGTGGGAGATCACACACAGAGCTTTTGTTCATCCCACAAATACTGACTGAGTTCCAGGCACTGTTCTGGGCTCTCTGGCAGGGTTTCTCAGCCTCGGTGCCACCGACCTCTGGGGCTGGATCGTTCTCTGCTGTGGGCCGTCTTGTGCGTGGCAGGATGTGGAGCAGCATCCCTGGCTCCTCCCCATGGAGGCCAGACGCACCCCCAAGTCACGATGCGTGGCCAAATGTCCCCCGAGGAACAAAACCACCCTGGTGGAGCGCCTCTGGGCTCCAGGCACCATGAGGAGCAAGATGCATTGCCGCCCCTCACTGAGCCTATTTCCCAGGGAGGGCGAGACACTCAACAGACAAGGAAAGACCCAAACAGGTGCATCGTGCAGGACAGAAGCAAGGGACACAACAAGAGAGCCCTGAAGGCGAGCAGAGACTAAAGAGAACCCAGCACCGCCGCAGGGACAGAAAGGGGGCGTGGATAGAAATGGGGTTCGCGGCCCGGACACACGCAGACCCAGGCTGGGGGGATACTTGAATAAACACAGGGCCTGAGACACAAGTCACAAAGAAGAGGCACAGAAAGGGGGGAGGAAGGGCAGCCTATACATCTCAGAGCAGAGCACCTGCAGGGGGAAACTGAGGTGAAGCAGAGAAACATTTCCCTGCAGGGAGCGTCCTCGCTCTGACCTCACAGGCCAGTTCATGAAAGCCCTTCCGTGCGCAAAGCCTCACTCCCACCTCCATCCTTGGCGCTCTCTCCCGTCTTCCCCCTAATTGCTGACCCCCTCTCTCTCCCCTGCTCTTCCGGCCTCCCTGCTCCTCGGGAGGCATAAAAGCTGCAGTCGAGGAGCTGGGCCCCTAGAGAGCTGGGGAGAGCTGCCGATTCCGGTGAGGTGAGGTGGGGAGGGCATGCAAGGGTGTGGGGGGGCCCCGGAGAAACAGGACATGCTGATGGGGAAGGCAGGGGCAGGCACGGGCTGAAGGATCGCCAGGGGTGAACACCTCTGCGGTTCTTGAACCTTGGTCACTCATGCGCCTGGGGTTTTGGGGGACCATGTTTTACCTGTCCGGTGTCCTATCACTTACCTTCGGGGCTGTCCCTTAAGCAACGTTCTCGCTTTACTTAAATAAACGTGCTCCAGAATGGAACACCACAAAATCGGCTGTAAACTCAGAAGTGTCCATTTTATTTTTCTGTCATGTATTTAAGGCAGGAAGACACAGAAGTTCATCTCTGTTGCGCGGTACGGTCTTGTGCATTTACAGTTTGTTAGAAGTCGGACAGAGGAAGACGAACACCGCATGATCTCACCTCTGGGTCGAATCTGGGAACAACCACTCGGGGAACGAGATCAGATGGGGGGTTAGGCAGAGGCGGGGTTGGCCCGAGCGCTCAGGTGTAAGGTGCTCAGGTGTAAGACACGGACGTGCTGGGGACCAGACGGACGGCACGGTCCCCGTAGTTGACACCGCCGTGTGGCATCTTTGCAAGTTGCCCAGAGAGAGTAGATCCCAAAAGTCCTCAACGTGAAGAGAAAACAATTTTTGTCGTAACTAGACGAGGTGACAGATGTTAACTAAACTTACCGAGGAGACCCTTCTCCCAATATACATGTTAAGTTGTCATGCCGCACGCCTCGAACTTACATGGTGTCGGATGTCCATTACAGCTCAAGAAAACTGGAAGAAAACATATGTCAGGAGGACAGAGCTCATGGTAACAAAACAAACAAAAACCTAAATCAAACAAGCAAAAAATCGCAAGGACACGTTTGACGGTGATGGATATGCATACCACCCTGATGATGGTGGTGGAATCGGGTGTACGCATGTGTCCAGATTCATCCAGAGGTGTATGTTCAGTGCGTGCCATTTTTTTTGTATAGCAATTATACCTTAATGACACTAAAAGTATATAAATACACTCATCACCCTCTCTTGGCAGCGTCCTGTAGCTCTAAGCGTCCACCCCTCTGGCCCTCAGATGGCTCCCTCTGTCCGTCTGGTCCTGCTTCTTGCCGTCTTGCTCAGCCTGGGGGAGACCTGCCGCTGTACCTGTCCACCAGGTGAGACCTCCCTCCCCACCTGCAGCGTCCCCAGTCACTGCCCTCCTCGAAGAGCTTTCTGATTCTCCTGGCTGAGCCAAGAGCCACGGGCTGTGGGGTGCCTTGGCCCCGGGTGGGGGTGGGAGCCGGTGTGGGTTAGGACACCTGACCCAGGGGTCAGGAAGCAAAAATGTCCTAAGGATTAGCATTGCCCAGGGGTACAAAAAGATGCCTTCAGTGAGCTCCCGGTCATTCTAAGTTGTTAGGTCACCAAGGACTGGGCCCTGCCCCTAGGGTTTCTGCCAACCCCTGGCTGATGCTGCTGGACTCCGGGCCACATTCGGGGAGCCCCTGAGTGGGCGCATGGACTGTGGAGACCGGGTGAATTTGGAATGCTGGTGCTGTCACTTTTTAGCTGCCTGACTCCTGGCAAGTTGCCTAATTAATCTCTCTGTCCCTCCGAGTTCTTCGTAAAATCACAGCACCACGAGGGTTACCTGAGTTCCTCCGTGCCAGGTGCATTACCCAATCCAGAGGACCCAGGCTTGGCACTCCGCCACCCTGGGTTTGGGTCCAGCTGCCTGCCTTGCTGCCAGGGTCCTCTGCAGGCCGTTTAAGTCTCTCGGAGCTTGCCGGGACCGGAGCTGGAGCTGGGCTGTCCCCCGGGGCCGGGACCGGAGCCGGAGCTGGGCTGTCCCCCGGGGCCGGGACCGGAGCCGGGCTGGGCGCGGGTAGCCTGCACTGAACCCCAGGGTCGCCTGCCCAGAAGGCACCCACACGGGGGTTCGTGGTCTCCTGTTGCCGTCTCGACACCTTTCATTGTGTTTGAGCGAGGGGCCCCATATTTTCATTTTGCCCCGCGCCCCCTTAAGTTATGTAGCCGGTCCTGCTTAGAACAGACACTGCATGTAGAAAACCCACAGCGAGGATTAGCCGCTGTAATTGTCAGAGGAACACAGCAGCTTGCCTGAAGCCATCTGGTGATGTCGCCTGGGTTTGAACCCGTGTGTGTGAGAGAGAGAGAGAGAGAGAGAGAGACAGATTTGTGACGATATGCCGAGGCTTGTAGATGTGGTTTTTAAAGCTCTCTCTTCATTCCGAGCTGCTACGTTTTAGGAAGCCTTCACTTTCCTCACTGGTGAAATGTGGATTAAGTGAACCCCCTGCCAGGCTCCTGGGAAGGTGGCAGCTGGCCCCCGTGGCCCCAGGCCTGGGGGACGCCTGCCGGCCTTTCTGCCTGTCTGAGTCTAGATCTCTCGGTCTCTGTCCAGGGGCGAGGAGGCTGGACCCTCAACAGCGTGGGCTATCTGCTGGGTCCCGGTGAGTGAGCCCGCTCTGAGCGCCATCCCTGCCCAGTGCCTACCGGCGGTGGGTGTGCGAGCCTGTGAAGACCCTCAGCTCACGTTCCCTGCAGTCCACGGGTTTTCTTTCCAGACCCGTGTTGACAGTTAGTCTAGACGAGCGATGGGCGCGTGGGTCCTGGAACCACAGTGCTGAGTTCAAATCCCAGCTCCGCCGCTTGCTTGGTGTGCACGCTTAGTTCCCTCAAACGTGACGATGGGTACAATGAGGCCCCTGCTGCACGTGGGCGGTTAGAACAATTCCTGGTGCCTCGGGGTGCCAGGTGACACTTGGCGGTTACTCTCCCCCCTTATGCCCCTCCATCCCGGGCTCCCCGTGTCCCCGAGTGCGTCTTCACTGTGCACTCCTTGCGTATGTGGTGATGCGGAGGGACAAAGCCATACATCCCTGTGATGCTCAAAGCAAGGACCACTCGGTGGTCCAAGAAGACCCAGGCTCCCGGGACCGTGGGGCAGAGCAGCAAGGACTTGAGGCCTGGGTCCAGACGTAGGTGGGTTCGGCTCCCAGTGCTGCCCCTTAGCCGTGGGGAAACGTTGGGCGACTGACTGGACTCCTCAGAGCCACAGCCGCCTCACTTGGCCGTGCGGATGCTCGAAAGACTCGCTGTCCCACGGACTTAGTGGTGGTGCTCCGTGCAGGGAACAGCGTTACAGGATTGCTGGATTCCCTGTGTGACTGTTGCCACGTCACAGACCACGGGCCCTGTTCTCCCCCACCCCCTCCCCAGTGCTCCACCTTCCCCAGAGCGCGGACCACGGAGGGAAGGAGAAGACAGCCCTGGAGGTCCTAGACCTGTGGAAGGCTGTTGGTGAGTGCGTGTGGGGTTCATCTGATCACCCTCCTCCGCCTGCCCACTGCTGGCCTTGGAAACTGGCCGACGTGGGCTCCATCCCTCGCTCCGCCACTTGTCGGTCGGGGGAGCTTGGGGAAGGACAGTTCCCGGCCACGTAATGCGTCTGAGATGCCCCCTCCTTGTCATCCACATCTCAAGGGAAAGAATCAGGGGGTGTGCGGGGGTTCAGACACCGACACCGGGGTAGGCACGCCGTGAATGCAGCCTGTGACCTGAACCGAATCTCCCCATTGTTGTCACCTACCAGGCAATTGCGCGTATCTGGGGCCAGTTTCTCACCCCGGGCACTGGTGCCCATGACTCCGCTGTGGGCCGTCCACGTGCAGGATGTTTAGCGGCATCCCTGGCCTCCACCCACTAGGTGGCCATAACACCTCCGAGTTGTGACAAGGACAGATGTCCCCACACATTACCAGATATCTCTGGGGAGGGGGAGGGAAGGGCAAAATGACCCAGGATGAGAACCACTAAGTACCACGAATGCCAAGGAAATAAGGCAGCTATGGCCACGTTGCGTGGTACAAAGCACCAAACCGAATGGCGCGGAGGCGGAATGACTTTCGGCTTTGTTCCCAGATGGGCCCCCCTATCCCCGCCCTCAGCGGGCCTCCAAGAGGAGCCTGAGGGAGACCTTTGCCAAAGCAGAGACTGCAGGTAAGCGCGGGAAACATGGAGGAAACAGGAGCCGGGGACAGGAGCGATGAGGGCCAACTCTGAATGCCCACGCTGACCGGGATGGCTCATTTCTGTTCTACCCCTTCACCTCACACCCCGCTTCCGGGCCCAACATGCATTTCCCAGCCAATCCCAGATATTTCCCAACCTGGCACTGCAGTGATGACCCCACTCCCAAACCTTGATCTCGCTAATATCAGCCCCCCAGGCTTTAGCTACAACACTGACCTCAAACCCTCACTTCCAAGTCTGACCTCTGTCTTTATTCCAGCCTTTAAACTCACTCTGGACCTTGTACTCATCTCTACTCATGCTCAAGCGAGTTCTACTCCCGTTCTGAATTCTGGTTTTCTTAGAACACCAGGTCCCTTTTACTCAAGGATCTTTGCACCAGCTGATGCCTCAGTCTAGAATGTTCTGTTTCTAGAGCTTTGCATGGCGAGAGCCTTCACATCATCCAGAAATCATTTTAGCCACCTCCTCCACCTTAGAGTCTCCCCTGACCATTTATCTGACATAAACCTACTTTTCCTCTATTCTTGTCATCCTGTCTAATTTTCGTAGTGATGTTTGTCAGCATGTTCATCTTCTTTGTATCCTGTACTTATCTGCTTGTTTTCTGTCTTCTTCCAATAAAATCTAAGCTCCATGTGTATAGGGACCTTCCATGACTTGCTCACTGCCTACACACAATGGTGCCTGGAAAATATGTGTTAAACACATGAATTAAACTATCCAAGTGCAGGCTTCCCACCCAACTGTGACCTAAGTAAGTCAGCTTCGCCCACCTTCCTCCAGCTGGATCTTTACCCCAATTCCATCTCCTTCACCCCTAACCCTGTTTTTGGAAATGAACACCATGCTTTCATTCTAGCTCTACTAACCCATCTGGAAAGCACTGATTGGACATCTACCGGTGTTGGAGGTGACACACCTCCTGAGTTCATCAAGCCCCACACCAACCTTGGCTACCCTCTGTCTCTTGAAAACACCCACCCCCACCATGTGCCATCTTACATGGGGTGGAAAAGGGAAATATGTGGGTAGATGCAAAGAAAGGAAGGTAGAGCAAGAAGGAAAGAGGGAAAGAGGACAGGGAAGGCAATTGGACATGGGATGAACCAAAGCCGGCTTCCTCCCTGTCTCCTTCCCAGCCTGGACTGGTTTGGGTGGTGGTGGTGAGCTTAACCATTCAAAATTCGCCTCTTTCTCTCCCACAGATCTGGGCAAGCTCAGCGAGAAAGCCCCCAAGGAGGGAGATGCCCTGCCGTCCTAGATGTCTCCAGACCTCTGCTCTGCATCCATCTCCCCAGCTCCTCCTGAACCCCTGTCTAGCTCCCTCCACTGAGACTGAGATCCTGAAGTCAAGTCCCTAAATGTCAGGCAGAAAATTTAGAGCATTGGGAGAATTTTCTTAAAAGTCCCCAGGCTGCCTCAGGTTTCACTGATTTATCCTTGGAGTAAGTATAAAGTGTTGTTAACAAACTCAAGAATTAATTCTGGAGCCATTTAGAATCTCCTAATGATTCTAAATCATTCGATTTAGATTTAGAATGATGAGGGAGTATTTCTGCAGTCCGTGTGAAGTAATTGTATTCTTTGGAATCATCCCAGTCCTAACACGAGCTATTGACTAATATGATATGAATATCCCATTTGCCTCCGAGAGTCTATGATGTCTTGACTCAAGAAGATTCTGCCAAGTAGCAGGCATGCCTTCCCTCCTTCCCCCACCCCGGCCCAGCGTCCTCCAGCTGGAAACGGGGAGAGGTACTCCGGAGCAGAGTGGAGAGAATAAAACATTTCTTTTCAAATCATCCATGATTTCTGTGTTAGCGTGGCAATTCGTGGCGGTGGCAAAGTCAAGGCTGAGAGGGTCAGGTGTGGGGCAATATATCCTGTTGGAGGCAGTGGATCTCGGATTATCTCATGAGCAAGCCTAATTACAATTCCATAGCTGGATACCTGACCTACTCTCTGTTCATGAGTTCGTTCGTTTTAAAACTTTTACATATTTTGAAGCTATGTTTTGTCATCATATATGTTTGTAAGTTTTATAGATCTCTGGAGGAATCTTTTTATCATTACGTGATGCCTCCCTTAATCCCTCTTAATGCCTTTTGCTTTTGGACCGATCTGGGGGGGTCACATGTCTGGTGCCTCGATGACTGTGGGTAGGAGGCTAGGTTCATCTGGGACAGTTGACCCAGTGTCTGCATGGTAGTCAGGGCTCTGGCCTTATTCTCTGGGACATTCCTCGAGGCCAAGCTGCTGTAACAAAGAGCCCCCAAGATGCAGTAGCACAAACAAGATGCACATTTACTCTGCACTCACAGAATGGTCCAGAAGGAGGCAGTGCGGGGCTGGCAGGATGGCTCTGCCATCTTTGGCCATGAAGCTTCATCTCAGGGTCCGAGAGGGTTGCCTTACCACTTCTGTGAGGTAGGAGGCCAGAGGGGACACACCGATTCTTCCAAAGAAAAGTCTTTGAAAGGCACGTGTGGTGTTTGTTCACACACCTATGCATGACTAGTCTTAGCCACAGGGAGGCTGGGAACCATCGTCCTGAGCTGGGGGCACCTGCCCACTAAAGAACACAAAATAATGGAAGAGATAGATGGAGGTGGATGGATATTCAGTCGCACGATCTGAGTTGCCATCGTCCTTTGGACTTGCCTGTCTCTCAGCAACACCATGTGGCGGGGATCGCTCGCGCAGGACTCTGACCTTCCCGGGGCTCCGGCCGTATGCAATCTAATATCAGAGATCTCGTTTTAAGCCCTTAGCAACTTTAAATAGCAGAAGGGGAGGACAGGGGCAGCATCAAGCCCCAGGGACAAAGGAAGACCCAGGCCCTGCCTCGGAGGATCTCACGAAGGGAGAAACCAGAAAACGAGTCGACAGATGCAGGGTAGGGACAAGGCTTTGAGATCAGGGGCACACAGGGACCAGGGCAAGGAGCCTCTGAGCAGCTTTGGGAGGGCAGAGACCACTTGGGCTGCCATAATCCTGGGAGGTGGTAAGAAGCAGTCACGTTTGGATGTATTTCAAGGCAGGGCTGGTAGGACTCCCCAACGGACTTGCTGTGGGATTTGAGAAAGCAGTCAAGGATGAATCCCTATTTTTTGGTCTAAGCAAATGGAGGGATGGAGATGCCCTTGAAGGTTATGGGAAGCATGCACAGGACAGGTTTTGGAGGAAGAGCAGGAGCTCGATCTGGGACACGGAAGCTTGAGATGCCTCCTGGATATGCACCTGGGAGTGGGGGAATGGGAGTTGGATGTGCAAATCTGGAGCTCGGAGGAGGGGTGCAGAATGGGTATATAACTGGGAGCATTGTCAGTACTTAGATGGTCCTTGAGAAGAGAAGGGGTCTAAGGGCAGAGCTCTGGGGATTCGATAGATTGCTGGTCCCGGTGATGTTCAGAGACGAGGGAGAGAACAGGACGTGGAGTGTGGTTAAAGATGGCAGAGGCACTGTGGTCACTGGGGTGACGAACTCACGGGTATGGCTTCATGGAGTGTGTGGCAGAGGGTCGAGAGAATGTCATGGGGCCGAGGGCACTGGGCATGGAAATATCCAAGAATTACGATAACAGTAATGTCCAGAGGCAGGAGCCCAGCCCTCCAGGGAGTGAGGGTGAATGCCTGAAGGACACTCAGAGGAGGCTGAGGGTGAGGGAATTCTCCTTGGAGAAGACATTTCAGGAGTTGGGAAGCAACGGGGGTATTGCAATAGGGGATATCCAGAGTCAGGTTATGTCTGGGGCCTGGGGGCTGAGGCGTGGCTTGGGGGGGGGCAACTAGCCTTCTTTTGGAAATGGACAAAAACATAGGTAAAGGATATATTGAGATGAGCCCTCGTGGCTCCGGGCAGATGATAAGTCTGAGAGCACAGAGGTGAGGGAGGAAGGGTTGGGGTCTTGTCCAGGTGCTGGAATTTTACCCATACTGATGGGGGCTTGGAGCCCCCCAGAGGACTGCTCTTATCACAACATACTCATACTACAAGAATCCCCCTTGTTCATCTTCAGTCCAAATGTACTTGTATATCCCAAATGTTGCATGGGACATACTTAACGCCAAAAACTGTTCATGGCTTATCCGAAATTCACATTCAACTGGGCATCCTGAATTTTCATTTGCCGACAGTCATAAGCCAGGATAGCTTCCTTCTCAGAGTGCCATCGGTAGCCGACTGTCCAGGATGCAGGTCACTATCCCGGGGTGGCTGTGGGGTCAGAGTCCCATCCCTAGACATTACTCCTCACTCCTTCTCGCGGGCTTGGGAAGGAAAGGGCTGACCCTGCTCTGCCCAATCTCTCAGCACAGCTCAGCTGTCTCCCTCCCAGGCTGGAGGGCTAGGGCCACCAAGGGCCATTCTCTGGACTGGTCTTTGTATGCAGAGTGAGGGGGAAGCTGGACCAGAGCCCTAGAGCTGCCCCCACATCTCCCCTGCAGGGGGGTTGGGGAGGGGAGTGGGTCTTTGGAAAGGGAGAGGGATTTCCTGCCAGGTGCAAATTGCCCTCCATGTGTCCTGCTGACGAATGACTGAGTCCTAATGAGCAGAGACAGTTGCCTGGGCCCAGAGATCAGGTGAGGGACACAAGTGAGTAAGGGGAGGGCCCTGGTCCCTCCTTAATCAAGTTTCCCAAACTGGTGTCTTAAAAATATTTAATTAAGGGGCACCTGGCTGGCTCAGTCGGTGAAGCATGTGACTCTTGATCTCGGGGTTGTGAGTTTGAGCCTCACAGTGGACATAGAGATTACTTAAAAATAAAGTCTTAAAAAATTAATTTAAAAAAAACTTTAATTGTGGCCAATACACGTAACATGAAATTTACCATCTTTTTTTTTAAGACTTATTTTATTTATTTTAGAGAGAGAGCGCCAGCAGAGGGAGGGTCAGAGGGAGAAGCAGGTTCCTGCTGAGTGCGGAGCCCGATGTGGGGCTCAATCCCAGGACCCTGAGATCAGGACCTGAGCTGAAACCAAGAGTCAGATGCTTAACGGACTGAGACACCCAGCCGCCCCTGAAATTCACCATCTAAACCACGTTTAAGTGTCCAGTTCAGTGGCATAAAGGACCTTCGCACTGTGCAACTGTCACCACCATCCGCAGAGCCCTTTGCGTCTTGCAAAACCGAAAGTCTGCCCGCGTTGAAGGACCACTCCCCAGGAACCCGGCCCAGCTCCTTGGCACCGCAGTCCTGCTTAATGTCTTCAATCACAGCATCTGTCTTTTTGCGTCTGGATTATCTCACTTATCATAATGTCCTCAAGCTTCATCCCTGTTGTGGGGTGTGGTAGGATTCTCTTCCTTTTAAGGCTGAATGATATTCCCTATCTCCTGGGTGCTTAAAAAAAAAAAAAAATCCTGTCGAAGCCCCACCCTAAACGGAGAAAATCAGACCAAATGATCGGAGGGTGGGGCAAAGCCATGGGTGGTCTTGTTGGCTCTCTGTGTTCCTGGTGAACGCTGGCTGAGAACCTCAGGTGTATCGAGTGCTTCCTTCCACTGAGGCCCCGATCTGAGGTTTTACTTGGTAGGATTACACCAAAGGCGCGTGAACTGTGAATTAACCTGTCACTGAGGGTATTGGAGCTGGAACAGGTCAGTGTCTGGCTTACTGGATTTTGCCAGGTTTATCAGCTAGAGTAAGTACCCCTCTTCTGGGGTTTCTCAACCTCGGCACTCTGGACATTTCGGTTGGGATCATTCTTTATGTGGGGCCGTCCTGTGCATGATAGGATGTTGAGCAGCATCCTGGTCTCTACGTCAAGATGGCAGGAGCACCCTCTCCCCAGTTGTGACAACCAAACACGTCTCTAGACATTGTTGAATGTTCACGTGGGGCGAAATTATCCTATCCTAAAGGATACTAACTCATGGGGCCAAATAAGGACACAGCTAATTAAAAAAAAATCAACAAAGAGGGGCACCTGGGTGGCTCAGTCGTTAAGCGTCTGCCTTCGGCTCAGGTCATGATCTCAGGGTCCTGGGATCGAGCCCCGCATCGGGCTCCCTGCTCCGCGGGAAGCCTGCTTCTCCCCCTGCCCCTCCCCCTGACTTGTGTTCCCTCTCTCGCTATCTCTCTCTGTCAAATACATAAATAAAAATCTTTATAAAAAAAATCAACAAAGAATATAAAAGCTGGGTTACAGCTACTTTCAGAAACGGGGGTATTGCAACTGTTGTCCAAGAAATATAAATAAACATAAGAAACATAAATCAGCAACACGAAGTAAGAATTTAAAAAATTTTTAAATGCAATGAATATTAATTAAGAAAAATATGCGATAGCTGAAGGAACACCGCGGGTGGGAAATATGGCAGAACAGACACAACAAGAGAAATTAGAGAAGAGGAACAAAACATCGGAGACTCTTCCAGAAGTGAGAAAGCATGAAGAATCCAGGCCCGACTCGAGGGGAACATGAGAAGGGAGAGGAGGAAATATTTGTAAGAAATCATAAAGATAAATTTCATACGTTTAAAGATGAAAGAGCTCTCAGACCCGTAGTGTTCTTTAGGCTGAACGGGAAAAATCTACACGTGGTCACAAACGAATGAATTTCAAAAATGCCTAAAAGAAAGAAAAATCCAAATCATTTCCGCAGGAAGGCTTATATGGCTTTTCTGGTGGCAACACTGGGCGCAGCTGACAGTGCAGCAAATACTTTTCAGGAGTTGAAGGAAAACAATGTAAATCTGCAATTTTCTATCCAGGCAGATATTCGTCTCAATGGGGGGCGCGAAAGAAAAGTACCTCCGTACCACTTATATGAGGTCATTTATAGTCGCAGAAAAAATTAGAAGATCTTAAGAAATAGTCCAGAACCTTGGATGTGTCACCTCTGTGTGTGTGTAGGTATGTATCTACCTATAGATCTGTCATCTATCCAATCTATTTATCAGTATTTATATATGGAGCATCTACTGGGCAAACGCTGTTCTAGGTCCCAAGCATCAACCTCAGTGCTGACTCAGTAAATGGAACAGGGCACCAGATCTTATGAAGCTTGCAGTGAATACTGGGGAACACCAGCAATAAGGAAATATAAGCAAGTAAATGCACAATATGTATGATGGTGGTAAATAATAAGAATAAGAATAAACCAGGCTCTGGATGCCTGGGTGGCTCAGTCGGTTAGGAGTCTGACTCTCTGATCTCAGCTCAGGTCTTGATCTCAGGGTTGTGAGGTTAGGCCGCTGCGTTGGGCTCCGCGCTGGGCGTGGAGCCTACTTGAAAATAAAATAAAATAAACCAGGTTCGTGAAGGTTCTCTACTAGGGCAAGTCCAGGGAACAATTGGGCACCGTGTGTGGACATTTCTGGGTGTCACAGCCGAGGGGTGCTCCTGGCATCCTGTGGGCAGAGCGCATTCCAGTCCACGGAGCAAGACCCCGTGGACAAAGTCCCAGAGCAGAAGCATGCCAGGCTTGCTCAGGCAGCTGAGGAGGGGGCTGAGGAGGGGGCTGAGAAAGGGGGAGCATGCAGGTGAGATGCTGAAGGCCTCTGGGTGCAGAGAAAGGACAAGGCTTCTCCTCCAAGTGCTCTGCAAACTATGGGTCGGTTCTGAAGGGCAGTGAAATGTATGGCTGGGTTCTCGTCACAGAATCTGGGGCCACGGGGAACGCAGCCCTCGGGGGCAGGAGGGCAGAGGGGACCATTCTGGAAGCGGCAGCAAAGGTCCAGGTCCCAGAGAGATTAGAAGAGGCAGCAGTGAGGGGATGAGTGGTCAGATTCTGAATCCGATTTGGTGGTGGGTCCCCCATGTACTGGACTCAGGATGAAAGGGCAGAGTTTATGTGGCCAGAAAGCCACCATTCTGCTCCCAAGGAGTCTGAGGTTTGCAGGGTTTAGAGACTCTCTTGGGCCCCCAGAATCATCCAAAGCCAGGAGCCTTCCAATTCATCTGAAATGTTAACACAAAAAAGTTCACTATCTGAATGGACTTGTTATGATTTGATGGACACGGAGAGCTTCCAAAATTGTAACCCAGTCATGCCCAATCCTTGATTA
The DNA here is from genome assembly GCF_964656455.1 of Halichoerus grypus. Classification (NCBI taxonomy): domain Eukaryota; kingdom Metazoa; phylum Chordata; class Mammalia; order Carnivora; family Phocidae; genus Halichoerus; species Halichoerus grypus. The sequence continues at coordinate 58,560,594 of NC_135726.1, forward strand.
AAATTCATGCGGTAACATGCAGACCCACCATTATAGCTTTTCAGAATTTATGAGACCTGATTCAGGGGGACAAGAAGGTCCACAGAGAAGCCTCATGTATCTCAAAACCACCTTCCCCACTCAGGGAGAAAAGGAATACAGAGCCGTGTCTACGTGCTTTCGTCTGCTTTGCATTGTTTTTGTAAAAGGGTAAGTTGACATATCAAATCAGTGATTTAAACTAGTTTGAGCAAAGCTTTAAGGTATTAATCCCAAGGTATTGAAAAATAGTAAAAATAAGTTTTAAAAAATCACGAATATTCTTTATGTATCAATAATTACTTTTCATTTTTCAGTACCTTGGAATTAATGTGTTAGAGCTTTGCTTGGGCTAGATTATTTTTTTCGAAGGTTTTATTTTTTATTTGTAAGTAATCTCTGTACCCAGTACAGGGCTCGAACTCACAACCCTGAGATCAGGAGTCGCATGACCCACGGACTGAACCACCCAGGCACCCCCTGAACTAGATTAAATCACTGGTTTGATACCAGCCTCCCATCTCTTCACACGTTCTTGATTTGATGAGTTAGCTCTGCCTTTGGCATTTAGGAAAAGCTCAGCCTGCAAAATGGGTATGATGTTGTACTTTTCTCTACTCACATGCAGCCTCTAGTTTTCTAAATACCTACCTCTCACGCTTTGCCTTGTCAGCTCATTTTAAATAAAATCTTGACCCAAAGTGCTTAAAACTTGCAGCTCTACGTTCCCTGACTCCTTTGAATGCTTCAGGCATATGATAAATAATTCAGTAGACCAGGAAAACAAATATTGTTTCCAAGTAAACTTATTTAATAAATTCCTTTTTTTTTTTTTTTTCTCTTGATGGAGTTTCAGTGGGAATTGTAACCCACGCTGCCATCTTCAGTGGTTCATTCCATGGCCTTAAACTAATCTTTGGGCTGATGAGGTAACAGGAAGTCTGGGGTTTCTCTGGCTGTATATAAACAGAGCTGTATATTTCAGCTCAAGGCTGTTGGAGAGCGAGTCTCGGCTGGAGGCAGGAAGACCTGAAGACGAGGTAACTTACAAGGTAAGTTACGGGTGGGGCCGTCCAAGGGTGCTTGGGACCTGGGATGGACGGATGGAGGTTGGTACCAGGAGGATTTGGGTCTGTATTCACTATGCATTAGCTCCAAGGTCTTGCGAAAGCAAAGGATCTTCCTATACCCCATTATTAACTTTGAATCATTATGGTATGATTTGATTCGTGGTATGTGTGGTTTATACTTTGAACCAGGGTTTCTCAACCTCAGATGGTATTTTTGGCCAGATGATTTTGTTGTTGTTTTGTGTGGGGAGGGGAGTTGGGGGTCTGTCCTGTGCACTGTAGGCTATTTAGGGGTATCTCCCCATCTGCCTCCCCCATGTCCAGGTCATGACATCCAAAAATGTCTCCAGATGTTGCCCAGGGTCCCGAGGTGCCAAGGGGAGTAGGGCAAATCACCCTTGGTTGAGAATTACAGCTCTAGATGTTGGTCACTCCATTTTTTACCATTGGGTAAAGATGTGCTGGGCGTGTGCTCGGCATCCTCTTATTTTATCCTCAGACAATGTAAGAGGTAGGTTTTATTGTCCCCAAGTTATGGAGAAGGATTATGGCCTCCCAAGAGCTGATTGACTTAGCTAACAGCTAAATGAAGCTAGAACATGGGATTAAAACAACACTGGGCTGAAGTAGCCTTCCCCAATGATCTGAAATAGGACAAAAGTTGACTATTAGGGATTTTAGGCAAATGTATTAGCGTTGAATTCCGTGTGGCACATGGTTCTCCTGAGATTTCTAAACTTGCCATACTGTTGCTTAAAAACACATCGCCGGGTTTTTGTTCTCCACAGGGTAAAAACCAAACCTTTAAATAAGGACCTTTTATCAACCTACTAGCCCAGCCAGGATTAAAGCCCCTTTCTCTACCTGGGTGCCACGTGGCTCTCAGGGGCCTGCTGAGTACCCCCAAGTCTTCATCCCTTCCTCAGGTTGACCCCTGACCTCTCACTAGAAGGAAAGTGTGGGTTGCATTTTTCTGTAGCTGTTGTTCTTTTTTTTTTTTAGATTTTTATTTGGGAGAGAGCACACTGCCAAGCAGGGGGGAGGGGCAGAGGGAGAGGGGATAAGCAGGCTCCCGCTGAGCAGGGCTCAATCGCAGGACCCTGGAAGCATTACCTAAGCCGAAGGCAGACGCCCCACGTAGCTGTTGTTCTTGGAATAAAATGGATATCTGCAGATTATCAAGGTGGTTCTTGCCTTTGGAAGCTAGGTTGAGAACCTCCTAAAAGCTCTTAGCTCTCAAAATCTTGCTTTTTGAAAATTTCAAAGAGCGTTGGGTTTTAAATCCGTTTTCTGGGATGAGATTAAGGTATTTAACCCATAGAGACCGAGCGCAGATTAACGGATTGCCTGGGGGTGGGGGTGGGGAAGGGGGCAGCGCCTGCTCCAGGGGGACAGGGTTTCCTTTGGGGGGATGAATAAATCCTGGAACTAGACAGCGGTGAATGGTTGCATAGCACTGCAAATGTGAGTAGTGCCGCAAAGTTGTGCATTTTAAGAGTTAAAAATGGTGAATTTTGTGTTAGTGCCAGGTGCATCTTACCACAGTAACAAAGTATCTGTTAAGCCTGTTAGGACTCTTCTGAGTCCTCCCTTTCCTGGAACAAAGCAATATCCTGGGATCAACAAGGAAATGTGTTGGGGGACCATCTTAGATTAATATTTCCAGTGTTACTACACCACATGAAATTCTCAGGTTGTAAACATTTTTCTGTATTCTGCAAAGAATGATATTGTCCCAACATACAGATGAGAAAACTGGGCCCACCTCTGTACATTTAAAGCTCAGAATCTAGGGGGCCATTCAGACCTTTGAAACCACCTTTTATACTATAAAGGTGGACATTGGAAAAATAATAGTGGGGGTTACTTTCCACGGTATTTAATACAGGACCAGTTGGGGACGGTGTCTAGTGTTTGGGTGAAGGGTTTGGAGGGGAGGGGGTGGGTAAGAAGTTAAACTAATGTGGTTCATTCTTTTTTCCCCCCCGACTTCTGAACAAACAGCGGGTCCATTGCTGAGGAAAACCAGAGTAAATCCCTTTAGGTAGGTCTTGATTAGGCACCAGCTTCTAGAGAGTTTGCAGAGTCATACCGGAAAATTCTCCGGTCAATATGGCTACAGACCAGACATTTCCAGGGGGTCAGGAGAAACCCCAAGGCAGCCCCGGGTCAGAGCTGCCGCAATCTCTACCATCGCCGGGAGCCCTCACTGGGAGGCAGGACGGCAACTGTGAGTCTTGGCACCTGAGCTTCAGGGCGTTTACGAGCTCCGAGCAGTCGGACCCCCTCGACGACCTGGGGAGGCTCTGTGAGCTCTGCTACTTGTGGCTAAGGCCGGACCTTCACACCAAGGAGCAGATCCTGGACACGCTGGTGATGGAGCAGTTCATGATCTCCATGCCTCAGGAGCTTCAGGTCTTAGTCAAGGAAAGTGGTGTGCAGAGCTGCAAAGACTTGCGGGACCTGCTGAGAAGCAACCGGACCCCCAAGAAATGGGTGAGCAGGGCCCTCCTGACGGGAACAGGGAAGGGGGAGCTGGTGTGGGGGCTGCACGGTGCCCTTGGACTAGAAAGGACATGGGGGCTTTCTTCTGGGTCAGTGTGGGAGACAGTGTGCCCCTCAGGAGACACTCGGCAATGTCGAGAGACATTTCTGGCTGTCACGACAGGGAGGAGATGGGAGGTTACTAGCCTCTGGTGGGTTTCAGGAGTCTATGCACTTTGCCATCATTCACCCTACACGACCTCTCGTGGAAGACAGTTGTGTAAGGGACATTCCAGAGGCTCCAGGAGAAAGGAGCCCGTAACCGGTCCAGTCCATTACATTTATAATTCTTGACATCTCCAGAGACCCTCTTAAAAGTGGTCCTACCTGAGTAAAGTGGCTACAATTTACAGAGAGGGGCGCTACGTTGTCATGGTAACTAGAGTCCTGGGATGATGCTGAGGAAAGGAGGAGGGTGGGATAGTAGGCTTCCAACTCGATGGGGGTCTCAGATCCACTAGTGACACTGGGATGGATCATCCTCGGGGGCTTCCCTCGGCATCGTAGTGTCTAGTGGCATCCTTGATGTCGATGGCAACCTCCCCCGGTTGTGAAAGTAAAAAACAAAACGAAATCTCTGGTGCTTGCCAAATGTCCCTCCGAGAGCGGTCAAAATGGCTCGCAGGTAAGACTCTCCAGACCAGGTAAGACCTTACGTTGGAACATTTTCCATCGTGGTGGCTGGAGGGCGCCTGTATGCTTTGTAGAAAAAGCAAGGGTCTGCAGGATCTAGGAGGGGATGGGACTTGGTGTATAGCACCAGTCATGGGGAGACGGGCTCCTCTGTAGGTAATTTTGTAAGTGGGCAGGAGGGAACCGGGTCCAACATGGCAATCCTCCCTTCCCTGAGCACTCCGGTAGGCGATGAAATTCTCCAGGGGTGAGCCGAGAATGGGAATTAGGAGCTTCGACAACATTGTGGGAGAATAGCCATGGCAACTCTAAGATGTTAATCTGGGATGATAGATAAAGGAATTCTTAAGACCGGCTGAATGAGATGGAAGCCAAGCGTGTGAAATCTCACTTGGGCGCGGTGTTGGATTTCTCACCGCAACATACCTCATGTGCTCGAGGTCGGGAGTGGACAAGGCATGCTTTAGGATGATGGTTTGAGGGCTGAGTATTAGCTGAGGTGGTGGGGGGCAAATGGGGTGGTGTTGAAGTTGATTAGATATTGTGGCTAGGCCAATGGTTGTCCAACACAAGGGGATGGGGTAAGTCCACCTTCACCCCCTAGGGTGCATTTGACACTGTTTGGAGACAGTTTTGGTTGTCACACCTTGGGAGGTTGCTGTTTTAAACAAGTAATTCCAACAATGTGTGAGTGTATGGTAGCTTCATACAGTCAGAGCTACGTTCCGGTTCTCAGTGAGTCTGATCTTGGTTGATCCTTGCCCCCCCAGACCATAGTCACCTTACAAGGACAGGAATTTCTTGTGCAAAGTTCAGATGCTCAGATGGCTGAAGCTGAGGGCAGTGACATGGACCTCGTGACGGACTTGTCCAAGAAGCCCCAATCCTCTGTGAGCGAGACACGTCCAGAGGACAGCCAGAAGGTTAGCAGAGAGCTGCAGAATCTGCCAGGAGTCAATGAACCGTCAACGGGGCAGGTGAGTGTGACACCCTCCCCAATCTCTAGGGAGTGGTGGCAGAAGGGACGGGAAGAAGCGGTGGGGGTAGCTGGGGAATAATTGGGATAGTGGCAGAGCACAGAACTGGACCCATTGACCCTAGGAATTCCCATGATTGCATCAAGCCCATAGACATCTCTGAGCCTCTGGAGAATGAAGACTCCTCAGCCTTTGCCCGTCTGCCATTGAAGCTCTTTTAGGGTTAAGGGTAGGAAGAAAGAAATAGTCTCAATGAAATGGTGCTAGGTTAGTTTGCCACGGGGTAATGAACTGAAGGCTGATTTTTCCATAGCCGATTTTCTCAGGCATCCCATGAAATGACAATCGGACAAAGGACACGTTTTGGAAATGACTATAGTCAATACGTTACGTTAAGGGAGTGGTTCTCACCTGGAGTTGTTTTGCCTCTGGAAGACATTTGCAAGTGTCCGGAGACCTTTTTCCATTGTCAGAATGGAGGTGGGGTTGGAGGATGGAATTGACATTAGTGGGTAGAAACCAGGGATGCTGCTATAATCGATCATCCCACAGTGCACAGGACAGCCTCACAACAGGGAATCATCCAACCAAAATATCAGTAGTGCTGAGTAGGGACACCTGGACCTAGAGCCACCTTGCTTCCCGGGCAGGGGAAGCCGGATGACCTGAGGAGGAGTGCTCAGAATTAAGCGTAAAGGCTGCGATGTGTGGACATGATTTAAAGGCATGGTGGGTACTGGTTATCGACAGGGAGTGATGAGTGGCCCAGAGGAAGCCTGGACACATCCACACACTGTATTATTGAGAAAGTTGGTGTCTCAGATTAGGGAGGTGGGCAGGATGGGGAAAGAGGAGACAAGAGCTTCCCACACCCAAAGTTAGACATGTTGGTAACTACACTTGGTTGCCCATTGTCAGGGACAGAACGTTCTCCTGCCAGAGACCATTCCTGGGAAAGATGTATGGGAGGGCCTGAGACCCAAGGAGAACTTGAAGAAGAATCTGATGGAAGATCTGGAGGAGACAACAATACTGACATCCCAAGAGCCTCAGCTTCTGCAGGGTCCTGGTGAGCATGGAAACTGGAAATTCAGAGGAGTTAGTGGCTTCTTCCTATGCTGGGGAGGGAGCTCTGAAATGTCAAGTCTTCTCTATCACTGACTGTCCACAGTGTCCTACGTACAACCCCATCCCAGGTTTGTTGGTTAATGGGAAGTTCTCAGCCCACAGCAGTGTTCGGTTCAAACGAGGTTGGTATCATTGAAAATGCTCTTTATTAAGTGTTGTGTGTTAACCCTCGTTCAACAGATTCTACGAGGGCAGACGGTGGGAAGAATCTCCAACAAGGAACCGGTATTATGAATGTGAATGCCGACACACCTCCCACCCACGTTTCAGAGAGACAAATTTCCACTTGGAGTGGGAACAAAAGAGATTCTCAGAAGAGTCCAAGAAATCCCAAAGGAAGAAAACTGGACAACATCTCCATTTCCAAAGAAGTGCCCCAAGAGGGGACCCCATATTTGGCCAAAGGAGAATTCTCAGCTCAACCTGTGTCCCATTCGGTCCATCCTGTTGGGGAAAAAACCACGGGACAGACACCAGCCCTATGCAGCATATGTCAGAAAGGATTTCGTTATAAGTCCCAGTTTTACACTCACTGGAGGACACACACGGGAGAGAGGCCTTTCAAATGCGATACCTGTTCTGGGGGTTTCATGCAGCCTTCAGACCTCCGAGTCCACCAGCGAATCCACACAGGCGAGAAGCCGTACTCCTGTGAACTCTGCCACAAGACGTTCACCCACGACTCCACCCTGCGGAGTCACTGGAGGGTCCATACAAAGGAGAAGCCTTACCCGTGTGAAGACTGCGGGAAAACGTTTAGCCACAAAGGGAACCTCAACGTCCACCGACGCATCCACTCGGGATTAAAACCCTACACGTGTCACGAGTGTAACTGCGCCTTTCGTCAGCTGGGAACTTTTAAACGCCACCAAAAAACACATGCAAAGTGACTTCCTGACGAGTCCATGATCGGGTCCAAGTCCCATCAGCCCCAAGAAGGAAGTTAATGGTGACCTGTCACCGATTTTTGTAAAAATGACATGGGACGTCTTGAGCACTTGCAAGGTTTCTGGAACACAACAGATGTTCCATAAACGTTAATTATGAGGATCTTGGAATGATGACATCTTCCCTGTTGGTTTTCATTTTCTGTTTAATTATGTCCCATTGTTTCCTTGTAAGCTTTTTGGTTTATGTTGCTACTGTTGCAATAAAGGCAAGTCTTGTTTTCAATATTTCCTTATAAAATTGTGGCTGCGGATTGTTATCCCGTTGTCCTTTATTTCCTTGTAAAATAGGATGATCCAAGTAAGGCGGCCAGATTAGATAGGAGATACCCCGTGATACTAGAATTTCAGATGAACACGTTGTAAGTATAAACACATTCTGAATCATTTATCAAATAATCACTGAGCAACTTTTTTTTTTTTAAGATTTTTTTTTTTTTAATTTATCAGAGAGAGAAAGCACAAGCAGGGGGAGCAGCATGCAGAGGGAAAAGCAGGCTTCCCGCTGAGCAGAGAGCCCGATGGGGGACTCGATCCCAGGACCCTGGATCATGACCTGAGCCGAAGGCAGATGCTTAACCAACTGAACCACCCAGGCACCCCCAACTTTTTTTAAAGACATTTTTTAGAACAGGTTTAGTTTCACAACAAAACTGAGCACAAAGTACAGAGATTTCCCAGAGACTCCCCCGTCCCCACTCAAACACATCCTCCCTTACCATCAGCATCCCCCCCAGAGTGGTACGTTTGCTACAAATTATGAGCCTAGGCTGATGTTATTGTCCCCCAAAGCCCAGAGTTCAGGGGTCAGTCAGTGTTGTACCTTCCCCGGATTTAGACAGACGCATGACGTGCACCCACCGTTATGGTCTCATGCAGAGTAGTTTCTCTGCCCTAAAAATCCTTTGTGCTCTGCCTGTTCAAATCTCTTTGTCACCTGCACCCTGAGTATTTTGCTAAATTTGGTAACGTGTAATTTTTCTCAAGTCCATACGATTGCCCTATGTCCCACACCATTTCCTCTATTAACCTTGTGCGTTAGAATGGCACATCTACTGATGTAGTACTTTCAGATAAAGGCCCATACTTGACTGATTTCCTTGCTTTTCCTGTAATATCAGGTCCCAGCCTCCCATCAGGATCCCACGCTGCATTTCCTGATGCTTCCTTAGACTCCCCTTGGTAGTGAGTCTCTCAGATCTTCCTTGTTTTTGATGTCCTGAGAATCTGCACTTTTAAGAAATTCCCAGTGAGGGGCGCCTGGGTGGCTCAGTCGTTAAGCGTCTGCGTTCGGTTTGGGTCATGGTCCCAGGGTCCTGGGATCGAGCCGCGCATTGGGCTCCCTGCTCCGCGGGAGGCCTGCTTCTCCCTCTACCCACTCCCCCTGCTTGTGTTCCCTCTCTCACTGTGTCTCTCTCTGTCAAATAAATAAAATCTTAAAAAAAAAAAAAAAAAAAGAAAGAAATTCCCAGTGATAGGGATGCTTTTGGTCTTGGGAAATCTTGAGAAAAGCGGGTGTAGTTCGTAGGTTGGGTCCAGTAACCTTCAGAGCTCTGAGTCTGTCCCTTCCCACAGGGGCAGCCCCTTTACAAAAGTCCTGTTTAAGGAGGAAGATTTAAGGTCCTTCCCTGGGGCAGGGTCCCGGTGGTGCATGTGGACTCGCTTCTCATCCAGACCAGGCTCTGAGCAGTCTTGTGGCTGAGTGGGAGGTGGTTCTCCCTCTTGGTGATTAAGTCTGACTTCCTTCACCAGATCTAGAAAATGTTTTCATGATACAACCTGCTCGTTTATCTTAATCAGTTAACTTCACCCGAATTAACTCATCAATTAACTTCACCAGAAGTTTCTTTGCAGCCCCATTTTCCAATCTGGCTGCATGTTGGAGGCACCTGGAGAGTTAAAAAGCCACCGGCCCGTGGGGGCCACATCCAGAGATGAGGATTTGGCTGGTCTGGGGGGTGGCCGGGGCATCGGGAGATCCTAATGCGTGGCTGACACAAAGAGGATGAACACCGCTTCCCCTGCCCCCGCGGATATCTCCATGCCTCCAGGATACGGTTAGGATTTAGGAAGAGGGTGAGTGGGGCAAGTATGATCAACCATTCCTACCCTCTGGGTGTGGACCTCCACCCACTGCATCCACACAACCGTGATCCTTGTTAGGAATTAAATAACACCCAGGGGTATTGAGGGCACAGCACGTTCTGCAGGGAGCACTGGGTGTTATACGAAAACAATGGATCGTGGATCACCACATCAAAAACTAACGATGTACTGTATGGTGGCTAATATAACATAATAAAATAAAATTTAAAAAAAGAAATTAAATAACAATCAGGCCCAAACCTACTGAATCAGAAGCCTGGGGGTGGAGTCCTGCACTCCATTTAAAGGGGGATTCTAATACATCCTAAGATTTTCTAACAGTTGCCCCGCATCACTGGTTCTTACACTGGAAATCACTTGGGTAGAGTTTTGCTTTGTTTCTGAAATAACTATAGATTCACAAGAAAATGCAAAAATAGTACAGGCAGATCTCCTGCATCCTTCTTCCAGTCTATTTAAAAATGCACAAAGCCAATGTATTTCAGCATCTAGAGGGGGACAGGAGAACGGATAGCACAGGTGCGTGGACAGACATGTTTTTACTTCCTCCAGCCTGTGCTCCTCTCAGCCCGCCACTAAAAGAGCTCTTATCAGACTCGACAGCGATTTGGGTCTGGTATGTCGGTAGTCCATCTTCAATCCTCTAAGTCTCACTGCGATTTTTTAAAAAGCATACTTCCAATATCCAGAGATATTAGCTGTTAATGTGCTCTATTTCTATCCTTTTAAATAATTTAATTTTATATGCAAGTCACAGAGCTGTATTGAAACTATTATAAATTGGTCCAGTTATGTTTTTCCTTAATTAATACTTATTTGTTGATTTACTTTTGTAAAAAAAAGAAAAAAGGTATCAAAAAAAAAAAAAAGAACCCCCTATTGTCTCCAAGAAATATTGACAAAAACACACATCTACGTAGGTGCTCCCCTGAGAACCCGTCTCTCAGCTTCTTCACCTGGGGGAAACCACCATCACCAATCCTAGCTCATCATTACTTTAAAAAATAATTTTATTAAAGACATGTGCATGCCTGAGAATATATTGTTTAGTTTTGCTTTTTTTTTTTAAACAGAAGAATAATATACCAATGCTAGTCTTCTTAGAATCCCTTTTACTCATTCAACTTTGTTGCTAAAATACATCCATGTTTTTAAGTATGACAGTAGCTTACCCATTTTTTATTACTGCCTTATGTTCTGTTCATGGCATACGAATATGTCACAATGTTGCCATCCTCTTAGTGGCTCTTGGTGCTGCTTCCTGTTTGTTATTATATCCATCTCTCTACTCATCATTCTCTCTCTCTCTCGTTTTCTTTTACAAAAATAGGATCACATTGTACATAATATAGGGGGATGGAATTTTCAGACATTGATGTATAAATGGAAATCTGAATCCTTTCCCCCCTCCTTCCCATCCTCGGTTAAGCAGGTGCTCATTGCCTCAGGGGAAGCATGTATCAGAGTGGAAATAAAACATGTTCTCAAGTCCTGCTGACATTTCAAACCATGACAAGCTTAGACAACAGCTTTAGATAATAGGAAATATACACAACACTTCTTGGAAATGCCATGGGCACTACCAGACTTCCCCGTGCTCCAAATAAAAGAGGGTCTTTCTGGATAGTGAAGAGGGGATACGAGATGAGAAATCAGCAGGACGGAAGAGAGTCAAGGGGGCAAAAAAGAGATTGGGAGAGAAATGTTGTCCGAAGAGCGTAGTTCCCTCCGAAAGGCTGCAAGATCTCAAAAAGGAATGGCAGCATGGCGCTTTCACGTCCCTGGGGTCATAGAACTCACAAGAGAATCCTGGGCACCAAGTAAGTCCTGGAACCAACAGGAAGATTCCAGAAGGACTTCTCAATGGCAGTCTATGTCCACCAGTGGACACGGTAAGTTTGCCTCCACCCGTCGGTGTGTTGGCAAGACACAAACTGGCTGGGGGTGGGGGTTATGACACTAAGGACCAAAGCAAACATTTTTAAATGTTGGGAGGTTAGCAAAGTGAGATCTCCTGATGAGAGATTTTCTTGTGTCGTTGACCTTAAAGAAAAAAAACCTTCCTTGAGGGGGTCCAAGGTCTGAGGAGTGACTAAGAGTCGGGAAAAATCAGGGCTGCCGCGTCCCTTTGCTGGTTGGTTCAGGATTTTCACAGAGCAGGGTGGTTGTGCCCAAGCTGGTGCCGCGGGTACCCAGCGCATCTTGGTGGCTCTTATTGTGAGCGTTTTAAAATGTAAAATTGTAATTGTTGATTTTGGGGGCCAATTTGTATACTTATTATGACAATCCCCAGTAGATGGCAGCAAAGACCGTCTAACAGGTGAAGCGGGCTGGCTCTTCTACCAACAGTTAAAATCACCAGGGCTTCACAGGGAAATGTTTTTCTAATTACCAACCAACCAGTATCTCTTAAAAAAAAATAGATCTTTCTGCTGTTAGTGTGGGACCAAATGTGACCCTTCGTAGGGTACAGTTCACGTGGTTTGCAGTTGTTTTCCCTTACGAGGATTGTATATTCAATTTCATCATGTTGGTGGAGGGAGGTGGGTGGGGGATGGGCTGCATGGGGGATGGGCATTAAGGATGGCGCTTGTTGTGATGAGCCCTGGGTGTTGTAGGGAAGTGATGAATCACTAAATTCTGCTCCTGAAACCAATATTACACTGTATGTGCACTAGCTGGAATTTAAATAAAAATTTGAAGAAAAAGATGTCATCATGAAATACTTTGTTATACAAATTGTTTTTATTAACCCTGACGTATTACACAGAGATAAAATTGTGATTACTAATAATGATCTTTTTTTTTTTTTAAGATTTTATTTATGTGTCAGAGAGAGAGACAGAACACAAGCAGGGGGAGAAGCAGGCTCCCCACCGAGCAAGGAGCCTGATGTGGGATCCCAGGATTCTGGGATCGTGACCTGAGCCAAAGGCAGCGGCTTAACCGACTGAGCCACCCAGGCGTCCCACTAATAATGATCTTCTGATTAGATTATAACCTGTTTTATTTATTTATGCAGTTTTATGAGACTGAGATTATCGTCATTTTACATACTTCTAATTGTAACACATTCTAGGATAAATTGCTAAGCTATTGCCTTATTTCTCCTAATGTCAGAAAGAATTTTTTTTTTTAAGATTTTATTTATTTGAGAGAGAGAGCAGGAGTGGTGGGGGCGGGGCAGAGGAAGAGGGAGAAGCAGGCTCCCCATGAGCAGGGAGGCCGCACCCCCCCCCCCCCCCGCCCCCCAGGCTGGATCCCAGGACCTCAGGATCATGACCTGAGCTGAAGGCAGATGGTTAACCGCTTAATCGACTGAGCCACCTAGGCACCCCTCGAAAGAATTTTTTAAAGGCTCAGAGAAAACAGAAAGACAATAAAAAATAAAAATGAAAAATATTTATCTTGATCATTGAATCAAGTGTTCAGAAAAACAGGTGGAATGCCAAAGAGGAAAAGATTTTGAGCTACTTATTTTGGCCAAAATAGCAGGGATACAACACTGAGAGACAGGAATGTTCCCGGCTCATCTTCTACTTCCATGTTAATTATTCCACAAAAACCAAAACCAAACCAAAACAAAAAAAAACTATAACAGAAAAATAAAACAAAGAATTGGTTCAAATGAACATATATTTTTTTCAAAAATTTTTATTGTGGTAAAACACACACAACATAAAATTTTCCATCTTAACCTTGTGGCCAGTTTAGTACTGTCTTAAGTACATTCGCATCGTTACTCAACCATCTTCCAGAATTGTTCTCGTCTTGCAAACCTGAAATTCTGTACCCATTAAACATCAACTTCACAGTTTGGCTTACATCACTGAGCATAACGTCCTCAGGGTTCATTCATGTTGGGCCATGTGAATGAATCATACTCCATTGTATGAATAACCCACATTTTGTTTATTCCTTTGTCCACTGATGGTCACTTGGGTTGCTACTACTTTCTGGCCACTGTGAATAATGCTGTTATAAATATGGGTGCTCAAATATCTTTTTGAGTCCCTGACTACAATTCTTTAAGGTATATACATGAAGTAGAATTGCTGGACGTATGGCAATTCTTTTCCATACCAAGAGAGAGCAGAGAGCGGGGAGGGGGGAATAGAGGGGCAGAGGGAGAAGCAGACTCCCCGCCTAGCAGGGAGCCCGATGTGGGGCTCGACCCCAGGACCCCGAGATCATGACCTGAGCCGAAGGCAGACACTTAACCAACTGAGCCACCCAGGCATCCCAAAAACTGACTTTTAAAAAATATATTTTTGGGGCCGGGTGCCTGGGTGCCTCTGTCGGTTAAGCATCTGACTCTTGATTTCGGCTCAGGTTATGATCTTGGGATTGTGGGATCGAGCCCCACATAAGGCTCCGTGCTCAGCATGGAGTCTGCTTGTCCCTCTCCCTCTGCTCCTCCCCTGCTCGTGCTCTCAGTCTCTCTCTCTCTCAAATAAATAAATCAACAAAATCTTTAAAAATATGTATTGGCGGGGGGAGTGGGTGGCTAAGTCAATTAAGCAACCAACTCGATTTTGGCTCAGGTCATGATCTCAGGGTTGTGAGATCAGCTGAGTGAGGCGCCTGCTTAAGATTCCCTCTCCCTCCCCATATACATACATATATATATATTTAACAATTTTATTTAGGTATAATTGAGGTACAATAAACTGCACATATTATCAGTTTATGATTTAATGCATTTTGATGTCTGCATAGACCTGTGAAGCCATATCACACCCAGGATAACAATTTCCATCCTCCACAAAAGTCACCACCTGAGCCTCTAAGTTCTCTCCCTCCCTCCGGCCCAGCTGGCCCCTAGTCTGCTTTGCGTCATGCAGGTTAGCTTACATCTTTGAGAATCTTAAACAAATGGAATCATTCAGCCAGCATGTGCTCTTTTTCGTGTGGTTTCTTTCGAGAATTTTGAGGTTGAGATTCAGCCCTGGTATATCCCTATTTCAAGAAATGCATTTCCATGAACTTTAGAATCTACTAAATAGGGGCGCCTGGGTGGCTCAGTCCTTAAGCGTCTGCCTTCGGCTCAGGTCATGATCCCAGGGTCCTGGGATTGAGCCCCGAATCGAGCCCCGCGTGGGGTTCTCTGCTCGGCGGGGAGCCTGCTTTTCCCTGTCCCTCTACCTGCTGCTTTCCCTACTTGTGATCACTCTGTCAAATTAACAAATAAAAAAAATTTTTTTAAAGAATCTACTTAATAAATTCCATTAAGTAATCCCACTGGAATATGTCTTTTACTCTTTATTCACGACGACATCCCCAGGTGCTAGCACAGGACTGGGTATATGTTATATGCTCCATAAATATCTGCTGAAGGGGTGAATGGAGAGCGCCATGGCACATCCATAGGGTGGAAGGTGTTTAGTCACTGAGAAGGAACAAGATAGAGCTTTACCTAGGGCTCTGGTAAAATGTCCCCAACAAACTGATAACTAAAAAAAAAAAGAAAATGCAGTTTCCCTCACCGTAGACCTGGTGTGTCCCACATTTCATATTCGACAGGTGTGTGCAGGGGCGTAACACAGGTGTGCAAATCTACGCGTGCACGTAAAAGACCTACACCCGCTGCAAACGGGGTTACGGTGAGGAGGGAATGGCAGTGGGGGATGAGCAGGGAGATCTGAGCTTTCTCCGCCTTTTTAAAACTGCTACCTTTGGAAGCAGTAGAGGTACTTTTTTGTTTATTTTAGTTTAAAAGCTTTCGGTGACTATTTAGTGAAAAAATACACAACATCTAAATGTTGAGCCTGAGTGTGGTCAAGATCCAGCTGGGAACCTGGGGCGGGGGTCAGGGAAGGGAAGCTGACTTGGCCGTGGATCGCTTTGCCCTCCGGGAGGCCACAGAGAATAAGAAACTCCCGCCAGCACCAGGGGCTCCCATCCTCAGGCAAACGGAGAAAAACAAAAACAGCCTCAGCATTCACAGGTGCAAGCTGCCTAATTGCAGCCCCAGGTAACTCTCCTCGTGGTATTTCAAAGTTTTAATTGCCCCGAATGCGTTCAAATTAATTTATTCCCAAAGGTTGCTTGCTTGTGGCCCAAGGGGTTTTCCCTTTGGCATCTCAACACCGCCCTCCGGTCCCCCCGAAAGAGAAGCTGTTTTTCCTGCAGCCGCGGGATGGGTTGAATGAGCAATCATCATTAATAAGCCGGCAGGAAAGATGAAGAGCACAGTTTCCTCACTTTCAGGGTCCCTGTGTGGGCTGTTAAGGCGATTTTAATGAGTCCCAGAGCACGAGGCTCACTTTCTGCCCGTCTTCGTGCTAAATTGCTCAGAAAGTTCACTCTGAAGGTCTGGAAAACACTGTCGATTGCCAGCCTCCAGGGTGGCCCGTTTTCTTTCAATTGCTTATTTAAAAAAACAGTGATCATCCTCGGCTTCTGATCGTGAAGGTAGTGTGTTTATCGAATACCTTTGAAAAATAGAGAAAGAGCCATGGAGAAAAAGCTGCCCATAATCCCACCACGTGGAGACAAGCAGTTTTAATATTTGGAGTGTGTCCTTCTGATATTTCCCCTGTGTGTGTGTGTGTATGTGTAATAGACGTGTTTATAGATACATACACACATCATACATGCATACGTGTGTGTACACATCCACATGGATGTATATATGGGTGTATATATGAACTATGTAAATATGAGCAGGTGTGAGGGAAATTAAGTGCTCATTGTTAGTGGCCAGTGAGGTCTGTGGGGTGTCCAGGGAGAGGCTTGGGGTCCACGGGATACCTGGCTGTAGGGCCCGGGAGTGCACTCCAGACTTGCCGGTCATCTCCGGAGGGGTTAATGAGCCCAGATAACTCATAGTGTGTGTGTGTGGGGGGATTGCCTTTATGGGCTCAGGTACCAGAGGAAGGACTAAGGGGTGGAGAAGCGGGGACGAGGGGAACTGAGGGGGTGGCCCGAGTCAGGACAGACGATGTGCATGGAGAACATGGCAGAGTTTTGAGGGATATTCCTGGAAGCAGGTGACTCCCCGGGGGGGCACTGGAGATGAACCCAAGGGCTGATCTCCATGTTCTCAGGAGAAGTTACCGGGAGGACATGGAACACTTATTTCTGGGACGTGGGCTGCAGAGTGCCTTCCGTACTAGACAGATCGCTGGTGTGCAGAAATTAGACGCCCACCGTCCTCACCTGGTGGGCAAGCAGGCTGCCTTCCATCCTTGTGTCTTCCTTACTGCCTGATCTTCCTGGACCCGGGCCTGGGAGACTCTGCAAGCCTCTGGCAGGCTTCCAGAGCTTTGCCCCCACCTGCCCCTTGGTGCCATCCCTAGGGCATTACAGAGGTGCAGTCTCCGGGCAGGTCAATCTTACCCTCTCCACAAGCCCCCTTCGGACCACCTAGATAGGCTCCAACACACACAAGCACCTCCCTCCCATGTTCTAGAGCCATGTGGACACTGGGGAGACTGACAGAAACCAGAGAGTTCCTGCCCGTGAAGACCCCACCGCCTGCCGAATGGAGGTAAAGACACACAAACGCATCCGCTTTGGTTTTCAAGGACGGTGGTTTCTCTCTCCTGTCTCACATGTTCTATACTTACCAGTTCCTGGTGCGGAGTCAGATCTCATGCCCTTCTTGTGTCTGGCAGGGAGGTGATTTGCTTCCGTCCAACACAACGTGGCAGCAAGGATAATACATCTTCTTCCTTACTCGCACTGAAGGCCCGAGCCGGCCTCAGTTGTCTCGTTGTCCTGAGGCCTCCATGTCGTGAGGAAGCCCCGACCAGCCCATTCCACATGGAGACAGCATGGAGAGGCCGGGTGGTGGCCAGCCCCAGCTGCTCCAGTCATTGCGTGATAGACCCTGAGCCAGAACCACCCCGGGGGCATCCTCCCCAAATTCCTGACCCTCGGAAACCATGACAGACACTCAAATAACTGTTGCTGTTTTGAGTCACTGAGTTTGGGGTAGTCACAGGTAACTGGAGAAGCATCAGATCTTCCCAGCCTGCACTTCTGACCCTACCCTCTCCCTGCTTTGTCCTCAGATGGTTCCCCTGGGGTCTTCATCTGCACAGTCCAGCAGACATTCTCCTTCAGATCTGGTTATCACAGATGTCCTGCCTCAAATTTACCCTCTGTCCTTCCCGTCTGCGAGAAGAACGTGCGAAATGCATGAAGGCATGCACGTTCAAAATCTTAGTGCCTGAAGACTCATGTGTTTGAGGGGCTAAAAACATCTTTGGAAGGATTTTCATTTTTGGGATTTGGGAGTGTGTCAAGCAGTTGATCTGAGAGTTGAGTGTGGGTTCAAATCTTACTTCCTCCACCTACTGGTTTGGTGACTTTGGGTCACAAAATATAAATAAATATAAATATTAATAAACATCATGAAATGGTATTTTAGGGCTTTTTAGGGTTTTTAAGAATCCTGTGTCCTCCTACCTGCTGGGGAGGCACACACACATCTCTTTGGTGCTATTATTGTTGGTTGATCAAGGAACACATTCTGTGAACTTTACTCAGTGAATGGATCCATTTGATTAGATCATTGATCAGCTGGAAGAAAGTTTTCAAATTACAGTCTCAAAAACTCACAGATTTTTAAAAAATTAAATCATTTCCATCAGCAGTTAAGCAAACAGATATAAGTAAAAAAAAAAATCTTTAGAACATTTTCCACTAGTCTTTGGCTCTTGATTTAGTTCATTTGTGGTTTACAGAAAAAAGCAATACCATAAGGAATTTTGCCCTTTCTGACTTGCTGTGGGCAAATTTTTCTAAAATGCATCATTTGGCCATAGCTTCCTGCAGAAGAGACACTAGAGGCTTATGGAAAAGTGCGGGCTTCCATGTCTGTCTGTCCTTCAAATTCTTCCCACTCTTGTCTGCATTGGGGCTTGCACAAGCTGTCTCCAAGATACTCCTGCCCCAGATCCTCACCCATCCAGACCGAAACCCAAGACAACATATTGGTGAGGTCTTCCCGGACAACTCCAGGTGAAAGCATCACCCCAACAGCCTCACTCCCTGCCACATGACCCTATTTTATGTATCTTCTTTGCAGCGATGACCAGTAGCTGAAGTCGTATTATCATTTGTCTTGCTACACTAGAATACAAACTGTTTAGAGCTAGACCTGGTGCTTCTGCAATCTGGTCTGCTTTGTGCGGAGAGGATGGCTTACTCATATGGTTCTCTCTTCAGGCTCACAACAACCCACCAGGCAGGTAGTCTGACAAGGCTGAGAGGCAGCTTAAGGTAATGGTTTAGAGCAGTGCCATCCAAGATGGTAGCCACTAGCGCATGGAGCTATTTAAATTTAAACAAGTTGGGCGCCTGGGTGGCTCAGTTGGTTAAGCGACTGCCTTCAGCTCAGGTCATGATCCTGGAGTCCCAGGATCAAGTCCCACATTGGGCTCCCTGCTCAGCGGGGAGTCTGCTTCTCCCTCTGACCCTCCCCCCTCTCATGTGCTCTCTCTCTCAAATAAATAAATAAAAAATAAAATAAATTTAAACGAGTTAAAGTGAAATAAAAGTAAAAGTACATTTCCCCTCTTGAATTGGTGTCATTTCAAGTGCTCACCATCCACGTGTGACTGCCATGTTGGACAGCTCGGGGACAGGGCATGACATGCATGTCATTGCAGAAAGTTCTGTTGGAAGGGGCTGGTTAGAGTGTGCAGTGCATATTCAGATGCTCGGCTTCCAAAGCCTGGTCCCTCCAATTACTAGTATGTGATTTTGTGTTGACCTTACACCCTCTGGCTCTTAGTTTCCTCATCTATAAAATGGGGCCCATAATGGTTCCGATCTTGTAGGGTTGTAGGAGTTACTGGATGCCAAGACACTTAGAAGGGTGTTGTGTTTACAGCCAATGCTCTAAAAAGTATTAGCTATTCCTGTGATGTCTCCATTTCTACTTCTCCAGAAATTGAGGACCAAAAAGGAGAAATAATTTGTCCAAGTTCACAGAGCTGGAAGGTAGAGGCGCTGAGGCTTGGTTCTCTAGCTTTCTGATTCCATAGTCTGGCTCATTCCCATTACACGTTGCAAGTCCCTTCTGGGCAAACCTCTTAAACTCATTGTTCCCTCATATGTTCAGTGGGAGACAAGAGACTCCTCTGGACCCTCCATCCAGAACAACTGTGCAGAAACTGAGCAGAGAGCCAGCCAGAGCCCAGGAAATGGGTTGTCGATTCCAGGACCTAGCCATTGGACTTGGGATTCTTTGGAGGTTGGGGGAAGGACGCCAGACCGCCCTGGTGAGAGCAGCGTAGATGCGGCCAAGCAGGTCACACCAGCTGGGGCTGCGACCACCCGTGTGGGTGTCGCTTCGTGGGAGTAATGGCCTCTGTGCAGGGGACACAACGCTCATCCCTCCCACTGTGATCAAGCCCTGGGGTTGCTCCAGGAACTGCATGGAAGGATTGAACTGTTTTCATTAATTTCTCTGTAGAGAGCTGGTGGGCTGCTGCTGCTGCTGGTGGTGGTTTAATTTTTAAATTGGATTAATTTTAATATGAGCAGTCACTGTGCGTGTACTTTTTCTCGTAATACAGGAATATATTTGATTGTCATTTTGAGAGCCTTTAATGTATTTTTCCACACTTAAGGTTTTTTTTTTTTTTAAAGATTTTATTTATTCTTTTTTTTTTTTTTAAAGATTTTTATTTATTTATTTGTCAGAGAGAGAGAGAGAGAGCACAAGTGGGGGGAGCAGCAGAGGGAGAGGGAGAAGCAGGCTCCCCATTGAGCAGGGAGCCCGATGTGGGACTCGATCCCAGGACCCTGGGATCATGACCTGAGCTGAAGGCAGACGCTTAATGACTGAGCCACCCAGGCGTCCTGATTTTATTTATTCATTTGAGACACAGAGATACAGAGAGAGAGAGAGAGAGCATGAGCAGTGGGAGAGGCAGAGGGAGAGGGAGAAGCAGACTCCCCGCCGAGCCAGGAGCCTGATGTGGGGCTCGATCCCAGGACCCTGGGACCATGACCTGAGCCGAAGGCAGACGCTTAACCATCTGAGCCACCCAGGCGCCCCTAAAGTGTTTTTTAGTTGGCATAAAATTTACCTAATATAAAGTCAGGGGTTTTTAAAAAGATTTTATTTATTTATTTGAGAGAGAGAGAGCACACACGAGCAGGAGGAGAGGCAGAGGGAGAGGGAGAAGCAGGCTCCCCACTGAGCAGGAAGCCTGACATGGGGCTCGATCCCAGGACCCTGGGATCATGATCTGAGCCCAAGTCAGACACCTTAAATTATAATTAACCCTAAGGTTAATTATTTTAAATATACAATTCCGTGACATTTAGCACATTCACAATGTTGTGTAACCATCCCCTGTACCAAATTTGAAAACATTTTCATCACCCCCAAGGGGACCCCGTTATCACTCAGCACTCACTCCCCTCCCCCGTGCCCCCGCCCTTAGTGGACTTTCTGTTTCTATGGATTTACCTATTCCAGATGTTTATACCAACGGAGTCATAGCATATGTGGTCTCCGTGCTGGCTGCTTGCCCTGAGCACAGTGTTTTCAAGGTGCATCCATGTTGTAACACGTGTCGGTACTTTATTACCTGCGTAGTTACATAATATCCCAGGATGCGGACCGACCACATTTGCTTATCCACTCATCCATCGGTGGGCATTTGGGTTGCTTCCACTTTTCGGCTATTGCAAATGGTGCTGTTCTGAGCATCTGCATGTGCTCTGGACCCAGTGCGTCCTCCCCAAATTCATGTGTCGAAATCCTAATCCCCCCGTGGGATGGTATTAGGAGGTGAGGACTTGGGGAGGTGATTAGGTCACGAGGGTGAAGCCCTCATGTATGGGATCAGTGTGCTCGTGAGAAGAGACCGGAGAGTTTGTGCTCCCTCCCTCTGCTCCCTGCCAGGTGAGGGTACTACAAGAAGGCAGCCACCTGCAAGCAAAGAAGGGCCCCTCCCCAGACTGCTGTCACCTTGATCTTGGACGCTCAGGTTCCTCCATAATTAACATTTTACACTAGTGTGGTACATTTGTTACAATTGATGAATGAATATCGATACTTTATTATTAACTAAAGTCTATGGTTACATTAGGGTTCCCTCCCTGTTGTACAGTTCTGTGGATTTTGACAAATGCATGTCATGTACCCACCATTACAGTGTAATGCTGAAGACTTTCACTGCCTCGAAAATCCCCTCTGCCCCATCTATTTATAATATGCTTTATTTTTATGGCAAAATATTTTAAAGTTTTGCTCATAAAACTTTATGGTTAATGAATATTTGAAGCCTTGGAGAAATGCTCAGTACACATTGTGCATGAAGAACAAAGCACTTTAAATACTTTATGCATGAAATGATCGCTTCTTAAGATACACATGCGTAGGGGCGTCTGGGTGGCTCAGTCAGGTGGGTGTCTGACTCTCGGTTTCAGCTCAGGTCATGGTCTCGGGGTCGTAGGATTGAGCCCCCATTGCGCTCCATGCTCAGCACGGGGTCCACTTGGGACTCTCTCTCTCCCTCTCCCTCTGCCCCTCCCCCTGCTAACACTCTCTCTCTAAAATAAATAAAATCTTTTTAAAAGGATATGCATGAGACTGTTGAATCTCAGATCTGTACCTCTGAAACAAATAATGCAATATATGTTAAGAAAGAAAAAAAGAAGAAGAAGAATGTAGCAGGAGGGGAAGAATGAAGGGGGGGAAATCGGAGGGGGAGAAGAACCATGAGAGACGATGGACTCTGAAAAACAAACTGAGGGTTCTAGAGGGGAGGGGGGTGGGAGGATGGGTTAGCCTGGTGATGGGTATTGAGGAGGGCACGTTCTGCATGGAGCACTGGGTGTTATGCACAAACAATGAATCATGGAACACTATATCTAAAACTAATGATGTAATGTATGGGGATTAACATAACAATAAAAAAATAAAAAAAAAAGGATATGCATGCATATCACATATATCATGTATTAAATGTATGTATAATCATGATATGTTCATATATTGTATTCTTGATATACATACAGGGAGACTATCTGCACCATTCCGTGTGCTTTATAGATACATACACAACTAATCTTTCAACACCAATGAGGTTGAAAATACCATTATACCCATTTTATAGATGAGGAAGCTGAGATACAAAGTGGCTGAGTAAGTTGTTCAGGGCACATAGCCAGTGAATGTTAGGGACATGTAAATGCACAAGAATGTGAAAATAATACTTGTCTCGGGGCAGAAGTATGACAGGTGTTTTTGTTTGCTTGTGTTGTTGTTTTCAGAAACTTACACAATTTGTCCAGGACAGGGTCGGCACACTTTTCCATCAAGAATCTGATAGTGACTATTTTCGGCTTTGTGGGTCAGATGGTCTGTGTCACGGCTGTTCAACTCCGTCTTTGGAGCAGGAAAGTCCTCGTGGCAGGACACAAATGAATGGGCTGTGTTCCAATAAAACCTTCTTTGTGGACGCTAGAATTCCACTTGCCATGGAATATTATTTTTTTGTCTTCCCCCCCCCCCCCCGGCCAACCATTTAAAAATGTAAGGAAACACTCAGCTCAAGGGCCCTACAATAACAGGAGGCAGGTAGGATAGCAAGCATCATGCTGGGCATTTTATCTAGAGTGCTTCTTTAAGATAAATAAGCAATGCAGGCAGGAAGAGCAGCTCCTGCGTCAGCAGCTGGTGGCGGGGGCATGGGGCTGGGTGCCTGCCAGCCTCCAGGCCAGCGAAAGGGCATGCGTGGGCAGGTAGCTTGGCCCTGGGAGTCCTGGAGCACAGTGGGTGACCAGAGTCCTGTCTGTCTTGGAAGGAGAACGTCCACCCCAGATCCCGCCCCACTATGCGCAGTTGCAAGCTGTTTCTGAGGATGCCCCTGCTGATTCTGCTTTTCCTGGGACTGGCGGAAGCCTGCATTCCCCGTGAAGGTGATGTCGGCACCCACTCCCCATCTCCTCTTTCTGCTTATAGTACCCAGGCTCCCATGGCTGGCTCCGGGTAGCCTTCTGAAGTCTGACCAGACTCCTCCTGCTGCCTTCAGGTGCAGACACCCTCGTTTCCCTCTTCCCGGGTCGAGATGGGGGGTGGGTGAGCCCTGTAACCCTACAGCCCCACCGTAGCACTGCCTTGGAGACAGACTTGCATCTGCATCTGGTTTTGTCACGGGCTCTTTGTGACTTTGGCGGGGAGACATTGCTTGAATAAGCCTGACTGTCCTCATCGGACCAATGGGCATCATAAGCATCTCCAGTCCATCGGATTTCTGTGTGTCATCGATGCGGTTATGTGTGCGTGGTGCCTGGGAGTTGACGTTATTATGGTCACAGAGTTCTAGCGAGGCCCCAGGTCTTTACAGTGTAAGGACACCACATGTTGGAAAGAGCGCTTGAGTCTCATCACAAGGCTGAGTTCCTATTGTCTCATTTGCTCCACAAATATTCATTGAGTTCCTGGTTTGTTCCCTGTGCTCGATGCTGGGAATGCAGTGGATGAAAAAGAAAGACAGAGTCCCATCCTCACAGAATTCTCATGTTACACGAATAAGCACGTCCCAGTGTGGTCATTGAGAGACCTCTCTGGATAAGTGACATTTGAGGGGAGATGCCGATGATGGGTAGGAGCTAGCCAGCCAGGGGCGCCTGGGTGGCTCAGTCATCAAGCATCTGCCGTAAGCTCAGGTCATGATCCTATGGTCCTGGGATCGAGCCCTGCATCTGGCTCCCTGCTTGGCGGGTAGCCTGCTTCTCCCTCTCCCACTCCCCTGCTGTGTTCCCTCTCTCACTGTCTCTCTCTCATATAAATAAATAAATAAAATCTTAAAAAAAAAAAAAAGAAGCTAGCCAGTCAGAGTTAGGGAGACAATCTGGGAGGGGGGTGGTACATGCAAAGGCCCTGGGGCAGGAAGGCAATCGGTCCCTTCATGGATCTTAGAGAAGCTTGTGTGTCTGGAGCATGGTGGATGGGGAGAGGGGCATGATGGGTGTGGATGGTTACAAGTAAGAATGGAGAGGAGGCAGAAACCAGCACACAAGGACTCTTGTGGGTCAGATTAGGATGTGGATATCACAAGGAAGCTATTACAAGGCTGTCAGAAAGGGAGTGTCATATTTAGGTGTGTGTGTGGGGGGGGGGTTAAATGATCAATCTTGGTCCTAATGAAGAATAGATTGGGGGGGGAACCAGGGTTAGGGAAAGAGAGAAGTGAAGAAAGACTCCTATAATTTTATTTTTTCATTTCATTTCACTTTATATTTTTTTGCAGCTGGATGATTGTGCTGCCCTTAACTGAGATGGGAGAGTTCTGTAGAGCAATTAATTTTTTTAAAACTTTATTTTGAAGTAATTTTAGACATACAGAAAAGTCACAAAACTAGAGTTCCCAAACACCCTCCTCCCAACCTCCCTTAATGTTACCATCTTACCCAACAATAGCACAGCAATGATAGCCAAGACCTTAACACCATTACAAAACTACTACCTAAATTACAGACCCTATTCTAATTTTACCAGTTTCCCCACAAATGTCCCCTTACTATTTGAGGATCCAATCCAGGATCCCACATTGCCCTGAGTCATCACATCTCCTCACTCTTGCCATTAGTCCTTACAACTCATGGCTGAGTTGGCCAATCTTTCATGACGTTGACCCTTTCAAAAAAGAATGGTCAGATATTCTGAAGAATGTCTCTCAGTCTCAGCTTGTCCGAAATTGTCTCATGATTATGTTGAGGTTATGCATTTTGGGCAGGAAGTCCACGGAAGGGGTGCTAGGCCCTTCTCTGTGCCATTTTGTCAGGAACGTCGATGTGTCTCATTACTTGAGATGTTAACCTTGATTGTTTGGTTACGGTGTGTCTGTCAGGGTTCTCTACGGTCCAGTAACTATTTCCCCTTTGTAATTAATGAATGTCCTGGGGGAGTTGGAGACTATGCAAATACCCTATTTCTCCTTAAACATTTGCCCACCAATTATAGCATCCACCAGTGGATCTTGCCTGCAAAGATGATCACCATCATATTTACTCCATGGTGATTCTCTATTTCTCTTATTCCTTCTACATGTATTAATTGAAATTCTTCTGTGAGGAAGGGTTGACCCATGTGCTCTATTTATTTATTCAAGTATTTATTTATATCACTGTGAATCCATGGATGTTTATTTTATTAACAAAAAATAACATTACTTTTTGATGGGTGGGAGGATGATGACCTCTCTTTGGGACATGCTATGTTTGAAGAGCCTGTGAGAAGTTCAAGACATCCATAGGTCGCAGGTTGCATGAGAGCAGGGTTTGAGATGTCTTATTAACTGTGTACCAGCATCTCTCTTCCCAACCAGTTTTGCAAATGTCTACAGAGCAGGGGCTGAATCTGATTTGTCTGCATCCCCAGCACCAAGCATGTGGCATGGCCAGAGTCTGTGCCAAATGAATGTCGGTTGGGTGAATGATGGATGGATGATGGGTGGACCTGAGTAGATTTATTGACATACATAGTGGGCGGGTTATCTGTCTCTGTGAGCATCGCAGTGATCTAACACTGAATTCTCTCCTTACTTCCTGCTCCTGTTGGACTCTGGATTGCTAACACTTGTGCTTCCAGTCGCCATTGAAGAAAAAAGTAAGAACTGTGTAAACCCCCAAGTTTGTAGTCCCATAGCTATCTCCTCTCAGATTCCTTCCGATGTCAAGACCCCTCAGGGAATGCTGGGGAAAGGTGGGACTTGGGTCCACACACAGGCTTTGTCTTGGGGGCAGGGAAGAACTGTAAGTAGTAAAGACACAAATGCTCCATGAAAGAATAAAGAAATTAACTGAGATGGATAATGTTAGCATTAATCCTACTCTCTCCCTTGCTTTTATTTTCCATGTCAATCCACTGACTCCTGGTTCTGTTGCCTTTCCAGTCAAATGTAAGTAAGTCCTACCTCCTTCCCCCTACCTAACTAGGAAGCCCTTCAACCTGGAGAAGGGATGCGAGGAAGAGGCAAAAGTGTTGACCACCACAATCAACCAGGGCAGATTCCGACAGAGGCTCTCAGTCCTGACTCAGGCTCCAAACCCAGAATCTGCAGATCCCAAGGGGCAAATAGGTGGACTTCAGGGAGGTCAATAAGCCTTTGCAATCTTGTGTAAAACTGAGTGTGCAAGAGAGAGAAAGAGGGTCGAGAACTGGTGTGGTTTTCTGGGAATGTGGACTTTATAGCTTTGATCAGACTTTCAGTCGGATCAGTGAACTTCTGCTCTAAAAAGTACAACTGGATTGGAATAGATTATGTATTCATTTGGTGGGTTTTAGATGAGAAAAATATTCTGTGGACTGGATAAGCTTCCCTCTTTTCCAAGTATTAACCTTCCTGGTCTCCAGTTGAGAAGTGGAGATAACAATTGGTTGTTATGGAGATAAACCCTCCTTCAGCAAACCTCCCAAAACCCCGGTGGAGGGGGAGAATCTGGATGCCCCAGACAACTGGTATCTCTGGGGTTTTTTGACTTTGGGATAAATGTGTCCCCAAAGGGGTCCAGGGTTCTTAGAACGGGTCACAGCTTCTCAATCTACTTCCCTATCCTATCTGGGGACCTATGGGGTACACTGGGGTATGAAGGATGACTTGATTGATTTCGTATTCTTTTTGAACCTTTATTGGGAAAATGATCCCCACTGGCCGCCATCGGTCCTCTCCTTCCTGGGGCTTGTCCGTCAACAGTGCTGAAAGGTAAGACTCTGGGTCCACCTGCCTCCCTTTGGTTTGATTGTCTGTGTCCGACAGGGATAATTTCTGCTGACCTTCAATGGGTCTTTCTTCTCTTGGCTGTCTATAGCCCAGCTTCTAATCTAGAAACCTACAAAATCGAGTACTAGAATATCTTGAAGACAACAAAATACCACACCCCTTCTTCTCCTCCCCCAGCCAATCAATCAATCAATCAAACCCAGTTGCCCAGAAATTGAGCACATTTTCATGGTTTACATATGACTGAAGGAAAGTCATCAGGCCATGGAGCTAACTTCGAGTCCACCTGAAATCTAATAGTTGGACAGATTGATTTCCTTCTCTGCTTTCTGGGTATGATAGAAAAAGCCACATCATCACTCTGTGCTCAGGAATCCCCACAGATGGTGCCTAAGGCAGCCCGGGCCACTATAACAGACTACCAGAGCCTGGGTGGTGGAAACAACAGTTATCGCTCACAGTTCGAGGCTGGAAATCCTAAATCAAGGTGCCAGGTATTCAGCTCCTGGTAAGAGCCTGCTCTTTGGCACACAGATAGCTGCCTCCAACTGTGTCCCCACTTGGTGGAGCAGGGAGCCATAGGGCACTAATCCCATCATGGGACTCCTCCCTCCTGCCCTCATCTAAACCTAATTACCTCCCAAAGGACAGCCCCCTCCAGAGACATCACTTTAGGGGTTAGAGCTTCAACATATGAATTTGGGGGGAATATACACATTCATTGGATAACAGACAGCGATCTGGGACCAGTTCAGGGAAATGAGCCCACAGCTTCACGATGGAGTCTGCAAGCAGGGGAGGCAGGAGGCTAAGTCAGGACGTGAGGCGATGACCCGCACAAAGGGCACAGACTCAGCACCAGGCACCTCTGGGTTCAGAGCCCAGGTCTGCCCCTTCCTTGCTGGACCACCCTGGAGAAGCCACTTGACCTCTCTGTGCCTATTTCATGTGGCTAAACGCAGTCACAGATGTGAGGCACTTTTTAACGCAGCCTAAGAAAACCAGTTCAACAGCCCTTTCTGCTTCTATCCACTGTCTACACGCACATACACAATCATCTCTAAGTAAGAACGCAACTATTATGATGATTACTACTTACATCATATTACCATTTCTTCTTTTATTTTTTTTTTAAAGATTTTATTTATTTATTTATTTGACAGAGAGAAAGAGACAGAGAGAGAGGGAACACAAGCAGGGGGAGTGGGAGAGGGAGAAGCAGGCTTCCCACCAAGCAGGGAGCCCGATGTGGGGCTCGATCCCAGGACCCTGGGATCATGACCTGAGCCGAAGGCAGACGCTTAATGACTGGGCCACCCAGGCGCCCCCCATTTCTTCTTTTAAAAACGATTTTATTTATTTATTTGAGAGAGAGAGAGAAGGAGCGGGGGGGGGGCGTTGGGGGGGAGGGGCAGAGGGAGAGAGTCAGACTCCCTGCTGAGCAGGGAGCCCAAGACGGGAGCTCGATCCCAGGACCGTGGGATCCTGACCTGAGCCGAAGACAGACGCTTAACGACTGAGCCACCCAGGCGCCCCCATATTACTATTTCTAACATTTATAGAATGTTTACCTTTGGCCAGGAATTAGGTTAAGTTCCCCCCCATCGCCCATATGCATTCTCTTCCTTCCTTATTGCCACAGCTCCAAATGGGACATAATATCTGCATTTTTCAGAGGCATTGTGAGTTCAGTGACCAGTCCAAGGTAGTAAAACGTATAGTTAGGATATCACATGTAACCCGATATTCCCGACAAGCTACTACGTGATTAAGTGATATGGAGGATGGTTTTGTGAGCTACTCAAATACAGACGTCTCCACTAACAAACATAGTAGAATTCCTCAGTGCGGAGGGAACCTTACCACAACCCCACGGCGGGTATCAACATTCCCATCTTGTGGATGAGGACGTGGAAGGTTTACGGAGGACGTCAGAGAGCTCTGAGTTTGAATCCCTGCACCTGCTCAGTCTGCAGGCAGACTTTCTCTTGTGCAGCCTTCACAGGCAACACGACACTGTTCTGATCTGAGAGGGCTGGTGTGAGGTCACTGGAGCTAAAGACTCGGCACCTCTTTCTAGAGTCAGGAACGGGTCGATCCTGCCTCTCTTCCTAGCGTGGCTGAGCAATGGTCCGTGACTGTTCCCCAGCTTACTTAAGCTCCCTTCAGTATCAAATGCAGAGACGCCAGCCTCTCACAGGGTTCTGGGTCTCAGCCCCTAACTGCCCACCACCACCCGCTGTGGAATCTACTCCCCAGCCTGTTCCTCACCCCCAGCATCTCATTTTATGTCTGGTTTTCTTCCTGGGGCTCCAACTCCATGATCCCGCCATTCTGTACCCCATCCGTGACCTTGGCCACCACCATGCTGACTCTTCTGGATGGGCTGCTTCAGGAATCCTAGGTAAATCCTTTGTCGTGCTCATGATGGCTTTAGACTGTGCACTTTGGTGGGGAACTTTGAGCATGAATTTCTGAGCATCTCCTATGTGCCTGGACCAGATGGATCAGATATGCTCCCCCTCTAAGAACTCAGAGAACAGAGACAAATAAACAGAAATGATATCAGAGACAAGGGATGCCCGCTAGTGATGATGGGGAAAGGGGACGGTGGGGATGTTGAGGGAAACCCTAAATCATGCCTGAGTCAGCATAGCTGTACTTCCCAAAGAAGAGAGGTTGTTAAATCTGTTGAGCTGGGGAAATCCATTCAGTAGGACTATTTCTTTGTGTCATATTTGCATACCGTGTGGTGTATCTTCTTCCTCAGGTATGATGACCAGGTTGTCCACAGATGGTAAGTGGGAGGCCTGTATCCTTTCTGGTGTGTCTCTTCTCTTGTCTACAAGGTCATGCGGACTTACGGAGGGAGTCATCTACACTGTTACTTATTCATTTAAAATACGTATTTTATTTATTCATTTATTTAATGCCCTACTGATTTGGGAAGAGCCATTCAGATAGCATCCAGTCCCATTGTGTTTCTTTGAGTTTTAAGGTGATGGAAATTTTTTATTCCCGCATGGCAGAGCTGGAAATCTACCTGATAGTTATTATCCTGTAGATTTTTGAAGGTATAAAAATAGCATGTGTGTGTGGGAGAAGTTGAGGGGACATAAAGTCAACATCAGAATCTCCTCCTCATCCCATCCCAGGTCTGTCGAGTCTCTGGTGCATTCTTACCAGAAATATTCATGCATGCATATGGTTACCCTCCACTTTTTGAGTCAAAAACATTGTGCCTTTCAGCAGAACTTGCCTCTTTCTTTCAAATATCTGAACACTATTTCACTCACTCTCGTGTAATTTAATGAGTCTCCTGTTCACAGAACTTTTGTTTTCCTCTTATCTTCGTTTCAGATCTGCTTTTGTTCGTGTTTATCCCGTGGCAAGCGATGCCGCAACATGCTTGCACTCCTTGGATTTTCTTGCTTTTCTCATGTTTGCATTGACTTATGTGTGAGATAAACTCCTAACAGGGAAACGGCCGGGTCAAACGGCACGGGCATTGAAAATGTGGACAGAGATTGAACACATTTTCACTCCTGCCAACAGCCAACAAGAATGCTTATTCCCCATGTCTAGCAACACAGGGAATTCTATAACTTCTTGATTTTCGATGCTGGGATGGCTGAAAAAACTGTGTCCCCATTTTGTACAAATAGGGAGACTGGACACAGGTAGGAGTTCCTGCCACATCCATGTACCAGCCATACTACCACTTACATTTTTCTTTAAACAGACTCAGTTCTTTTTTTTTTTAAATATTTTATTTATTTATTTGATAGAGACACAGCGAGAGAGGGAACACAAGCAGGGGGAGTGGGAGAGGGAGAAGCAGGCTTCCCGCCGAGCAGGGAGCCCGATGTGGGACTCGTTCCCAGGACCCTGGGATCATGACCTGAGCTGAAGGCAGACGCTTAACGACTGAGCCACCCAGGCGCCCCCAGAATTCAGTTCTTTTACCTACACAGATAAACTTGAAAAGGAAACAAGACACCATGTGAGAAAGTAGAAAGCCAGTATTGTTCATTATAAACAGACACTGTAAAAATAAATATAATGAAAATAAAATATTAGTAAGTTATAACACGATGCTGGTCTCTACTGAGACTCTTCATCTGAAGCCTGTTCTCCCCACTTTGGTAGAAAGAGTGTTGGAGAGGGGGTAAGAGACAAGCCAGCATCATTTTGAGACTTTCTCTCTGCTCACTGGGGAATTGGGAGGGGAACGACTCCCCACCCCCCTTTCCTGGCCCCCCTGAGATCTCCTCAGCCATCACTGACGGCTCACATCCCACTTCCAAGGGGATGCATATGGCCCCAGATGCCCAGGCAGAGCGGGTGTGAGCTGGCCTTCCAGAAGCAGATGTACCTGGAGCTCCAGCCCAGCTCCACTCTTTACCAGCCGAGTGACCAGGGACAAGTCTGTCTTCTTCCCACAAACCAGGGCTAGTGCTTATGAGGTTAAGACAAAATATATGAAAAGCTCAGTGCTAGGGAGCTGGCTAGAGCTGGCCCAACTCCGCCCACCCTACACTCCGTGGATTCTGGAGTCCAGAGCCCTCCTTACTGGTTCTGCTGCTTGAAGAGAACAGTTCTCATCAGCCTGGGAGCAGAACTCTCCTCTGTTGGTTCCCACGAGAAATCCACTCGTGTCTGCAAGTGGACGAGTCCCGAGGAGGGTTAGGGAGACAGCAGAGGTCACGACCTAAGTAGACAGAATTCTCCCATCTCAGGGGCTCCGTTCCTCCCGCGCTGCCTGTGGGGTGAATCATTCAGCTCTCCCTAACTCCTACCCTCAGACAATCCACATCACTCATACACGTCAGCCCTCCTTGGAAGGCAGCTGCACATTTTTAAAAAATGTGCTTCTTAGTCCACATGCCAAGCGCCCGCTATAAACCCGAAGATCAAGGTAATAAAGCCATTATTGGGCGTGATGACCTAATACCTAATACCCTCAACCTGAGTCATAGGCTCATGGGGCTGGAGATCATGTGACCCAATATACAGCTGGGGAAACTGAGGTCCAGAAGGAAGCAGAGCATCAGGGGCAAAGTGGCAACTAATAGAAGTTTCATTAAGCCCCTTAAAATGCCAGTGTGTTTTCAGGGCTCTGCCTGCATTGTTTCTTTCATTCCCCTAACAGAGGTAGATGCCATCATAATTTAAAGTGAGCCTGTTGGCCCGGGACATTCGCAGTGTTAGCATTAAAACTCTCTCTCTTGGGAACCCCTTCGGTGCCGGGCAAGCCAGAATGGCTGGTCACCCTATTAGAAATCCATTTTTATGACGAGGACACTGAGGTGCGGAGAGGTGGGGTACGTTGCTGAAGGTCAAAGCTAGTGTGTGTGGAGCTGGGATCTGGACAGGGGTCCAAATCTTGCAATGCTGCGTCCCTGTTGTTAGGATGAAGTCTGAGAGCTTTCAGCTCACCTACATGGCTCTGTGTCATCTAGCTCCAGATACTCTTGTGCCATCGAAATCCTTCCAAAGCCCCAGGCTCCTTCCCACCCAGGACTGTGCCCACGCTGTTCCCTCAGCCTGGGATGCGTTCCTCTCCCCGCTTCCAGACGTCCTCCCACGGTTAACCCTACTCATGTTTCAGGTTTGAGACACGACGACAGTGCCTCCGAGAGGCCTTCCCTGGCCCCCCGACAAGGTCAGCAACCACACTCCCTTACAGGTTCCCACTGCACCCTGCAGGTTTACCCAAACACATTCACCCAGACCGTGCTCCACAGATGACCCTTGTCACTGCTTCTCTGACTTCACTCTCTGTGCCTGAGGACCTCACCCGCTTTGCTGTCCATGTGTCCTCACGCCTTGCATGGTAGATGCTCCGTCCAGATTTGTGGGAGAGAGAGACTGACTGCACAATACAGTCTTCATCTGCCTTATCTCCAGTAGTCCTTCGCCTCTGCTCTCCTCTGACCGGTCAGGGACACCTACTTGCCAGTATCTAGGCTTCTGGTCTTAATGCCCATTTCTCTCTCTACTCTGCACCTCCATCGGGACCCGGCTGCCTGCATTCTCCCCTCCAGACAGGACCGAAGAAGAAAGTGAGTATCGTGTCCTTGAGATCACATTCTTGTAACCCTCTCTGGGCCTTGAAATTCCTTAAAAATATCTGGGAAAGGGTTGGTCCCGACCCTGGCATTTAGACATTGGCGTGGGGGCAGGAGCACGGTCGGTACAAACAGACCCCACTGGAGAATCTCAGCTGTGGTGTGCTGGCAGATGGTTAACAACTGCCTCTTGGGGGACATGGGGTGGGAAAGGGAGCTTCTCTCCTCCTCTTCCGAGGCCAAGATTTGCCCATCTTTTAACTCCATGGCCTAGAATAAGGCCTGGGACACAGCTGGGCTACACAAATGTTCCTTGAAGGAAACGAATGTCCCCTACAACTGCTAATGCATGGTATCTTTGGTATCTTGTTAACTGGAAGGAGTTGAAGAGAAATAACAGTGGAGCATCTATCTCTGTTGTATTAGTGAATTCTTACAACAGCACCGTGAGCCGGATGGAGCCCAAGTTAGAAGACATGGTTCCCGAAATTGGCTGATCATCAGGAAGTTAAAAAAACAAAAGAACCAAAACAAAACATGATTTTCTGTGTTCCACCCACAATTTTTGCATAAGAATACCGCGGGGTGGGCTCTAGGAATCTGTTCTTTCAAAAAGGTTTCTCAGGTGATTTGAGGCAGACGGTTTGAGAACCACTGCGTTAGAGCTGGAGTTGGCAAACTACAGCCTGGCCCACTTCCTGTTTTTTTTTAAATAAAGTTTTATTGACACCTAATCATACACATTCATTTATGCATCCTCTGTGGCTGGGTTCTTGCTGCCAGAGCAGTTGAGGAGTCACGACTATGACTGCTGACCTGCAAAGCCTAAAATACCTACTATCTGGCCCTTTATAGAAGATGTTTATTGGGGCACCTGGGTGGCTCAGTCGGGTAAGTGTCCGACTCTTGATCTCAGGGTCATGAGTTCAAGCCCCGTGTTGGGCTCCACAGTGGGCATGGAGCCTAGTTAAAAAAAAAAAAAGAGAGGGAAGAAGAAGATGTTTGCTGACCTCTGAGCCAGAGCAATGCCTCTCAGGGTCTTTGTTTAAAATTAGGATCCCATCTCAGATCTACCTAAAGAATCAGGACATCTGGGGTGGAGCTTCAGGCTCCTTGTTTGAAACAAGCTTCCCAGGTGGTGATCCTTCAACACACTAAATCTACGCATATGGACCCACCAACTTCAACTCAATAAGCAGATTGTTTCGGTGGGGTCCATCATAATTTATGGGGGTGAAGTGGACAAAAAAGAAGTGGTACTTTTCCCTCAATCTTCAGTCTCAAGTCCCACTTCTACTCTCCCCTTGAGATGGAGCGGTGGTGATTCACTGGTACCCACCTGTGTTGGGTCATTGCGTGGCTCTCCTAAACACCCTCATCCCTTCTTCCACTTATAAAGCAAGGTAATGATGTCCACGTTATTTTAAGATGGCTACCCTATGACTCTGAGATTGGTAAGTATTTAAGAAAATAAAACATTTTTAAAAAAAGAGTGCACGAGAAAACTGGTGAATGCACGGAGTACATTCTATCGTCTGGGTACTGGTATTGCGCCAACATCAGTCTACTGGTTTTGACAAAGTACTATGGTTATGTAAGATGCCGCCATTGGGAGAAGCTGAACAGCGGTCACACAGGATCTCTCTGTACTATTTTGGCAATATTTTGTGAGTTTATAATTAGTATGCAATAAAAAGTTGAAAGTGATTTTAAGGTTATTTAATGAAGGAATAATGGAGTGTCCTTGGGGCGGTGTTAATGTTATCTTACTCTCTTGCCCGCTCTTTTCCATATTGACTTCCTGACTTCTGGTTCTGCTGCGCCCTCCAGTGAAAAGTAAGTTATTTTTCCTTTTTTAGGGGTCACTGGGATGTGTTTGGGTGCTATGAAGTATAGGAAACAAGAAAGAGGAGGGGATCTTTGAATTGTTCTCTTCGATTTAGGGCCCAGGTTGAGAGAGACGCTCTGCTAAGGGAGGTCTCAATCTACTGCCCACTGCCCCCACCTCTGCAGGAGGCTCAGGATGAGCTGTAGGGATCCACCTGCCCCTTGAGGCTGCAGGGAAAATTGAGAGACGGTGTCTGGGACTCAGGTGGGTCCGAGGCTGCAGGTATGACTGGGTATGTGAGCCCATGTGCGTATAAGGTCCCTGGATTTTATCAGATTCTCAAAAGCCAAGGACCACTGCCCCAGAATTCAAGGATGTATTGAGTTATGTGTAAGAGGTGCAGCCCACTCTTTCCTGAGCCTCAGGAGAGAAATTAGATAAAAATGGGTCAAGGGGATCCTTTGCTGACAATTTTTCTAATCTCTGGGGGACGAATCCCCAAGGAAAATGGGCACCTGCGGTTTCTGGCCACCTGGATAAATGCCTCTCCAAAGGGGACAAGTATAGTAGAAGCAACCCATCCTGGCCCCAGAGCATCCCATGAAATCTGGGGGATACCCTCCTTTCCCTCCTATGGGAGGGTCTCTTTGGGAACCATCAGGGTGGGGTGAGCTAAGAAGGAGCCATTAACACCTTCCTGGTCCCCTCCTTTCTGTTTCTGTCGGTGTCCAATGACCTCTACTGGATGTTCACCTCCTTGCCCCGCATCTCAACAGTATTGAAAAGTAAGATTCTTAGTTCACGTTGCCCTCCCCCCCTGCTTTGTTCCCTTTCTTATCTCTGCTAACGGGTCCATTCCTAGCCGTGGATCATCTCTAGAGAAATTTCTTTAAAACCCAGGGACTACTTTCAAAAAGGTGGGGTGTCCTATGGGCACCAACCTCCCCCCTCAGATCAGGGATCTGGGCAATGATATGGTGATGATGTGATTATAATAACTGAAGCCCATTAAGAATTCCCCAGTGTTGGGCATGGGAGGCAGGACCTTTAAGGTATCATGCCCTGTACTCCCCCACAACGTCGTCACAAAGTAGGCGTTATTCGTCCCAAGTCTGCAAGGTGCCAACAACATGGGGACACTAAATGCAAGGCGAAGGATGGTGGCTGTCTTCCCAGCCTAACCCTGATCCGATGCAAGTGCCTTCAGCCATTCGATTTCCCCGCTGACCCAGACAATGAGGCTTTGGGTGGTCTCCTCTGTTCACGGCCAGCTGTTAACTGATCACCACGCCCGCCCTGGGCCCTGCTCTCATGGGTTCCTGGTCTCCCACCTTCTGAGCCGGTGATTTGTTTCCTCCTTATGGCCTCGTCTCTCATGACCCCTTGGACTCAACACTCTGGACCTCGCCTGCCCCCGTGACCTTGCCTCCCGGACCATGGGCAACATCAGAGATCCTAGGTAAGAATCTCACTCCGTGCCTGCTGTGGGGTTTTGGTGGGAAGCTTGTCTGGCAAGGATATTATTCCACACGCAGTATGTGCCGGGACCGTGCAGGGTTGTGGAAACCCCAAAGATGAACTCGACATGTTCGCACGTCTGCGTAAACTCGTCGTCTGGTGGGGGAGACCATGGTTATAAGGCAATAGGGATCAGTGTCCTGAGAGAGGTGGCCACTAGAAAAGGTTCCTGGAATCCAGCAGGGCTTCTGGGAGGAGCGGTAGCTTGTGGTGAGCTTGTCGGGCCTGGGGACCTGATGGCACTGTTCGTGCTGCCTTTTGCGATTCAGTTTGTGTGTTGTTTTCCTTAGGTTTGCTGAGCCTCCAGGTGTTGAATGGTGAGTAGTAACTGTGCCGTTTGGCCCTTCTCTTGGTCTTCACTCTTGTGCACAGAAACAGAGTTCTTCGCTTCTTTTCTCAACGTTGGGAGAGCCGTTAGAAGTCACCGAACCTCACACTCTCTCCATTGTCACTCACATCATGAGTGTTTTAACATTTTTGTCGTTCATCCAGCAAATGCTGATGAATCTTAGCTCCTCTATGCCAAGCCCAGCGCTAGGCCCCGGGGAAGAGTAGGGAACCAATCAGACAGAAATCGGTGCCTGCGTGAACTTGCATTTGAGTGAGAGGAGAAAGAAAACAAAATAAGTGAAGAAGTAGATGGAGCATCTGTTTGATGTGGATGAGTCCTATGGACACGGTGGAGAGAGGGAGAGGCAGAGAGCATGGGAGAGGTTGACAGGTTTTTAGAGGGCGCTGAGGGAAAGTGACATTTCACCAGGGAGCCAGGTTGACTGCCTAGCTGAGCCAAGGGTGCTCCAGGCACAGGGAGGAGAATGGGCCAAGGCCACGAAGCAGGCGAGTGCCTGGGGACCGAGGGGCAGCGAAGAGGCCACGCATCCCCTCTGCTCCCCGTCGGAGGCACCCGGAGGCACTGCGTCCACCCCTTTCAGGCTTCCTCAATGATTTCCTCTCTTCCTCCTTCTCCTCCTTGTTCACCTTTAGAAGAAACAAGTGGTTGCAAGGAAGAAGGTAAGTCGTGGATCCGCACCTTTTCTTGCGTGGAGGGCAGTGAGCTCCTTCAGCCCGGTTTACGACAAAGCCCCAAGAAGAGGAGAAGCCTTCAGGTAACCACAGGCAGAGCATCGGTGCCCACGAAGGTGTCCGTGTGAAGGGCAGCTAGGGCCTTCGAGCTGCTCACTGGTGCCAAGGAGACCCAACACACCGAGGTGGGCGGGGGACCCATTCCTGCTCCCCTGGAAATGACACATCAGTCCCGAGTGTCAGGGCTGCGAGGCCGAAAACCAAGAGAGAGGAAACCAGGTGATAAAAGCGAGCCTCCAGGTGGCCCAGATAGTGGCCAGAAGCACTTAAAAAAGCCTACTGTTATTACGTTCACAAAAATAGATGAAGAATTTCACCAGAGAACTAGAGTTTGCTAAAAAAAATAGTCAAATGGCAATTCCAGAATTGAAAATATGTAACCGAAATGACGAATTCAGTGGTTGGGCTTAACCGCAGAGAGCACAGAGAGCAGAGAGATTAAGGAGCTAGAAAACGGGTCAAGAGGAATTACTCAAAGTGAAGCACAGTTCATAAAATAATAGAAAATACAGAAAGAGGCACACAAGACTCAGGGGACCCAGTGAAAAGCTGTGACACATGTGAAATAAGAATTTAAGAAGGAAAAGTGAGAGAAAATGAAACTGAAGTGTTATGTCAGGAGTTAACGGCTAAAAATTTTGCGTATTGGTAAAAATAATCATCAAGCAACAGATTTTAGAAGTTCTGAGAGCGGCGCCTGGCTGGGCTCAGTCAGAAACGCATGCAATTCTTGATTTCAGGGTCATGAATTCGAGTCCCATGGTGGGGGTAGAGAGTACTCAAAAAGTCTTGGGCGCCTTGGTAGCTCAGTCTAAGCATCTGCCTTCGGCTCAGGTCATGGTCCCAGGGTCCTGGGATCGAGTCCCACATTGGGCTCCCTGCTCGGTGGGAAGCCTGCTTCTCCCTCTCCCACTCCCCCTGCTTGTGTTCCCTCTCTCGCTGTGTCTCTCTCTGTCAAATAAAAAAA
This sequence comes from Halichoerus grypus, assembly GCF_964656455.1. Classification (NCBI taxonomy): domain Eukaryota; kingdom Metazoa; phylum Chordata; class Mammalia; order Carnivora; family Phocidae; genus Halichoerus; species Halichoerus grypus. The sequence goes on from NC_135726.1 coordinate 58,599,183, forward strand.
TAAAATAATAAAAAAAATTAAAAAATAAAATAAAATCTTAAAAAAAAAAGTTCTGAGAACCCCAAGGGGAATGAATATAAAGAAAACCACTTCTAGGAACACTGTCACAAAATAGTTTAAAACCACAAAGAGAACATTTTTAACTCCCCGCTCCCATAAAAGCTCTGTAAGAGAGAGACAGAGACAGAAAATTTGAAAGAAAAGTAAGGGGAATTCTATCATAAGAAGTATATCCCTGAGCTGCCAACAAAAAGGAAGCCAGTGTAACTATTCTGACACCAGACATCGCTGGTTCTGAGTCAAGAAGTGTTCCTAGAGATAAAGAGGGGCACTGAAATCGATAAAGAGGGGATGAATCCACCAGGAAAATATGCCAGTTCTCAATCTGTTTTCACATAAAAGCGGCTGGTTTTTACATAAAAGGAAAACAGGCCAAACGACAAGAAGAAATAGATGCATCCATGGTCATAGCGGGGGACACCTCTCTCAACAGATGATAGGACAGGTAGATAAAACTTCATATGGATGGTCTAAAGAGTAACGAACCAACATGATGCAACTGACACGGAAAGAACTCTGAACCTGACCCTGATGGAATGCACAGCCTTTTCACTGAACGTGGGATTATTTTTCTTACCAAAATTGGCTGCATGTTGGTTCATAAAACAAGCCTCCGTCAACTTTGGATTGAAGTCATTTATTTATTATTATTATTTTTTAAAGGTTTTATTTATTTGACAGAGAGAGAGAGAGAGCACAAGCAGGGGGAGAGGGAGAGGGAGAAGCAGGCCTACGAAGCAGGGAGCCAGACGGAGGCCAGGACCCCGGGATTATGACCCGAGAGGAAGGCAGACGCTTAACCGACTAAACCCAGGTGCCCCCGAATTTAAGTCATTTAGAGGATGCTCTCTTAGTACAGTGGAGTGAGGCTGTAAATCAACACTCAAAGTATTAGGAAATCTAAAATTATCACTGAATAAATACACTTCTAAATAACCCATGGGCCAAAGGAGAAATCACAAAATGATCAGAATTTTGAACTGAATGACAGTAAGGATATCGCTATCAACACTTGGAGGATACAGCCGAAGCTTTTTATTTTTTATAAAGATTTATTTATTTATTTTAGGGGTTGCAGAGGGAAGGGGCAGAGGGAGATGGAGAGAATCTCAAGCAGACTCCCAGCTGAGCCTGGAGCCCGACACAGGGCTCGATCCCATGACGCTGAGATCATGACCTGAACCGAAATTGATTTGGACACTTAACAAACTGAGCCACCAAGGCACCCCATAACTTTTTTTTTAAAGGTTTTATTTAATTATTTGAGAGACAGAGAGTGCGTGTGCACATGTGCGGAGAGGGAGAGAGGGGGAGAGAGAGGGACAATAGGCTCCGTGATGCGCACAGAGCTCAGCGTGGTGAGGGGCTGGACATGGGGCTCGATCTCAGATCCTGAGATCATGACCTGGGCCCAAGTCAGACGCTAAACCGACTGAGCCACCCAGGTACCTGCCGAAGCTTTGCTTAGAGAGAAATTTATAATCTTAAATGTGTACCTTATGAGAAAAGATGGAAGGAATGTGAAAACGCAGAAAGCCAATGATTTGAGTACCTACCTAAAGGATTTTTTTTTAAAGATTTTATTTACTTATTTGAGAGAGAGAATGAGGGACAGAGAGCACGAGAGGGAAGACGGTCAGAGGGAGAAGCAGACCCCCCACTGAGCAGGGAGCCCGACGTGGGACTCGATTCCGGGACTCCAGGATCATGACCTGAGCCACCCAGGCGCCCCCTACCTAAAGGATTTTGAAAAAGAGAAACAGATTAAACCCAAGTAGAATGAAGGAAGTGATAAAAAGCCAATGAAAAAAATGTACGATAGAAATCAACAGTGCTAACAGCTGGTCCTTTGGAAAAGACTAATAAAAATGTAGTTCTCTAGCGTTGCTGATAAGAAACAAACAAAAAAATACAGGAGAAACAAATCACCAAAACTAGGGGGGAAGTGATCCTGCAGGTATTGAAAGAATAATAAAGAGGATAGTTTGAAAAACCATATGCCAATAAAATGGCAAGTGTAGACAAAATGGACAAAATCCTAAGAAAACTCAAATGACCAAAAGTGAAACAAAAGAAGGTGGAATATCTGAATAATGCTTTGTCAAAGAAATTTAATCTGTAATCAAGCAAACTTCCCACAAAAACAGACAAACACACCCCCAGGGTCTGATGGCTTGTGTATAGACGTTACTGCGTGCACACACAATCATAAAACACTTATCGTAGAAATCTGAGGTCTTCCATATGTTATACTTTACTAGAATGTTTAGAATGAAAAGAGCAGGAAAGCACGCTGGGGAGGTGAAAGGCCGTTTGCACACCACGTTGGGTCCGGAGCAGGGAGGCGATGCAGTCACATCTGGGTGTTAGGCAGATTGTCCTGGCACCCTCGTGGAGGACGGCTTCAAGGGCCGAAGTGTGGAGCGGGAGGACAGCTGAGGAGGCTGGTGCCTTGGGGTGGGGCAAAGGGACGGGGAACCGGCAGCAGGAGGCCCAAATGTCCATTGGAGGGGCAGGTGGAGACGAGGTGTGGAGTTCAGGACAGGCAGGGATTTCCAGGCGGGAAGGGCATGACTTCAGTGTGCATCATTCCCCCCGGGTTCTCCCAGAGAAGCTCTCCCTGGCCACCACCGCCCCCAAGAAGTCGCCAGCCAAGAGGACCAGATGGAACATGCTGAAATGCGCCTACATGATGGTCAGCTTCCTGTTCGTGTCCTACAACAAAGGAGACTGGGTAAGAAGGAGCCTGTCACCGAAGGGGGGTGGGGGGGGAGGGGGGTGGGCAGAGTGAGAGGAGGAAGGGAGTGAAGGAAGGGAGAGGAGGAAGAGAGAGAGGGAGCTGCCAAGGAGGTGAAGGGGTAGGAGAGAAGACCCCCCTCTGTAGATAGGACCGCCCCTCCCTCCCTCCTGCCCTCCCTTACCCCTTCCTTCCTCCCTCCTTCCCTCACTCCCTCCCTGTCTCTCTCCACCCAGCCCCCTCCACCCTGAGCCTCCATCCTCAAGCTTGGATAGGAGCCCCTCCCTTCTGTACTAACACAGCCCCAGACGTTCCTATGAAATACTACCCTTCATTCATTCTCTCCGTCTCTGGCTCTGCCTCTCTCTCCATGTAAGCTAGGTTCTTAAGGACCAAGTCACCTACCAAACAGTAAGCAGAGGTACGAGGGCAGAGGCGTGGATTATGACTTGCAAGAAATGGCCAGTAGTCATTCAGCTCATCGATTTATAGACATTCAAATATTTATATATATGCAGCAGGTCCCTTGCTGGATGCTGGGGACTACAAGACCCCACAAGGTCCCTGGACCCACAGAGCTCACATGATAGGGGCAGGACAGACGTGAAATGAGCCATGAGCGCCAGAAAAGGAAGCAACTCAGGAGACCTCTCGCAGCATGTAGGACAGTGGGCGGCTTCGCCCGAGAAGGCGGGGAGAGGTCAGAGAAGCAGCCCGCCTTGAGAATTGCAGGGACATCCCTTGTGAGCCAAGGGAACATGCAAGGCAAAGACCCTGAGGCCAAATGCACTGTGTGCCTTTGAGGGACCAAAGGAAGATCTGCAGGAGTTGAGAGGGGCAGAGGGAATCCAGATCCGAAAGGGGCCTCCTAGACCATGGCGAGAAGGAAGCTTTTATTCTGAGCCTGGTGGAGAGCCATCCGCAAGACTCTGATCTGAAGTATGAAAGGGTCACTGTGGGTGCGTGCGTGGGCGGTGACGTGGCATCAGGGCAAGAGGGGAAGCAGAGAGACCACGAGGAGGAGGCCCAGGTGGCCCAGGCAGGATGCGTGGTGACAGGAGTGGACATGAGGAGGACCTCGTAGCAGGTCTACAAGGAGAAGTGCTGGTGGATTGGTTGTGAGACGGGGGGAAATGGGACCAGTGAGATGAACCTCAGTTGGGTTTGGGTCCTTGGTTAGACCAGTGGTTCTCCAGTGGGGGCAACCTTGCCACCCAGAGGACGCAGCAGCATCTGGAGATATAGTTGGTGGTCATGCCTGGGGACAGGAAGCTACTGGCATTTAGTGGGTGGAGGCCAGGGGATGCTGAACATCCTACATTGCATAGGACAGCCGCCCCCACAAACAGGGATCGGGGTCCAAATGTCAGTAGTGACGAGGTTGAGAAACCCCACGTTAGAGGATGATGCCACTTAGGGGGTTGGGGAGAATGTGAGAGGTGAGGCTGTTGGATCAGCGGGCCCGCAGGAGGTCACGACGAGAGCAAAGGAGGAGGGGGGGGGCAGGAAAGAAGGAAGGAAGGAGTGGGGAGAAAGGGAGGGAAGGACCTTGACCTGCCTCACCCCTACCATGTCTTTCTCTGTTTCCGGTTCACTTCTTCGTCAACCTCCCCAGTGTTACTGCCATTACTGTAACACAGAAGTGGACATCAGGTATGTCATGGTCACGAAGGGCACTCTGACCCCGCTGGGGTGGGAGGGCTTGGTCCCGGTTGCCTCGGGTTTGATAAGGGAACCCCAGGTGGGTTAGGGAACGCCAATGGTAGAATCTGAGTTGTATTTACCAACAGTAACATTTAGCTCATTCTCTGTGTTGGGCAAGCCTCACCACCCTCTAGCTACAAAACATTTTCATCAACCACTAGTCAACTCTCCACATCTCTGTGGGTGAGCCCGTTCTGGACGTGCCACGGAAACGGAATCACCACGTGGCCTTTGCGCCAGGCTTCATTCACCGAGCATCGTGTTTTCAAGGTCATCCAGGTGGTGGCAGGGGTCAGCTCTTTGTTTGTTCTAATGGCTGTGGAGCGTTTCGTTGGAGGACTAGACCACATTTTGTTTATCCATCCAACAGCTGAAGGACCTTTGAGTTGTTTTCACCTTTCGGCTATTGTGATTAGTGCTGCTACGAACATCTGTGTACACGTTTTTGTTTGAACACTTGTTTTCAGTCCTTTTGCGTACATAGGGAGTGGTGGAATTGCTGGGTCCTACGGTAATTCTAACTTCCTGAGGAACTACTCCAGGATGGATCCTTGATTAGTTAAAACGGTCAAATAGTGAATTTTATGTGATGCGGATTTTACCTCAACTTTATTTATTAATTTAAAGATTTTATTTATTTATTTGACAGAGAGAGAGTGAGAGAGGGAACACAAGCAGGGGGAGTGGGAGAGGGAGAAGCCGGCTTCCCGCTGAGCAGGGAGCCCGATGTGGGGCTCGAACTCAGGACCCTGGGATCATGATCGGAGCCGAAGGCAGATGCTTAATGACTAAGCCACCCAGGCGCCCCTTACCTCATCTTTAAAAACTGTAAAAAGTGGGGGAGGCCGGGGTCACCCTCAGGCTGTAGCTTGCGGACCCCTGCACCACACTGTGAGACCCCCTGGGAGGAAGAAGTCCACCTGCTCAGTGCCGGGGACTCCAGTACACAGAGCCAACCTTACATATTCACTGCCTGCCCCAACCCTGCTGGGCTCCAGCGTGCCAGGCTGGGGGTACAGTGGAGCCGGGGGCCACAGGGGGGCTGGGGGTCAGAGGTACCGGGGGATGGAGGCGTGGGGGGTGGGGTGGCAGAGCGTATGGGGATGTTGGGGCCTGAGGCATGGAAGGGCACCGGGGGGCCAGGGATGGACAGGCGGGGGGGACTCAGGGGCTGCCACTGGGGAGGTCCCTGCGGTCACCGAGCGTACCCTCCAGGGGAAGGGTAACTGGGAAGCAAGGGAGTGTCCTGGAAGGCCCAACTGGGAGGGGACATATGGAACTGGAGGGGCAGCCCCCTTCCACTGGGTGGCAAGAACCCCTGGGAGGAGGAGGCACCTGCTAGGAGTGACGGGAGGGAGTCCCTGCTCTGACCTAGGGCCGCGCATTCCTCGTGGTACAAAGCGAGGCACATCTACATTTCTCTGCTCTTTCTTCCCTTCCTTAGGACCGACCCCTGCTGTTCTTTCTAGCAACCCTGCTCCGTCTCAGCTCAGCCGTCGCCAGTCCTTCATCTGCCCTGAAGTCTCGCCTCCCGAGAAGCCTGCCAGCCCCAGATGACCAGTCTGGAGGGTAACGAACTGGGGTCCTCTGAGGACGACCCCTTTCTCCCCAGAGGTACTGCGGGAAAGTGTCCCTGAGGGTCCCAACAGGCCCAGGGCGAGTGAGCACCCACAGGGGTCTCCCCACAGCTGCTCTCCCTGGCCTTTCCCAACCTCCCCCACTGTTCCTCTAATTAAACCTACCCTAGTTGAAGCAGCTGAAGGCTCAGTTCTTCCATTCATGAGGGGTCAAGGATACCAAGAATCATAGACACCAATTCTGGTGACAACCTGTAAGGAGCTTCTGCTAGGCTGCCCACTTTATGGGTGAAGAAATTACAGACCAGAGAGATTGATGATTAGTCCAAGGTCACACAAATGACCCAGGTTTGACTTATTACAAAGTCTATTTTTTTTGTTGTTCAAAGATTTAGGTCTCCCAGCTGAGGAAATAGGGATCTGAAGATGTAGTGACCCCAAGACTAAACTGTGTCCCAGCTCTCCAGCCTGCATGCTTCTTTGCCCATATTACATTTGAGGACAACCATGGTCCTGGTTGAGAGCTTGGGCTCTACGAAGGAGACAGGTTTCTTGAGCGTAAATTCTGGCTCCACCCCCTTACGGGATTGCAACTTCAGGAAAGTTATTGTCTATCAATGCCTCATTTTGTCATCTGTAAAACGGGGGTATTGACAGAGTAGAAGCCCTCCCATCATCATGATCAGGACCAGTCATTGGTTGGTTCATCAAAAAGTTCATTAAAATAGGCAGTTGAGGGGGCTGCCTGGGTGGCTCAGTCATTAGGCATCTGCCTTTGGCTCAGGTCATGATCCCAGGGTCCTGGGATGGAGTCCCACATCGGGCTCCCTGCTCTGCGGGAAGCCTGCTTCTCCCTCTCCCACTCCCCCTGCTTGTGTTCCCTCTCTTGCTGTGTCTCTCTCTATCAAATAAATAAATAAAATCTTTAAAAAAAATAGGCAGTTGAAGGGTGGCTCAGTCGGTTAGGTGTCTGCCTTCGGCTCAGGGTCCTGGGATCGAGCCCCACATCCCACATCAGGCTCCCTGCTCAGTGGGGAGCCTGCTTCTCCCTCTCCCTCTGCTGCTCCCCCTGCTTATGCTCTCTCTCTCTGTCAAATAAATAAATAAAATCTTTTTAAAAAATAGGCAATTAAAAACACTTTAAGACATACAAATGTACACTCATTTGGTCCAACAGAACCAAGGTTTTGTTTTGTGTTTAGTATGGGTCTATGCACCTACAATTTTCAGTTTGTCCCTTCAAGCAGGAGCAAAAATACAAGCACTCTTTTTAATTTTTTTATTTTTTCATTTGAGACAGAGAGATACAGAGAGAGAGAGAGAGAGAGCATGAGCAGGGGAGAGGAAGAGGAAGAGGGAGAAGCAGGCTCCCAGCCGAGCCAAGAGCCAGACATGGGGCTCAATCCCAGGAACCTGCGATCATGACCTGAGCCAAAGGCAGATGCTTAACCATCTGAGCCACCCAGGTGCCCCATAAAATACAAGCACTCTTGCAGAGCAATTGGAATGTAGAAATTTTCTAGAGAACAAGAGAAAAAAAACAAGAGAAAGAAGTCCATTCTTACAGCTGTCTTGCCCATTCGAATTTAACACATGTTTGTTGTTCTGTTTTTGTTTTTGTTTAGAGAGAGAGAGTGTGAGCAAGCACGAGTGGGGGGAGGGGCAGAGGGAGAGGAAGAGAATCTTAAGCAGGCTCCACACCCAGGGCAGAGCCCAACTCGGGCTCGATCTCATGACTCTGAGATCATGACCTGAGCCAACATCAAGAGTTGGACACTTGAACGACTGAGCCACCCAGGTGCCCCATTCTGGTTTTTTTCCTTAAAGATTTTATTGTAAGTAATCTCTGCAATCACCTGGGGCTCAAACTCACAACCCTGATATCAAGAGTCACTTGCTGCACCAACAGAGCCAGCCAGACACCCCCCTTCTGGCATTTTAGAAAGCAGTATGCTTGCCATGGGCCTTCTGCAGCCCTGAACATCAGCCCACCGGTGTGTCTGAGAGAGGGGATGGGGTACATCAGTTACGCCAGGAGTCACTCAACAGTGGAGTCCGCTTAAGAAAGATTCTACTGAACCTACCTCACTGCGTTATTTTCAGGTTTAAGTGAAATAATATTTGTCAAACACAATGCCTGACATTGTTCTCTGTAAATGCTGGTTACGTTGTTACCTAGGGCAGCAGTGTCCAATCAAAATCTCATGTGAGCCACAGTAATTTAAAACTTTCTAGGGGGCACGTTAAAAAGTAAAACGATGTTGGTCAGAGGGTTCACACTTCCAATTATAAGATGAATAAGTTCTGGGACTCTAATGTACAGCATGGTGACCACAGGTACCAATACTGTATTACATACTTCAAGGTCGCTAAGAGAGTAGATCTTAAAGGTCCTCACCACACACACACACACACACACACACGTAATTATATGAGGTGATGGAGGTGGTAACTAATATGGTAATCATTTTGCAATATATACATGTATCAAATACTCATGTTGTACACCTTAAAACTATACAATGTTATATGTCAATTATATCTCAAAAAAGCTGGAAATATGTAAAAACAAATAGGTGAAATCAATATTAATTAATAATATATGATTTAGGGGCACCTGGGTGGCTCAGTCGTTAAGCGTCTGCCTTCGGCTCAGGTCATGATCCCAGGGTCCTGGGATCGAGCCCCACATCGGGCTCCCTGCTCAGCGGGAAGCCTGCTTCTCCCTCTCCCACTCCCCCTGCTTGTGTTCCCTCTCTTACTTTCTCTCTCTCTGTCAAACAAATAAATAAAATCTTTAAAAAAAATAATATATGATGGGGGTGCCTGGGTGGCTCAGTCGTTAAGCGTCTGCCTTCGGCTCAGGTCATGATCCCGGGGTCCTGGGACCGAGCCCCGCATCGGGCTCCCTGCTCAGCAGGAGGCCTGCTTCTCCCTCTCCCACTCCCCCTGCTTGTGTTCCCTCTCTCGCTGTCTCTCTCTGTCAAATAAATAAATAAAATCTTTAAAAATAATAATAATATATGATTTAACTCAATATATCCAAAATATCATTTTAACATGTAACAGATAAAACCATGATTAATGCTTTGTTTTACATCCTTCTTTTTTGTATTAAGTCTGAAATCTGCTATGCATTTTTCACTTACAGCACATCTCAACTTGAATGCTAATTTTTCACCAGACATCACTGATCTGTGTGATTAGATTTCATAAAATCTAGTTGAAAAAGTAGATTCACATATCCAGATTGTTCTAAACATGCTTAAAAGCTGTCCAATAATTGACTCAACTAGCAATGTTAAATGTTTAGCTAAAATTAAATTAAAAAGTCAGTTTCTATTCATAAGCCAAGTGTAGTCACAAGCAAGCATTGAAGGACATTTTGCAGAACACTTGGCTGGTACCCTTCAAGACTGTCAAGGTCATCGAAAACAAGGAAAGTCTGAGAAAAGGTTGTGGATCAGAGGAAGCTGGGGGAGACCTAGCAACTCAACGCCATGTGGTTCCTAATAGAAAAGGACCCCGGAGGAGAGAGTAGGACCATGTGAATGGGCTGGAGTTCAGTGAACAGCATTGCTCTGATGTGAAAGATTTGTGTTTCCACAAATGTGCTGTGGTCCTGAGAGGTTAACAGCAGGGGAAGCTGGGGGTGGGGGACATGTGGGCACCCTCTAACTGCAACTTGTCTCTAAACGTAAAATTATCGCCAAATAAAAAAGTTTAAAATGAAAATATCCATGGGGTGGCTGGGTGATGGACGTTGGGTGGGTATGTGCTATGGTGAACGCTGTGAATTGTTTAAGACTGATGAATCACAGACCTGTACCCCTGAAACAAATAATACAGTATATGTTAATAAAAAGAAAATATCCAATTCTTCAGTTGCACTTTGATGAGCTCTGAGTTTCCTCAAAGTGGAAAATGATGGGGATGGACTTCCAATGCTCGCTTCTGGTCCAAGCGCAGGCCCTAGCTCCGCCCTCACCCCGGCTCCTCCCACGGGCCAACACCACGCCTCCCGCCCCGGGCGCATGCGCCCACCGCCTTCTCGCAGGTCTCCGCGCGTGGCGTCAGCACGCAAGAGGTCGACCGCGAGCCGGAGGTGTTACCATAGTGACCGCGGGCCCGCTCAGCGACGCCCACAGTGAGGGCCGAGCCCCTCACAACCGACCCCGGGTCGGGCCCTGTGGCAGGACCTGGCAAGCGGGGCCGGGGAAAAGAAGCAGGAACGCCTGCGTCGGAGACCTTTCTCATTCCCAGGCACCTCCCGTTTCTCTGCCCAGAAGTTTCTGGGCCTCTCTTGGGCCGTGGGTCTGACGGTTACCCTGGAGACAGCGGGACGCCGGAAGCCTGACGAATGAGGCGGGGCCAGGCTGGAAGGAAGATTCCGATTGGCAGAGATGCCGCACCGCCGGCTTTGAACGACAGATCGCGGGCGCACATGCGCATTGAGTTAGTCCCGCGCGCGTTCTCCGTCAGTGATGTCCAGGGGTCCGCAAGCCTCGGGCACCTGGGCGCTGTCGCAGGTCGCGCTGGTGGAGGGACGCCGAGTCTGCGCCGGCGAGGCGCTCCCGGCCTCGTTCCCGAGGCCCGAAGTGTGGGCTTCGAAGGAGTGCGTCGGGAGGTGAGTGCGACCCGCGGTTCCCACGCCCGGGTTTCCGAATGGGATTCCCAAAGCTCCTGGTCACAGCCCCCGCTCCCCGCATGTGACGTCATAGTTCCCCACGGCGGGGAGAGGGCAAATTTGAGAGGTCGTGGATTCTGAGCCGCGCCCCCTCCTCGCGACCCACCCTGTAACCCCCCCACCCCCCCGCCACGGGAAGTTTGGGCTGGAACCCTTCCATCCTCTGTGGGCTCGGTTTCCCCTTTTGGGAAGTGATCTTTGAAGCTCCTCTGCCCCTTACCAGCTCTGAGACCCCGGGCGAGGTGCACACACTCGGTGCCTCAGTTTACCCATCTAGATTGGGGCTGATGATAGAATTTGAGTCTCTAATGGAACCTTAGGACAGTGCCCCGCACACAGTGACCTCTCAAGTGTTGGTGTCTGATTGTCATCATCATCTTTTGTCTGGGGATTTGGACAAGTCCTTTCCTCACTCCGGGGTCTCAGTGTGTTAATCTGAGAAATGGACCTGGTGGGCTTTGTGAGCGCTAATCTTGCTTCTCAACACACAGCCAATGACTGTTCTCCCTGCCGGATGCTGTAGGGTTTGGTAGTAAGACACTGGGATTGCAAAAATCTGCTGTTGTTATGTCCGCTGCTGGTTGACCCTGGTCAGTTCTCATCCTTGATGAGCTCTGAGTTTCCTCAAGTGGAAAATGATGGGGATGGACTTCCGATTCTAGCTCCTGGTCCAAGCACTGCCCCGAACTTTGCTTGGGTAAGCCGTCTTGGCCATCATTGCGCCCAGGGGGTGCTCAGTTGACTTGGAGGTCACTTTCAGTTGCAGTCAGATCTGGTGCCTTTGTCCTCACCCCACCTTACCCTCCCTTTGAAGTATCAAGCATCATTTTCTTCTTAGTCTCAGATATGCGTTCATTGCATATTAGTATTTGGTTTTTTAAATTGTCTAGCAAAATTGGGCCAACTCATGTTTCCCTCGCCCTGTCTCTGAAATCAGGGTCTAACTAGGTCAGTGCCCCGCATGACCCCCGGAGGCATAAAGTGTGGCAACTCTGAATCCTGTGGTCAGGAAGTTATTATTTTTTTCAGATCTTTTTCAGCCTTTCTTAGTGAAGGAGTAAGTTTATCTAGAGCAGCTTTAATGCTTACCAATCCCTTTATATCAGGTTATATCTTTTTTTCATCGTGTTTACTGTTAGGACCAGGTTTATGGCAAGTGACGTTGGGTTTCTGTTTGGGGCAGTACAATGAAGTTTCATTTTATTTTATTTTTTTTAAAGATTTTATTTATTTGACAGAGAGACACAGCGAGAGAGGGAGGGAACACAAGCAGGGGGAGGGGGAGAGGGAGAAGCAGACTTCCCGCTGAGCAGGGAGCCCGATGTGGGGCTGGATCCCAGGACCCTGGGATCACGACCTGAGCCGAAGGCAGACACCCAATGACTGAGCCACCCAGGCGCCCCTGAAGTTTCTTTTTAAAAGTAAACTTTGTACAGGGGCTCCTGGCTGGCTCGGTGGGTGGAGCATGCCACTGTTGATCTTGGGGTTGTGAGTTTGAGCCCCACGTTGGGTGTAGAGATTACTTAGAAATAAAAATCTTTAAAAAAAAAACAAAGCAAAACTTTGTGGATTCATTGGTTCTCAATCTTGGTTGTACCTCAGAGCCACTTGGGAGCTGTAAAAAAAAAATAATAGTGCGCCAGGCTCCACCTCTGGAGATTTGTTCAGCTTACCATGGTCATAACCCAGTGCATTGTGTTCTAAAGCTCTTCAGAAGATTCTAATGTGTAGTAGGATTGAGAAACACTGACTAGACCATCTATAACCGTCTGTTGTGCTCTAACATTCATTAATGTTTTCATTCCTAAATCCTAAAGAGGTCTTTGGCCCACTTTGGCTTTGGCATGTGGACTGTTTTGAGCTGAAGGCAATCAAGACCCTGCAGGCTCAAGAGAAACTTTTGCCTCTCACTTAACTAACCACCTAGAAGACTCTAAATTGGGGGTCTTTCCAGAACTAGAGTTATTACCAAAGATAAGTTTTATCTGAATGCCCATCTGCACGGCAGGGCAAACATCTAGTTACCAAACATGTTCTTATTGCCCTGCTCCCCTTTGAGGCCCCAGCCCCCAGCCCACTCCTTAGCTCAGCATGGCATGGATACCTACCTCATCCTGCCTCTCTGTCTTGGAACCTCTCGTGTATGTGGGGATCCTGTATGTGCAAAATTAAATTTCATTTTCCCCTGTGACTCTGTCTTGTGTCAGTTTGATTCTTTGGCCAGCCAGAAAAACCTTGGAAGGGTAAAGGAGAATTTTTCCTCCCAAATAGATAAGTCACCCCTTGTCCTAAACGAACAGGGAGGGAAGACTCCACTTCTTTGCTTCTTGCAGCTTGTGGAAGCTGTTGTGTCCAGGGGCGCCTGGGTGGCTCAGTCAGCTAAGCATCTGCCTTCGGCTCAGGTCATGATCCCAGGGTCCTGGGATCGAGGCCCGCATCGGGCTCCCTGTTCATCAGGGAGTCCGCTTCTCCCTCTCCCTCTGCCTCCCACCGGCCTGGCCTCGCTTGTGCTTTCTCTCACTCTCTCAAATAAATATCTTTTAAAAATGATACATGTTATCTGTTTAATAGAATTCATATCACTAATGATAGTGGCCATGTACTGAATATTCATCATGTGCCAAAGCGTGTAAAGCATTTATATTACTAAACCTTCGCCATAACCCCACGAATATAGTTTAGCCTTGACAGTCCCCATTTCACCAATAAGAAAATCAAGCCGAGAGCAGGCTTTCTCAGTTGGGCAGGGTCACAAAACGAGTGTGTAGCCCAGCACATCTGCTGAATGTCAGAACCTCCCCTGTTAGCCATGTTATTTTCCTACCTCTGATATTACAATGATATTATAGTGATTCATAGTAACAAATATTTATTTTGTCCTCATCCCCATTTCTGGCACAGAGCTCCTAAAACCTTGGAATTCCTAAGAACTGACGAGTGATGAAGGTGCCTTTAATATATGAGGTGACTTTTGGAAAACATGTAGGGATGGGGCTGGTTGCCGAGGGAACCAACCAAGTCTTGGATGGTCGGAATTTCCATTCCCATCCCCTGATCTCTGGGGCTGGGAGAGGGGCTGGATGTTGAATCAAACACCAATGGCCAATGATTTCATCAATCATGCCTGTATAATGGTGTTGCCACAAACCCCCAAAAGGATGGGCGTCTGAGAGCTTCCAGGTTGGTGGACAAGGGCAGATGTGGGGAGAGCTCCACACACCCTTTCTCCATACCTGGCCCTAAGCATCGTTTCCATCTGGCTATTCTCGAGTTATCTGCTTTTATAATAAACTAGTAATCTAATGAGTCACATGTTTTTCTGAATTCTGTGAGCTGCTCTAGCAAATTAATTGAGCCTGAGGAGGGGGTCTTGGGACCCTCTGATTGATACCTGGTTGGTCAGAAGCACAGGGGACAACCTGGATTGGTGTCTGAATGTTGGGGGGGGCAGTCTTATAGGACCGAGCCCTTTACCTGTGGGATGTGATGCACCGCCTTGTAAACAGCATCAGAATTGAGTTGAATTGTAGGACCCCCCGCTGGTGCCACAGAATTGCTAGTGGTAGCGAGTGCAAAACACCCCCAAACAACAGGCATTGCAGTTGGAGTTCGAATCAGAACATGGAACCCCTTTCTAGATTCCTGGGGCCCCATTCCCCGCAGGAAAGTCCCCATCTGTCTTTTGACTTGAGCAAGACCACGACAGAACAACCAATGGTCTGCGCAGCACCCTCACATTTACTTTGGAATCACCTGGGGGACTCCGTCCCAGAGACTGGGCTGCATTTGGCCCCAGGGGGTGCTGCTCCAATTTTTTTTTTCTTTTAAGATTTCATTTATTTGAGAGAGAGATCACAAGCAGGGGGGAGGGATAGAGGGAGAAGCAGACTCCCCACTGAGCAGGGAGCACGACGTGGGACTCGATCCCAGGACCCTGGGATCATGACCTGAGCAGAAGGCAGATGGTTTTTGTTTTGTTTTGTTTTTTAAGATTTTACTTATTTATTTGACAGAGAGAGACACAGCGAGAGAGGGAACACAAGCAGGGGGAGTGGGAGAGGGAGAAGCAGGCTTCCCATGGAGCAGGGAGCCCGATGCGGAGCTCCATCCCAGGACCCTGGGATCATGACCTGAGCTGAAGACAGACGCTTACCGACTGAGCCACCCAGGCGCCCCTGAAGGCAGATGTTTAACCGACTGAGCCACCCAGGCACCTGGTGCTGCTCCAGTTTTTTAAAGAAACGGTGGTTTGTGATGGGATGGAGGTGTTAACTAACAGTAGTGAGGATCATTTTGCAATAGAAGTGTATCAAGTCACCACACTGTACACCTTAAACTTACACGGTATTATACGCCGATTATATCTCAGTCAAACTGGGAAGGAGAAGGAGCTCCTCGGGTGCTCAGTCCAGGTTGGGAGCCAGGACATCTTACCCCAAGAAGAACCTCCTCATTCATTCCTGCAACTCAGAGTGCCCGCGCTGGGGTGGGGGTGCCAACTGCACCTGAGTCCTTTGGGATGGGGTGGTGTGGGCAGGGGGTGGGCAGACAAATGAATGGGCAACCATGAGGAAAAGTACGGGATCCCGAGGGACCACAAGCAAGTAAGTCCTTCCTTCCCCCAAGCTGGGAGAGAGGAAGGCAGGGCCGGGGTTACCCCAGGAGGATTTCTGGGAAGAAGTGCAGAGCAATCTAAAGGAAGGGACAGATTGTGTGAAAGTGGGTAAAGGTGGTACATCACTCTGCCCGTGTTCTATCAACACCGGCTGCAAAGGAGGCTGAGAAGTGTAGCCTCGACTCAGGGTGCTGTGGACCAGCTCAATGTCAGGGTTCCGTCACTGTTGGGAGCAACCAGCAGAGCTGACGGTCAGATGCATCTAATTGTCATAACTAAGCAACTCTGATAATAAGAACCAGTAAGTGCCATTTGCTGAGCACACAGCGTGCAGCAGCAGAGGTTCTGCCGAACACGTGACACGTGGTATGTCCTTAAACCCTCTGGCCACGCAGAGAGGTGCTTTGCCTGGTCTTAGAAATGGGGCCTCTCTCTGAACCTCAGTTCCCCCCACTGCCATGTAGGAGGCACAGCTCCCTATGTTCACTTGTGAGGATTAAGGAAGTCACACCTGATGCTCCCAGCACCCAGTAGGACCTCAGCAGATGGGAGTCGCTTTTCTAAAAGCTGCCTGGCCCAGGGGAATACTCGCGCGCCATCTAGTGGTTGAACAGCGCACAGCCATGGTGCCACCTGGTGGCCACATCTCGCAGTTGCTCGACCAAGCACTGAGGGGTGTTGCTTGCATGCGGGGGGTTCTCAAACTCGGTTCCCACCAGGCAGATGGTGCAAGTGAGGGATGCTGGCAGGCTGTGAGACATAGGGAGCGATGGAGATCATTGAAGATGGAATCCATCCCAAATCTCCAGCAGAGTGTTACCACATGGGGATGCAGACCTAGAATTCCCCTAAATTGTGATTTTTACCCCCAAGAAATCCCAATTCATGTGGAAAGCGTCTCTATTTTTAGAGATGGATACTAAAAGAAATTGTTTTTCAAACACTATGTTGGCCAAATACATCTGGAGGCTGGCTATATAGCCCATGGCCCACCATTTCGTGACATCTATTCGTATGGTCTTGTATGATTTTTAAAATAAATCAGACCCTCATCCCCTTTTTGGTGACTGTTGTGGTTAATTTTATGTATTAACTTGATTGGATCATGGACAGCTCAGATATTTGGTTAAAGATGATTTCTGGGTGAGTCTGTGAGGGTGTTTTCAGAAGACGTTAGCATCCACATCAGCAGACTGAATAAAGCCGAAGGCTTTCCCCTTTGCAATGGGCATCACCTAATTCACTGAGGGCCCAAATAGAACACAAAAGCACAAAAAAGTGGAAGAAGGGCAAATTCTCTCAGACTGACCCCTGGCACTGAATTTACAACACAGGCTTTCCTGGGTCTCCAGCATGCAGATGGCAGGCTGTGGGTCTTCGCAGACCCCATAAACGCATGAGCCTATTCACCATAATAAATCTCTTTATATATGCCCTATTGGTCTGGTTCTCTGGAGAACCTTAACATTCCAGTGGCTTTTTATTAAGTGCCTATTATGTGTCCCATGTCTTACCTGCATTATTGTCATATCATTTTCCCTGCAACTTGAAAGGTAGTGATTATTAGCTCAACCTTAAAATCAATAGTTTTATAATAGCGAACATTTATTTAGCTCTAGGCACATGCTAGAGGTTTTGCTAAATGCAATATATAAGTGAGTTCATTGAGTTTCTACACCAAGTCATTGAGATGGATTCTGTTGTTACCCACATTTTGCATAGGAGGAGACAGGCACAGAGAGGTTGAGTGCCCTCCTCAAGGTCACGCAGCTTTAGATGTATATACAATTGTATCTTGGGGTGCCTGGGAGACTCAGTTGGTTAAGTGTCCGACTCTTGATTTTGGCTTGGGTCATGATCTCAGGGTTGTGAGTTCGAGCCCACATCAGGCTCTGCACTCATCGTGGAGTCTGTTTGAGATTCTCTCTCCCTCTCCCTCTGCTCCCCCCTTCCACTTGAGCTCTCTCTAAATAAATAAAATCTTTAGAGGTTTTTTTTTTTTTTTAAGATTTTCTTTATTTGAGAGAGAGCACAAGGTGGAGGGCGGGGGGGCGCCTGGGTGGCTCAGTTGGTTAAGCGACTGCCTTCGGCTCAGGTCATGATCCTGGAGTCCCGGGATCGAGTCCCGCATGGGGCTCCCTGCTCGGCAGGGAGTCTGCTTCTCCCTCTGACCCTCCTCCCTCTCATGCTCTGTCTCTCGTTCTCTCTCTCTCAAATAAATAAATAAAATCTTTAAAAAAAAAAAAAAAAAAGGTGGAGGGCGGGTAGGGGTAGAAGGAGAAGCAGACTCTCCGCTGAGCAGGGAGCCCAATGCAGGGCTCGATCTCAGGACCCCGGGATCACGACCTGAGCCTAAGGCAGATGCTTAACTGACTGAGCTACCCAGGTGCTCCTAGAGTTGTTTGTGTGTGTTTTAAGATGTTTATTTATTTATTTATTTTAAAGAGAGAAAGAGAGAGTGCACAAGTGCAAGGAAGGGCAGACGGGGAGGGAGAGGGACAAGCTGACTCTGTCCTGAGCGCAGAGCCAGATGTGGGGGTCATCTCAGGACCCTGAAATCATGACCTGAGCCAAAATCAAGAGTTGGACACTCAGCCACCCAGGCACCCCAATAAATAAAGTCTTTAAAAATAAATAAAATAAAATAAGATTGTTTTTTATGTTTCAATATGTACAATGTCCACATGGTTAAAAAATCAGATTTATATAAAAAGTTAGACAAAGGGAGGTTTCACTCACATCTCATTCCCAAGGATCCTCTGGAAGTAACCATTTCCATTTGTTTTTATCATTTCTTTTCTGTGCTCCTTATCCAAAAGGCATGACACTGTTGATGCTCATTATTGTTATTATTAATAAACACCCCAGATGCAACTGGGGTGAGGGGACCTGACAATATCTACCCCCTCTTCCCACATGTATCTTGTGATGAAGTATTCCAGAGTATGAAACACATGTGGATAGGGGATTTTGCAATGCTGTATTGTATTAGTGGTGTAAAAATCAGGGCAGGGAATGCACTGTAAACATGGAGAAATGTGAAGGACCCAAGGAACAAAGCACTGGGTGTTCCAATCTTTTCATTTATAAATAGACTTCGCTCACCTGTGCAAATCAGGGATCATCAAACTTTTACTATAAAGGGCTAGATGGTAAATATTTTCAGCCTTGCCAGCCACACAGCCTCCATCACAATTACTGGACTCTGTCATTGTCATGCAAAAGCAGCCATAGACGACAGATACAGTTTGGTCTGTGGGCCACTGTTTGTCGACCCCTCCCATAAACCAAACACCATGGCGAGCAGCTGGAATGACACTCATGGAATTGGGCACGAGGCATCTTCAAGTCTCACAGAAGCAAGCGTGAGGTGGATTTACCCCAAAGAAAATGAACTGCACAGAGAAAGGTAGATATTTGAAACAAAAAAATGGAGGATTTGTCAATGTAGGAGAGCATCACTTGTGTGACCCCTCCCAGCCACCTACCTGATGGCACTCTCGTTGATGAATATCCTTGCCTTTGATGAGGCGCTGGCATAAAGACTGCCAATATTCACAAGGTGAAAGGAACCTTCTGGAAGCTTTTCTCCATAATTTCAAACATAGCAGGGATACCTCCATTGGCATCGAGGAAAATTTCTTTTCCATGGGGTGTTATGAAATGGACTTTCCAGAAGTAAGGCAGGAGCTGTGGGTTGAGGACTCATGAGGTGTGGGTCTAAGTTGGCCCTTTCCCGTTTTTCTTAGTTCTTGATTCAATCTGAAATTAAGGGTGCTATTTTATTTTTTATGGATTTTTTATTTTATGTGGGTTCTTCTTTTTTTTTAAGATTTTATTTTATTTTTTTTAAGGGATCTCTACACCCAGTGTGGGGCTCGAACTCACAACCCTGAGATCAAGTGTTGCATGCTCCACAGACTGAGCCAGCCATGCTCTCCCCCACCTTTTTAAAAAGATTTTATTTTTATGGATTTTTAAAAAAATTTATAGTAAAATTGACATTTCTTTGCATCAGGAAGGATAAAGGCTGGGCACTTGGCTGGCTCAAGTCAGTTAACTGTCCGCCTTTGGCTCAGGTCATGATCCTGGGGTCCTGGGATCCAGCCCCATGTCAGGATCCCTGCTCAGCAGGGAGTCTGCTTGTCCCTTTCCCTCTGCCCCTACCCTCCCTGCTCATGTGCTTTCTCTCTCTCAAATAAATTAAAAAAAAAAAAAAAAAAGATGAAGGGTACAACGATTTGGGGGGAGTGAAAGAAAACATGGATACTAGGGAGAGTGCATTATAAAACTTGGATGCCCGGACACCAGTGTTAAATAGATCCCCCAGCCTTCTCAACACTATTTTCTCTTTTGTTGAAAGGGTGTCATTTGCAGGGTTGCCATGGTGGTTAAATATCTCATCTGTGAAGTTAAAATTCAAATCCCACGTCCCCTTTTGAGAAAGCTACTTAATTGGAATGTGTCTCAGTTTCTATGACAACCACTGCACTGCACCACTGTGCCTCTGTCCCACCTTTTAGCATGCTGGACATAATTCAAAATCAGCAGTCTCTCTCTCTCGGGTTGGCTAGCCCCATTTATCTGGCACTGAATACAAGCTAGATTAAATAGGAAGAGAGAATACGCTTCCATAGCATTTACTGAAATACATTACATGACTATGTAATTCAGAGGGCCAGACAATTGTTTTGGTGTTCACTTGTACCTCTTTCTTTTTATTTAAAAAAAAAATTTTTTTTAATATTTTATTTATTATTTGACAGAGAGAGACACAGCGAGAGAGGGAACACAAGCAGGGGGAGTGGGAGAGGGAGAAGCAGGCTTCCCGCAGAGCAGGGAGACCATTGCGGGACTCGATTCCAGGACCCTGGGACCATGACCTGAGCTGAAGGCAGATGCTTAACGACTGAGCCACCCAGGCGCCCCATAGACTGCTTCTTTTTTTTTTTTTTTTAAAGATTTTATTTATTTATTTGAGAGAGAGAGACACAGTGAAGAGAGGGAACACAAGCAGGGGGAGCAGGAGAGGGAGAAGCAAGCTTCCCGCCGGGCAGGGAGCCCAACATGGAACTCAATCCCAGGACCCTGGGACCATGACCTGAGCCAAAGGCAGACGCTTAACCAACTGAGCGCCAGGTGCCCCAGTAATGACAGTATATTTAAAGGAGAAAAAGTACAAATGGTTAAGAGGATTGGCTAAATTAGAGTATACTATAAAATGAAAAACTATGAATCCATTGAACAGTCAGGTGATACAAGTTTCTATCAGTATAAAGCAGGGCTGTGAACCTCCTCACTGTTGAAATTCGGGCAGCGTAACTCTTCAGGGGAGAGCGGTCATGTCCATGGTAAGATGTTTAGCAGTACCCCTGGCCTCCACCCACTAGATGCTGTAGAATAGTAGGACGCCTCCCCAAATCGTGTCAAGCAAACATATCTCTATGTGCTGCCTCGTGGCCCCTGAGGGTTAGAACCACTGGTGGGTGTAAAAGACGATGATACATGTATACAGTCTGGCTGTGGAGTGCCACCCACGCTCCAGGAGTCAGTCTAGGTGCCAGTAACACGTCATGCATGTGAAAATGACCACGGTGAGTAAGAAATGAGAGTTATTAAACTAGGTGCAACGAGATCCAAACTGCATATGATTTTTGCCATCAGAAAGCATCAATACTGCAAATACTGTCTGTGCTTGTTCATTCCCTCCAGAATCCTTTTCATCTGAATGGATGAATAAAAAGGGTGCTATTGTTGAATCTCTCCCATGGGAGCACGAGGAAATGGGCCATTTCTCTCAAGGTCCAGAGAGAGCTTCCCCAATACCCAATTATCTGCTTGTATATTCCAGTAACATCTGGGGATGACACTAAAAGATGGGTCTCCTGGGCTAGGAGCACATGCTCTCTCCCTGCGCTTTGCCCTACGGACACTGGACAATTAGAATGAGGGGCATCACGTCGGGAGCGTGTCCTGCCTCCTTTGCCACCCACGGACTTGCCCTGCGTTCCTCAGAGCCGCTGCGGCTGCAACTTTAACCACGACCTCCTCCCATAACTGTGGTTCCTTCTCTGGGGTAAGACAGTGCTGCCCGAGTGGAAGCCGCTGGGAAGTGGCCCTGAGTGCTCCGGCGGGGCCAGCCTTGGGGGAGAAGCCCAGGTCTGTGCCTGGGGCATCGCTCTTTGATTTCTGCAGGAAGGGGTCCAACTGGAGGAACTGAACCATTGGCGATTAGGGGACCCAAAGTTCTTCAGTGGTTCTAGTCACGTCCCCTTCTGCTTAGTCACTATACTTAAGAGGAAGAAATATCTCAAAGGTAATGTATTTATAATCAGAATTGTGGTAAATGGGTAAGTGTGACTTCCCATCATTTAGCTTTAATAATGTGGTCTGGCTTTACCATTGGGAAAAGTGATAACTGCTTATTTTAGGAAAAAAGAGGGGAGGGTAGTGTAAGCTATCAAGATAAATATTGAAAATAATTGGTATTCTCTATAGATGGCCACTGTTAACAATTTGGTCTGTTTCTTCTCAGTTCTGTTTCTCTGAGCAAGTTTATATTGAAGAGTGTTCAGGCAGTCATGATTTCTCCTGATTCCCTCGGATCCTAAGGACTAATAGTCTACCCAGGGACACCTTTGGGGTAGCCTATCTCTGCCTTCATTTCTTCAAAATTTTCCTACTCAGGGCCAGGAAGTGTGACGAGCAGACCACAGATAATAGAAAATAAACCTCTTTTCAAACATACATAGAATCTTTTTAAAATGACCATATATTTGGTCAGGTTACAAAGAAAGCATCAATACATCCAAAAATTGAAATTACAAGTGACATTTATGCTCACAATGCAAGAAATGAAGAGATTTAAAGGAGAAAATGAAAACATAAATAAGAGATGTTTACAACTGGAAATTATAAAATATTTCCATTAAACAACTCTAGGATAAAAAGGAAAATATAAATAAAAATTATGAAAATGGCACACTTTCAAAACAAAAATGAACATAAAAATTACATATGAGCACGTATACTCATATTTTGTTTATAGTTTCAAGTTTTTGTTTAAATAGTTTTATTTGGGGTGCCTGGGTGGCTCAGTTGTTAAGCGTCTGCCTTCAGCTCAGGTCATGATCCCAGGGTCCTGGGATCGAGCCCCGCATCGGGCTCTCTGCTCCGCGGGAAGCCTGCTTCTCCCTCTCCCACTCCCCCTGCTTGTGTTCCCTCTCTCGCTGTGTCTCTCTCTGTCAAATAAATAAAATCTTCAATAAATAAAAAAAGTTTCATTTATAGTTTTGTAGTTTTATTTTATATTTTATATGAAATGTTTTATATATTCATATTTATAAATTTTATGTAAGTTATATATAAATTTTATATATAAAGCATGTTTTCTACATATATTTTATGTATAAATAGGTTTACAATTTTAAGTTTTTATGTTTATATATTTAGTTTGTTTTTAAATTATTATTTATTATTTTTATTTTTTAAAATTTTAAAAAGATTTTATTTATTAGAGAGAGAGCAAGGGGAAGAGCAGAGGGAGAGGGACAAGTAGACTCTGCAGTGAGCGCAGAGCCTGACCTGGGGCTGGATCCCATGATCAGGAGATCATGACCCTAGCTGAAACCAAGAGTTGGACACTCAACTGACTGAGCCACCCAAGTGCTCCTATTTTTTTTTTTTAAAGATTTTACTTTTTATAGTAATCTCTATACCCAACATGGGGCTCAAACTCACAACCTCAAGATCAAGAGTCACATGCTCCATGGACTGAGTCAACCAGGAGCCCCTGTATATTTATAGTTTTAATGTTTATATAGTTTATGTTTATAGTTTTTTAATATATTTTACAAAAAGATAGGTTTTGCATATAAATTTTATATATAAACATGTTTTCTTTATATATTTTATATATAAATATGTTCATTGTTTTAAGTTTTGTTTATATATTATATAATACTCATATACACACATGCATATTACATCACAATCGATAGCATAAATTTCCAGTAGTGATTGGAGAAGTAAAATATAAGTCTATGGGAAACAGAGGAGCCTGATCCTTGGTCATCTGAGGACATGAAGTTCTGCCTGTCTGCCTAGTTGTACAATGACACAAAATGTAATAGGCTGGCAGAGTTGTAGGTAAGAGTACATTTTATATAGGAGGTTCAACAAAATGAAATGATTTGCAAGAGTGTGCCTGTGTCTGTTGGTTGGGAACACCAACAGCCTCCTCCGGCCTCCAGACTGTGAGAAATTAATTTCTGCTGTTTATAAGCCATCTAGGTTAGTTATAGCAGGCCAATCTTAGCAGACTAAGTAACGTAGTATAAATTTTTCCCATTTTTTTTATGATTAACTTGTCTGTGTCCTTATATATGAGTTGTTTTCTTCAAACAACGTATGATTTTTTTTGTACCCAGGTTGTCGGTCTCTGCCTTTTGATTGGAACACTTACTCTTTATATATGCAATATAGTTGCTGATGTACTTTGATTTAAAGCTGACTCTTCCATTTGCCCCACCTGCATGGTGACACTATGCACTGAGGAGAGATTAGAAGAAGACCACAGCTAAAGGAACTACCATCATAAAGAATAAGAGAAACAACAGTTTTGACATACATGAATATGAGAGATGGGGGGATGTGGGAAGATTGAAAGAGGAAACAAAAAGAGTGAATGCTATGAAATGCATTTGTGCAGTGGCCCAAAGGTATGCCCATGTGTTTGCTTAAGAACATTTGGGGCAAGCAATAATTTTTTCTGCTGATCTGCCTGGGACAGGTGTAAATAAACCAAGTGTAGGACTGCAGATGTAGATGGCTACACATAGTGGGACACCTGACTAATATGAGTTTGTTTTTATCACACAACGTCTCAAAATAGGCAGTTGTTACCCTTGGCTCAAAGGCTCCATGAGTCAGTGTCTGCAAAGAGCTGGTATGTGTGACTGAATGGGCCTTCTCCTCGTGGGCTTGAGAGCAGGAAGTCCTCTCAGCTCATTAAAGACAAGAAGCAGATGGCTACACGTGGCCGGCATATCCCTCTGTAGGACTCTCTTCTGTCAGAGAAAGAGACATCCTTTCTTTCCTTTCCTGAATCCTCCAGAACACGTTCTTCTAAGTTCTGATGTGGGAAACAAAGGCAGAAGAAAAAGTATTAAATGTCCTTACTACTTTCAGCCCACTGACAAGTCCCTGAAACAGGCAGAGTGACATTCCTCTAGGAACTCAGCTGCCCAAATGTTGACACTTTGCTAAGGGTAAAAGGCAATCCGACCCCCCGCCCCAATCCCGTAAGTCTACTTTAACATGCAAAAATTCCTTTGGAAACTTCTTTTATCTCTACCCCTCCCCCCCCAAGATACATGTTGGCAATTATCCCCCAAGCATATGACCCACTGATATACATCTGAAGGGTCTCATGACTCAGGTTTTATTAGACAGTCATAAATTACCTTTTCTTAACAATAGCTAGTCCCCCGAAAGTCCTGAAAACCTTGCTACCAAAATTACAGACTTACACTATTCCTAACCCCCTGCCAACTTGAAAGTATATAATGGGCCACTCCTCATGACCCCAGTGCATCTCTTTCCTTTTTTTTTTTTTTTTAAGATTTTATTAATTTATTTTTGAGAGAGAGAGAGAGCAAGCAGGGGGAGGGGCAGAGGGAGAAGCAGGGAGCCCAATGCAGGACTCAATCCCAAGACCCTGGGATCATAACCTGAGCCAAAGGCAGATGCTTAACCGACTGAGCCACCCAGGCGCCCCCCCAGTACAGCTCTTTCTGCCCAGGGGTCCTGTCCCTGTGCTTTAATAAAACCACCTTTTGCAACAAAGATGTCTCAAGAATTCTTTCTTGGCCATCAGCTTTGAACCCTAACATCTTTCCTACATCACTCTCTGTGATTTTGGAGACCACCTCTATATTGTTATGATTCTACTATTTTATACCAGCATGGCAAAATACTTGGCACATAATAGAAACTAAAGAAAATACTGAATAAATAAAAGAATAAATATACAAAAGTGGCTGAAGATCAAGTTCTAGAGTTATCATTGTGACTTTGTGTCAGGAATTTCTGCCTTGAACCTGGGCTCTCAAAATTTCATTTGTTAAGAAATTGTGCAATGTCTCTGAAGCTCAGTTTTGTGTGCTTAAACTAGCAGTATTTATTTATCCATGCATTCATCCCTGAATTCATTTAGCAGCCTCAGGGCCTGTGGATGCCCACCCCTTGGTGAATTCCTTAGGGAAAGCACCTTCCCCAACAGCAGGTGTTTGCTCCAAGGTGTCAGCAGAATTCCAGAGCCCAGAGGGAAACTGACAGAACAAAAGACAAGGAATGGATTGTGGGTCTGGTTCTGGGACAAGCTTGTTGCCTTAGACAAGTTCACAGGATTCTTGGGGGAAGGCAGCCTCATTCAGAGAAATGGGCAGAACAGGGCCTCATCAGGATTCACGGCATCTGACCCCTGGCTCTCTGGTTTCTCTATAGCCATGCAGTCTCTGGATGCATAAAGCTTTCCTCAGTGCAGGGCTTCCCAAACTTTCCCACCAAAGTCCCCCTAAAGAGCAGAAAGAAGGATACTCACTCTTGGGAGGTGGTCTAAGGAAAACACCCAAAGAAGTGCCAAATTGCAGGTTTATCTTGAGGTTTCTTGGCCATTCCCTTTGTTCCAGCACCACCAGGTACTCAGAAGAATCTTCCAGTTCAAGAAGCAGCTTGCTCCAAGGAAAAATCCCCGAAGGGGTGGAAAGGGCAGGGGTTTTGGAGTCAGCAAGACTTGGATTCGAAAATCAGCTCTGACCTTTACTAGCGCTGTGACTTTGGGTGAGTTACCTAACCTCCCTGTGCCTCCGCTTATGCAGCTGGAAACTGGAGATTTCAGGAGAAATAACTCTGAGTTGGGTTAAAAGGATTAAATAAAACCGTAAGTGTAGGGATGCCTGGGTGGCTCAGTCGGTTGAGTATCTGCCTTCAGCTTAGGTCACGATCTCAGGGTCCTGGGGGTCCTGGGATCTTGGACTCCCTGCTAGTGGGGAGTCAGCTTCTCCCTCTCTCTCTCTGTCTCTCTCTCCCCCTGCCCTCCTCCACCCCCATTCACGTACTCTCTCTCTCTCAAATAAATAAATAAAATTTTAAAAACACAAAACAAAAACCCTTAAGTGGAGATGACACTTTCGACCAGGGACTGCAATGTGCTAGCTGCTAGCAGTGGTGGTGGTAGTAAAAGTCCTAATAATAATACCTGTTAACTGCTATTTTGGTTATTACTACCACCTTGTCACACAATTGGGAATCCAAAAATTAGTCCCTTGCACATTTAATATCTAGCCCCAGGAACTCATTCATTCATACGATCACACCAGCGCAATCACAAACCCTGGGTTTCCCCCACACGTGCTCAATATCGTGCTTTATAGTAAGAAATACGTATTTGTTGTCTGCCCCTTCCTGGCATTGAGCTCCCCAAACCCTCGGAATTTCCTAAGGGATGAGAGAGTGAGGGGTGTCTTTTGTGATGTTAAGGCACTGGAATGTGGGGGGGGGAGGGGGAGGGAACTCCTAAGGTGGGGGCTGGTGGCCCGGGGAAACCACCACGGGATTAGAGGGTGAGAACTTTCAGTCCCACCCCCCACCTCTGCGGAGGGGAGAGGGGCTGGAACTTGAGTTCCATCACCAATGGCCAATGGTTTAATCAATCATGCCTACCTAATGAAGCCTCCATCCGAAACAGGAGGAGAGAGCGTCCAGGCTGCCGAGCACCGTGGAGGTCCCGGGAGGGTGGGAGCTGCGAGCCCCTTCCCCGTTCTTCATTTGGCCATTCCTGAGTCTCCTCCGTTTAGGAAAACATTTCTCGCACGGCCCAAACCCTGACCTGCGCACTGAGAACGGCGTCGGATACGGCGTGGGCGCCGTCCCGGGCACGGGGCTCCTGAGCCGGGGCCCCGCGTGTCAGAGTCAGGTTGAGCGGCGGGACACCCGCTGGTGGCAGAGAACTGTTTGATGGTGGGGAGAAAACCCACACACTACACACCGCGACGGGAATAAAACCGGTTTCACACACACACACACAAAAACCGGGCCGCGCACACACTTACACACGCGCACACTGGCACAAGCGGCAGTTTCTGTGCACACGCACGTTTACTTTCTGGGATCCCTACACACACACACACACACACACACACACACCCTCCCCACAATCACAAAGGCTGGGATCCAGGTTCAGAGGGTAGTTTAGGTTCTGTGGCCACACAAATCCGTGTCACAGCCACTCAACTCTGCTGTGGTGCAAAAGCAGGCAGTCTACACATACACATTCAAACCCGGTGTTTCCCCTCACACGCAAAACAACGGGATCACAAACGCAGGCCCCACAACACACACACACACAGTGACACAACCTGGGCCTCTCGTGCGCAGACGCCCACGCGGCCCCAGCCGCACACCTCAGAGAATCGCCACCACCGGGGCGGGGGGCCTCAGGCGCCGCCGCACGGCCCCACGCGCCGCAGGGGCCCCTGGGAGATGTAGGCTGCGGGCCGGGAAGGCGCCTCGCAAAGGACACTGGGGTTCTTCGTTCTACGTAGGCGCCCGTGAGATTCCACTGCTGGCCTGGAGGCGCATCCCTCCTCCGTCCCTCTCGCGGGTCGCTGCGACTGCGGGCCTGACAGATCTCTGCCAGCGCAAGCCGGGGTCCCTCAGTCGCACGTTTGGGGCCTGGCCTTCCAGGGCCGCACCCCCGAAGGCTCCTAGGAGTCGCAGACTGAGCTCGCAGTGCGCACGCGCGAGTGCGCGCGGCAGCATCCGCGGGTGAGCCCGCCTCCCAGTCCCGCTGAGCCCTGGCGCGCTCCCGGACGGGAATCAGCGGCTGTGCGCGCAGCGAGGGCAGCGGACTGCGGAGGCTGGGTTTGGTTCCATGGATCACGGAAGGACAGCGCCTGAGTGCATCTACGTGACTTAGGAGGAGGAGAGCGCCCGCGGACCGCACGGTAGGGTCGGGGCGTGCGCGCGGCCCCGTGTGCTGAGTGGGATGGTGCAGGGGCGGGGCCTGGCGGGACGCGTGCGGCGGCGCCCCAACGACGGCTCTGACTGCGTGAGAGCGCTTATGTCTGTGTCTTGCGTGGGCGGGCGGGGGGTGGGGCTCCGGCGCGTGCGCGCCGCGTGGCTTTGTTTAGGGGCGGGGCCGGGCGCTCTAGGGGACGCCCAGGGGGTGGGGCGGCGGCCGGTCTACGTGTTGCTCGTGTGAGGGGGCGGGGCCGGCGGATGCGCCTGGGGTTAAGGAGGCGAGTGCGCAGGCGCGGGGGGCGAGGGATGCTGCGCAGCTATTAGAGTGGGCGCCGCCGGGAGGCGACTCCTGCGGCCTGAGGTGAGTGTGAGCGCTTGTCTGTGAGATGGTGGGGTAGTGCGGCGGCGCGGGGTCTTGAGGCGGTGCGCGGTCGTGGGGCGCGCGGGGTCGAGGCGGTGCGAGGTCGTGACGCGGAGTGGGGTCTGGGCCCGGGACGGTGGGGGTCCTGAGGCGGAGCTCGGGCTGCGCGCCCGGGGCTGCGAGTGCCGTGGAGGCCTGGGACTGTTCGGGACGCGTGTGGCGTCGCGCGCTGTGGGATGAGGTGGCGGCTGTGTGTGTGGGACGGGCGGCAGGTGGGGGGACGGGCGCGTGTCCCAGGACCGTGTAGTTCTCCCTGTGCGGGAGAGGGGAGCGGGCGCTGGTGGGCGCGGGCAGCGGGGGTGTGTAGGCGGCCCCGAGGCTTCTGTCGGTGCAGCGCATTCGTGTGTGTGCCTCAGACCGGTGGGGCCGGTGCTCACCGTGTGGGACGGCTGTGGGGTTGCGCCGGGTGACTGCGACCGAGCGAGCGTGTCTGCTCCTGCTGCGCTGGCGTCTCTCTCCCGGCGGGAGGGTTCTGGGCCCGGGACGGTGGGGGTCCTGAGGCGGAGCTCGGGCTGCGCGGGCTGCCCGCCTCGGTGAGAGCGAGGGAGGGCGGGAGGGCAGCGGCGGGACCCTCGCTGAGAGGGAGGGAGGGCGGGCGGCGGGCCCCTCCGTGAGAGGGAGGGAGGGAGGGAGGGTGGGCGGCGGGCGCCTCGCTGAGAGGGAGGGAGGGCGGGCGGCGGGCCCCTCGGTGAGAGCGAGGGAGGGCGGGAGGGCAGCGGCGGGCCCCTCGCTGAGAGGGAGGGAGGGGGGAGGGCAGCGGCGGGACCCTCGCTGAGAGGGAGGGAGGGCGGGCGGCGGGCCCCTCCGTGAGAGCGAGGGAGGGCGGGCGGGCGGCGGGTCCCTCGCTGAGAGGGAGGGAGGGAGGGCAGCGGCGGGCGCCTCGGTGAGAGCGAGGGAGGGAGGGAGGGCAGCGGCGGGCCCCTCGGTGAGAGGGAGGGAGGGAGGGCGGGCGGCGGGCCCCTCGCTGAGAGGGAGGGAGGGCGGGCGGGCGGCGGGCGCCTCGGTGAGAGCGAGGGAGGGAGGGCAGCGGCGGGCCCCTCGCTGAGAGGGAGGGAGGGCGGGCGGCGGGCCCCTCGCTGAGAGGGAGGGAGGGCGGGCGGGCGGCGGGTCCCTCGGTGAGAGGGAGGGAGGGAGGGCAGCGGCGGGCCCCTCGCTGAGAGGGAGGGAGGGAGGGAGGGAGGGCAGCGGCGGGCCCCTCGCTGAGAGGGAGGGAGGGCGGGCGGCGGGCCCCTCGCTGAGAGGGAGGGAGGGCGGGCGGGCGGCAGGTCCCTCGGTGAGAGGGAGGGAGGGAGGGCAGCGGCGGGCCCCTCGCTGAGAGGGAGGGAGGGAGGGAGGGCAGCGGCGGGCCCCTCGCTGAGAGGGAGGGAGGGAGGGCGGGCGGGCCCCTCCGTGAGAGCGAGGGAGGGCGGGTGGGCGGCGGGTCCCTCGCTGAGAGGGAGGGAGGGAGGGCAGCGGCGGGCGCCTCGGTGAGAGCGAGGGAGGGAGGGAGGGCAGCGGCGGGCCCCTCGGTGAGAGGGAGGGAGGGAGGGCGGGCGGGCGGCGGGTCCCTCGGTGAGAGGGAGGGAGGGCGGGCGGGCGGCGGGCCCCTCGCTGAGAGGGAGGGAGGGCGGGCGGGCGGCGGGCGCCTCGGTGAGAGCGAGGGAGGGAGGGCAGCGGCGGGCCCCTCGGTGAGAGCGAGGGAGGGCGGGCGGGCGGCGGGCCCCTCGGTGAGAGCGAGGGAGGGAGGGCAGCGGCGGGCCCCTCGCTGAGAGGGAGGGAGGGAGGGAGGGCAGCGGCGGGCCCCTCGCTGAGAGGGAGGGAGGGAGGGAGGGAGGGCAGCGGCGGGCCCCTCGCTGAGAGGGAGGGAGGGCGGGCAGCGGCGGGCGCCCCAGCGCGGGAGGAGTAAGCGGGTGACACGGATGAGACAGCCAGCACAGAGCTGTCAGTGCCGTGGGTTGTAGTGGGTTGTCGTGCTGGGTCGCCCGTCAGGTTCCTGGGCGGAGGTCGGGGCGTGGTGGTGAATGCTGGGGGAGCTTCCGTCTCAGAACTCGAGATGAAGGGTCCGACAGCGGAGCTCGGTGCCCCCCGTAGCGCAGCCTGCCTTAGTGTGTATTTGAAGGGAGAGGAGGGCCCACTGTGGCCTTTGGGACCTGTGGCTGCGGAGGGCTGCTCCTCTCCTTTCTAACCAGCGTCGCCGAGCACAGACTTGGGGACTCCAGGTTCTCACTAGTCGTGCGACTTCCAGAGAGGTTTCTGAAATCCACAGCCCCTCGATTCACTCCTCAGATGGGGATGATAGTAACACTGATCTAGGCTTGTGGCGAGTATGGAGTAGAACGGTGCGTGACAAGTAAGCAACACGCGAGTGAGTGCTTAGTTACTAGATGACGACCCCAAGGATCTCACAGCCACCTAGAGGGCAGAATTCACGGGAGGAAAAGGAGAAGTTGAGCCCAGAGTAAAGGTTTCAGGTCAACATATAAAATAAGCCTGAAGTCTAGGCTGGAGCTTAGGTTCATAATTTTCGTCAGGATCCTGGGAAGGCAGTAGTGGGGTGTGGGAGTGGAAACCAGGAGTACAGGGTCTTCCAGGATGGAGATGTCCTTAGGGAGCCTGTGGGGTGAATAACCTGGGTTGGGAAGTAGCAGGGCCCGCGGGGGAGTATTTCCCAATAACACAGGGATCTGGAGATGTTTCTGTGTCTAGACCAGGGTTTCTCATTCTTTGCATTGTGGATACTTTGGGCCAGATCATTTTTTGTTTAGGGGTGTGTATATGGTGGTGGCGGGAGGGGCTGCCCTACCTTTTGTAGGATGTGGTCTCTATACACCAGATGGCAGCAGCACATCCCCCTCCTGCCCCAGTGTGAAAGCAAAAATGCTTCACACATTGCCAGGTGTCTCCTGAAGGGCAAAATCACCCCAGTTGAGAATCACTGGTGTATAGAGCCGTGATGTGGGCGCCCCATGGACTTTACCAAGGTGTGAGGGTAGGGAGGAGAGTGAGGGGGCTGGAGGAAAGAAGTGGTAAAGGGATGATGTTCTCTAGATGAGAAACTGTCTGTGGTCTGTGGTCTGGGTAGGCTCTAAGAGGCTTCACTCATTCGTGTAGTGGCCTGCCATGGGTCAGGCACTGTGTTAGTTAACTGACAAGACAGAGATTACTACTCATCTGGAGTTTGCGTTTTATAGAAAGGCAATTCAGTTTATATGGAGTGGTCATAAGTGTTTGGAGAAGTAAAGTAGGGTGAGGAGATTATGGGTTAAGCACAGGATCAACACCCTGGCTTCCCATCTCATTCAACTCCAAAGCCAGTAATAATGGCCACCAGCAGTGACTTGATGGTTATCCTTTAGTAAGGGAATCTGAGTTTGGCTTTGAGCTTATCACAGACTTTTCTTCTTAAGTACTAAGGTCTGGGTTTCAACAGGGTGGTGGGGGGGTGGCGGGTGTGGGGGGGTGGCGGATCTTCCACCCTGCCCCCTGAGGCTCATAGAGACTGGCATAATGGTTCTAACTATGGCTTCCTGGGGCTCCTGGGTGGCTCAGTCAGTTAAATGTCTGCCTTTGGCTCATGTCATGATCTCTTGTGCTCTCTGTCTCTCTCGTATAAATAATCTTTAAAAAATAAAATAAGCTGGGGCGCCTGGGTGGCTCAGTTGTTAAGCGTCTGCCTTCGGCTCAGGTCATGATCCCAGGGTCCTGGGATCCCACTCCACCTGCTTATGTTCCCTCTCTTGCTGTGTCTCTGTCAAATAAATAAATAAAATATTTTTAAAAAATAATAAAAAATAAAATAAACTATGGCTTCCTATTTAGCATCACCTTCAAAAGCTTTTATTTTTTTTTAAAGATTTTATTTAAGAGAGAGTGTGTGTACCCATTGTGCACTAGTGGGGAAGGGTAGGGCAGAGGGAGAAGCAGACTCCCCGCTGAACAGAGAACCCGATGTGGGGCTCGATCCCAGGACCTTGGGATCATGACCTGAGCCAAAGGCAGACACTTAACCAACTGAGCCACCCAGGCACTCGATCATCTTGGAAGCTTTTTTAAAAAATGCCCAGGGGCGCCTGGGGGGCTCAGTCAGTTCAGCCTCCGTCTCTTGATTTCAACTCAGGTGTTGATCATGGAGTCGTGAGTTCAAGCCCCATGTTGGGTTCCACACTGGGTGCGGAGCCTACTTTAAAAAATGCCAAGCCAGTCCCCAGAGATTCTGATTCAATTGATCTGCCATCAGGCACAGCCACTGGTATTTATTAAAAAGTTCCCGAGACATTCTAATGTACAAACAAGGTTGAGAGCTGTAGCTCTGAGCTTGCTTGAGGAATGAGGTAAATTAATTTGGTAGGCGGAGGGGAGGATTATGAGTGACCAGTGCTTTCAGTATTTTTTCTAACGCAGTCCTCACAGCTGTGCTTTCCTGCAATAGGGACATTCCTAGCCCCGTCCTGTAAGTGAGGAAATTTGTTCCCATGTAAAGCAGAGAAATGTCAGGGCTCACATTCATGTGCAAAGCCCATGTTTTCTGTTACAGTTGGACTTGGGTCTTTAAGGAAAGAGTCTTCGATATTTCTGGCCCCTGGGGCTGGCAGGTTGAGAGTAGAGGTGATCTTCAAATATTTGACAGATGGTACAGAAAAGCAGACTTTGAAAGGAAGCAGTGAGATTATGCATTAAATGGCTGGTTGTCAAGTACTGTTGGACCTGCTCCAACTCAGTGCTCAGCACAGCCCTCTAGGATCATAGAGATGTTGGGGCTGAGAGGAAGGACCCTAGTTGTCTGCTCCTGAGGGAGGTATGGCCGCTGCTCAGTAACTCTTTGAAACTTGTTTCCATCCAGGCTTTTGCGATCCTCACTTTAGGGTGAAGAATTTAGCTTTGCGTTAAATTTAAATGGCAGAGCCCTTTTCTCACACTATGTTTGAGATTCAGAAGACAGGCCAGGTGTACAGCTCTACCCTGAGATAGTGTGAAATTCACGCTATTTTATTTGTGTTGTTTTGAAGAGGTAGTTATTATGCGTGAAACACAAATGCCAAAGTATAGATAAGGGAAAAGTGAGTTTCGAGTTTCCTTTCCCATGCCAAGTGATATAGTTCCCTTCTTCAGAGACAGTCACTGCTAATGACTTCTTGATTATATTTCCAGAACTTGTCTGCCTTTTCAAACTCAGGTGTTGGTTTTCCATGTTTTCTTTTTTCTAAGTTTTTCTGTACCTATTCCTCTATCATTACACCACATCGTGGAGATCATTTCACGCAATACCTGTAGAGTAGGTTTCTCAACCTTGGCACAGTTGATGTTTGGACCAGATTGTTCCTTCCTTTGGGGGGTGCCATCTTGTGTAATGTAGGGTGTTGAACAGCATCCTGGCCTCTACCCATTAGATGCCAGGAACACACACACACATTGTGACAACCACAGATGTCCCCAAACATTGCAAGTATCCCCTGGGTGTAAAATTGCCCCAATGAAGAAGCACTGATGTAGTGTTATTTTGTTCCTTTTAAGATCTACATGGTGTCCCATCGTGTACATAACACTCACTTAGCCATTTTCCTATTGATGGGCATTTTGGTTATCTCTAATCTCTTGATAACTTACATTTGGTAAGTACTGGCACTGCTTCAAATGTGTTACATGTTTTCATTCATTTAATCTTCCAAACAGCCCTGTGGAATCATTGTTACTTGCCCCATTTGCCAACTGAGGGAGCTGAGGCCTAGAGAGCACATGAGAGTTCACCCATAGGAGGGTAGCAGAGTTAGAAGTTGAACCCAGACAGCTTCCAGGCTCATGCCCTTCACTGTAGAACCATACTGCCTCTTCCTACAAGCCTTGCCACAATGAATACCCTTGTGTGTCATTTTATCCATATGCAACGACTTCTGAAGACAAATACCAGAAATGAGGTTTACTGTTTTAGAGGGGATATGTACCTTCAGTTTTCAAAGATTTGCCGAATTACTCTCCGCTGAGGTTGTGCTACTTTCTCTCCTGCCTGCACTGTATGAGAATTCTACCCACAGCCTTCTGAATGGGTCCCAGGCTTCCTTGGTCTTTTGGATGCTTGGTGTATACTGAATAAAAGGGATAAAGCAGGTGAGAAATACTGTGTGCCTATTGGTGAAGATAGCTCCTATAAAGGTAGCTCATGTCAGCTTTGTAACAGCTAAGGGTGAGGTAGGTTTTCTTTATCCCAATAATTGGCAGAGGCAAATTTTGAATCCAAAATTATTTAATACCAAACTGCTGTTCTTTCCTCCCCAGAAGTGCTGAGTTCCTCAGAGAAAATTGTTTTGTGGGCAAGAATTGTACTTTTCTAATTTGGGGTACATGGCTGAGTACAAACAGCTATGAGAAACCACAGGATGGACATGATACCACTTCCTGCAATAATCTGTTCTACTTGAGGAATTGGAAGGGAAAAGCCAAGGGATGTATTTATCTGGTAAATAGTTTAAAATACGAGGTTTATATTAATACAGGCTCAGATTTATTATGATGTAGGATGCCAAAGTCATGTGGATGTTTCAAAATGAAACAGAACCAACCAGCAGAAGTTTTCTATAATGACAAAGCTGCTTTGGGTTCTGTCCTGGACCACAGAACCAGGCATTATCTCTACAGTTTGGAGATATTAGTTAAAAGTAGGAGAACTCCCAGGCAAAGAATACAGCTTTGTTCTCAGAGACTCTCTGGCAGTGGAGTGCTAGGGCTGGCTCACACTAGATCCCAAACCTGTTGTGTACACCTTTCCCCAGTTCTGTGCTCAGTGACATGAGTTTGGTAGCTTACAGTGGGGCCCTCATGGGAGTGTTTACACCATGGAAATTGGCAGGTGCTACAAATCACCCAGCATAACCCTGTCCTGGAGTCTAATGCAGAAAGAATTCAGGCATTTTAAGACTCTGGGTAGGCCCCTTTGTCTCCACTTTCTGCATGAGGGAAACCTTGCTCAGCACACAGAATGGAAGGCCAGGCCACTTAGTTACTGAGCCACAACTCCTCAACCTTAACGTGCTGTGCTGCAAATCTCCCCAAGTCCTGTGGCCACTCTGATAAAAACAGAGTGGCCCTTCTTTTCACTACATCTGTATCGTTGGGGTAAATACCCAGTAGTGCAATTCCTGGGTCATAGGGTAGCTCTATTTTCAACTTTTTGAGGAACCTCCATACTGTTTTCCAGAGCAGTAATTTTTATTATTTGATCTGTATGTGTGTATGTATTTATTTATTTTTAAAGATTTTATTTATTTATTGACAGAGCACAAGCAGGGGGAGAGGCAGAAGGACAGGGAGAAGCAGACTCCCTGCTGAGCAGGGAGTCTGATACGGGACTTGATCCCAGGACCCTGGGATCATGGCCTCAGCCGAAGGCAGATGCTTAACTGGCCAGGCGCCTCTTGATCTGTATTTAAATTTCATAAAACTTACCATTGGAAAAGTAGATTCACACACCCAGTCGTTTCAAACATTCTTCAAAGTTTTATAGTAACTAAATCAAGGGATCAGTTTTTAATTTTAAATTCTAATTCATTAATTTTAATATTTATTATTAATACTTTAGTGATTAATTAATTGAAACTAAATAACGTTAAACACTCAGTTGCACTAGCCTTATTTCCAGAACTCAGTTGTCACCAGTTGCTAATGGTATGCATGTGGAACAGCATAGGTGCAGAGTGACTCAGTGATGGGCCTAATCCATCCCACTGAATTTCCCTGCTGGATTGACACATACCTGCCTAATGAGCCTCTTCAGCTCTTGCATCTCCACTACCTCTCACCAACATACACAGTTTATTCATCACATAGCCACCCAACAAATTTTGTTAAATGTTAAGTCAGATATGCCACTCCTCAGACTCCTGCTCCCTCGATGATGTCTTATCACATTTAGGATCAGTTCCAAACTGCTCACAACCCCTTTCATGATGTGGCCCCCTCCTGAACTCAGCCGTCTCACAGACCACCACTCCACACCTCACTCATTCTGCTTCAGCACACCATTTACTTCCCTCCACATACCAAGTACACACCTGCTCCAGGGCCTTTGCACTTATTGTACCTCTACCCAGAATGCTCTTTTCCAAGCGTCCAAGTGCCTCACACTTGCACTACATTCAAACCTTGACTCAGTGTTGTATCCTCTGGAGGCCTCGCTCAACCACCCCATCACTCCACCCCCTGCTCTGGTATTGTTGTGTTGTGTTTTGTTTTGTTTTGTTTTTATAGCAATGATCTCAGCTGACACTGTGTTCTATATGAACTTGCCATCCGTGGTGGAATGTAAGGTACAGGGGAGCTGGTACTTCTGCTCTAACTCTGCTCTTTCCCCAGCACCTAGGACAATGCCTGGCACATACTAGACACTTAACAAATGCTTGTCAAATGGATGGATAGCTGTCTTCATGTCTCATTTGCCTCCTGATCTGGGGCCTTCTGTGATCTTGGGAACAGATAGCATTGGCTATGCCCCTTCCCAACCCTGAGAACGGGCAGGAATGCTGCAGAAGATATTCTGACCTCCCTCCATGTGTGTCTATGCACCTGTGTGTATGTGTGCATGCACATGCATGTGTGACCAGGGTGAGGGATCAGGGGATTCTTATCCTAGAGACTCTGGGACCACCCAGAAGGCCCTGCCATCCTCATGACTTCTCTTCTCCCACAGCCCCACCTTCTCTGCACTCTGCCCTTCTCCAGATGCGGAGCCTCAAGGGGGAGGAAAGGATGCCTGCTGCACGAGGGAAGTCCAAGTCCAAGGTAAATAGTGATTGTTCTTGCAGGGAAGTTCCATCTTGTAAGACATGGGTCATTTGCTTTCCTTCCATGGAAACTTCCTGCCTAACAGAATCCCATCCAAGATCTGGTCTCTGTTTCCTCCATCACCACGGAGGGTAGGAGCATGAGAAGAGCTCCAGCAACCCACGTAACCACTCAGCACCCTCCTCTCCTTTTTTCTTAGTGTGCATATGGCCATTCACCTATTTGTCAAGCATCTCCAGGTTGTTTGCCTAGGCTGCTCCCGAGACGGAAGAAGAGAGCCACCATGATTTCTCAAGGTAGACATGAGTGCCTAGGCAGGATCTGCTGAGGCAGCGGAGGATTCGAGGTTGTGCTCTAGAATTAATCTGTTAATGTCACTTTGTTTTTACTTGTATAGCCCATATTTACAAGGAGGAAATCTCTCTAATTTTGAGAGACCACATAACCTTGTATTCAGATTGGGTTCGTTGGAACCAGGCCAGTGAGTCAACCTTCTGTTAAAAAACATGCTTCACCACTTTAGATGATGAAGTGATTTTCTAAAATAAACATCTTGGATGCAGTTTCTCTAACAAACACTTTTGCCCTCTAAGTTATGTGTTCCCTGTTGCTGCTGTAACAAAGTTCCACAAATTGGGCTGCTCAAAACACCACATGTTTATGGTGCACAGTTTGTGGGTCAGAGATCAGGCACAGTGCAGCTTGGCTGGGTCCTCTGCTTTCGGTCTCACAAGGCTGAAAAAAGGTGTTGGCTGGCTGTGTGGTCACATCTGAGGCTCTTCAAAACTCATTGTTTATTAGCATATTCAGTTTCTTCTGCTTTCCACCTGGCCCCCTTCCATCTTCAAGCCAGCAATAGCAGGTCAAATCAGGCTTCAGATCTCTCCGACTTCCCTTTCCACTCTCCTCTTCCAGCTGGTGAAAATTTCCCCACTGTTACGGGCTCCGTGATTACATTATCTGCCTAGATAATCAAGGATTTAAGATCAAGTGATCAGTAACCTTGCTTACACCTACAAAGAACCTTTGGCCCTGTGTAGTTGAGTCATGTGCTCTTTAGAGAGTATGTAGTTAGGGGCATGAATCAGAAGCCAGACTGCCCAGCTTGAACTCCAGCTCCCCCGTTCACTAGTTTGGGCACTTCCTTCCATAAGTCACCCTCCCATTTCTGGCCTCC
This sequence comes from Halichoerus grypus, assembly GCF_964656455.1. Lineage (NCBI taxonomy): Eukaryota > Metazoa > Chordata > Mammalia > Carnivora > Phocidae > Halichoerus > Halichoerus grypus. The sequence continues at coordinate 58,637,935 of NC_135726.1, forward strand.
CATTTCCTGATCTGTAGCATTGCTGTGATTCTCTCAGCAGTACAGTCCCTGGCTAACATGGGTCAGTACCTGTAGGGTGCTTAGAAAGATGCTCTGCCTTTGTCAGTGCCCAGTAAATCCAAGTTGATACTGCTTTTTATGGCACATAGTTTTTAATAATAGCTATGTCATATTGTATTGTGTTGTATTTATTTTATTTAATGCACTTGCTCCTCTTGGCCTCAGACCCTCAAATGTTTCCTGAATAGATTCCTGGCACCGTGGATCTCCCATGTTTGGGACAAGTTCCTTGTTGTTTCCAGCCATATGGAAGCATAAGCCTGTGGTGAAAGGACATGTGATTTTCTCTTTCAGGTGCCAGTGACATTTGGGGATTTGGCCATCTACTTTTCCCAGGAGGAGTGGGAATGGCTGAGCCCCATTCAAAAGGATCTGTATGAAGATGTCATGTTGGAGAACTACCAGAACTTGGTCTCTCTCGGTAAGGCTCTCTCCACCCTGTAATCCACAACCAACCCATTGTGGGACATAAATTAGTCTAGTTAGGAAAACAGAAGCCACTGCGGTTTGTTTTTTTTTAGCAGCTTTATTGATGTATAATTCACATGCTCTACATACAGAGTATGTAATTCAGTGGTTTTTAATGTATGCACAGAGTTGTACATCCATCACCAGTCCGTTTTAGAACATTTTCATTACCCCAGAAGAAACCCCATATCCATTAACAATCAGTCTTCATTCCCCTTGCCCACTAATTCCTCCAGATTAGGTAAACACTAATCTGGTTTCTGTCTCTGAATTTGCCTATTCTTGGCCTTTCATAGAAATGGAATCATAAGTATGTGGTCCTTTGTGTCTGGCTTCCTTAACTTAATGTTTTTGAGGTTCATCTACATTGTAGCATGTATCAGTACCCCCTTCCTTTTCATGGCCAGTAGTATTCCACATTTTGTTAATCCACTCATCAGTTGACGGGCGTTTGGGCAGTTTTTCACTCTGGCAATTGTGAATATTAACGTATGAGTTTTTGTGTGGACGTATATTTTCATTTCTTCTGGGTATATACTTAGGAGTGGAATTGCTATCACATAGTAACTATATATGTAACCTTTTGAGGACACCTGGTTGTTTTGAGAGAATTTAATACGAGGAATCTACTTAACAGGTGTGATTAAAGGGTAAATAGTGGACAAATATAAATAGTAATGTAGAGTTGGTAACAGCAAGATGCAGGCACCATCCTTGGGCTAGGGATGCAAAGGGGAGAGTTTGGGGTTTTTAGGACTTAGAGGAAGGGACTCAGACTTCTGAAGGAAGAGAGAGGTGTGCTGACTAGTCTGTTTATACTCATGAAGGGTCAGGATGAGGCTAATTCTGAGAGTGTAGGGGAAAAAAGAAGCAGAATTAAAACCAGCAGAGCCCCTGTTGGTGGATGCTGACAGGGAGCTTCTGGTGAAGAAGTGTAGTTTGCAGAGCCCCAGCCCCTGCACACAAAACAGATCAGACAAGGGTGGGATTGGGAGCTGAAAGGCAGCAGCTTAATAGCCAGCCTCAGGAGTTTCTGGTCTGATTTTTCAAGAGAATAATTGGCTTTGTAGAGTTAGAAATGAGCAATTCTGCTTGCTATAACTGAACTTTGATCGTCCTCCTCCTCCACCTGCCCTTCACATCCTCTGTGCTCCCTTTGTGCTCATAAATCCCCATTCCCGTTGACACAGGGCTTGGCTCTGACGTCTGTGGCACCCATGTCATGCTCAGTGCTGATGTTTTTCCTGAATGCAGGACTTTGCTTTCGGAGGCCAAATGTGATCACCTTATTGGAGAAAGGGAAAGCACCTTGGATAGTGGAGCCAGTGAGGAAACGCCGGGGTGTGGGTGAGTGACAGAGAATCAAGGCTTACTTGTTGCTATCGTTTGTAAGAGCACCCTCCATCTTGAGAGGGCAGCCTCTTGAAGATGTTTGCAAACTGCCAGTTTCCATACCTTAAAGGCCCCCAGGCCTGTAAAAAAAATTCTAGTCTGTAGTGTGAGCCCCCAGAAGAATAACCAACATTTAATAAACCCTTCCTAGGTAGCAGACATGCTTGTACAGGTTCCTCCCAGTCCTATAAGGTAGGTACTGTTATTATTCCTGTTTTATTTATGAGGAAACCAAAGATCAAGGAAGTTCAGTGACTTGCCTAGGGTAACCCAGCTAGGAAGTGGCAGCACAGCTGGGTTTGAACCCCAAATTCTGGTCTCAGAAGCTCAGCTCTTAATGCCCTTATCCCCACCTATCACATTCCCTGCCTCGGCATATTCCACCTTCTCTCATGATAGCATTGCTAATGGTAATGTTCAAATTTGCATGGTTTTCTTCATTCTTTAAAAAAAAAAAAAAATATTTTCCACAACTGTTCATTTTGACTACTTTCTAAGACCTCGTTCCGTTTTCTGATAGATTTCTCTTTGGTTAGGTTATTTTTACTTATTTATTTTAACAGTTCTGTGAGTGGCTTTTTTGTTGTTGTTGTTGTTTGTTAAGTAGGGTCCACACCTAGCATGGAACCCAGCATGGGGCTTGAATTTAATGACCCTGAGCTCAAGAGTCGGATTCTTAACCAACAGGCACCCCTGAGTTGTTTTAATTGTAAAAAAATCATAACATTGAATTTATCATCTTAACCATTTTAAAGTGTAGAATTAAGTATATTCACATTGTTGTGCAACAGATATCCAGAACTTTTCCATCTTGTAATAACTTTTGAAACTATATTTACTAAACACTAATTCTCCCTCCACCCTTCCACCTAGCCCTTGGTAGCCACCTTTCTTTGTATTTCTCTGATTTTGAGCACCATGGATACTTTGTATGAATCAAATCATACAGTATTTGTCCTTTTTTCTTGCTGAGCATAATTTCCTTGAGCTTCATCCGTGTTGTAGCATGTGACAGGATCTTATTTTTTTTTTAAGACTGCATAATATTTCATTGTATATATCATATTTTCTTTATCCATTTATCAATGGATATTTGGGGTGTTCTGCTTCTTGGCTACTTTGAATAATGCTGCAACGAACATAGGAGTACAGATATGTATTTAAGATCCTGATTTCAAATTTTGGGGTATGTACCCAGAGGTGGGATTGCTGGATCATATGATAGATCTATTTTTTATTATCTGGGGAATCTCCATACTGTTTTCCATAGTGGCTGCACCATTTGTCATTTCCACCAACGATGTGCAAATGTTTCAACTTCTTGTCAACACGTGATTTTTTGTTTTTTTGATAGTGGCCATCCTTATGGGTGTGAGATGATATTGTGGGTTTGATTTGCATTTCCCTAATGATTAGTGAGGTTGAGCATCTTTTCATGTGTTTATTGGCCACGTGTCTATCTTCCTTGGAGAAGTGTCTATCAACTCCTTTGCCCATTTCTGAAAATAGGATTGTCATTTGTTGATGAGTTACAGTTTTTTTTTTTTTTTTAAGATTTTATTTATTTGACACAGAGAGACACAGAGAGACACAGCGAGAGAGGGAACACAAGCAGGGGGAGTGGGAAAGGGAGAAGCAGGCTTCCCATGGAGCAGGGAGCCCGATGCGGGGCTTGATCCCAAGACCCTGGGATCATGACCTGAGTGGAAGGCAGACACTTAATGACTGAGCCACCCAGGCCCCCTTATAGTTCTTCATATATTCTGTATATTAGTCCCTTATCTGATAGATGATTTGTAATTATTTTCTCTTATTCCATAGGTTGCCTTTTCACACTATTGTTTTTATTTGTACGCAGATGTAGTCCCATTTGTCTTTTGTTGTTCTTGTTGCCTGTGCTTTTTGGTGTCATATCTGAGAAATTAGTGCCAAATCTAATATCCTGAACCTTTTCCCCCAATGTTTTCTTCTAAGATTTCAGTAGTTTTAGGTCTTACATTTAGGTCTTTAATCTGTTTGAGTTAATTTTTGTGTGAGGTGTAAGGTAAGGGTCCAAGATCATTCTTTTCCATGTAGATATCCAGTTTTCCCAACACTGATTGTGGAAGAGACTGTCCTTTCCTCATTGAGTAACCTTGGCTCCCTTGTTGAAAATCATTTGACTAGATATGCAAGAGTTTATTTCTTGGCTTTCTATTCTGTTCTATTGGTCTTTATTTTTTTTCCACTACCACACTGTCTTAATTACTGTTGCTTTGTAGCAACATCTGCGTATCAAAAGAAATAGTCAATAGTGACCAACTGACTGAGCCACCCAGGTGCCCCAAAGTTGTGTTTTATTTTCATTTAGTTCAAAATATTTAAAAATTTCTTTTGTGCTTTCATGTGTTATTTAGAAATGTATTATTTAATCTCCAAGTAGTTAGGGATTTTCCAGTGATATTTCTGTTACTAATTTCTAGTTTAATTTCACTGTGGTCTGAGAGCACTGTGTCATTTCTGTTATTTGTTAAGGTATGTTTTAAGGTCCAGAATGTGGTCCATCTTGGTGAATTTTCTATGTGAGCTTGAGAATAATGTGACTTCTGCTGTTGTTGAATGAAGTAGTCTATAGATGTCAGTTGTATCCAGTTGAATGAAGGTATGGTTGAGTTCCACTGATTTTTCTGCTTTCTGGATCTTTTCATTTATGAGAGAGGGATGTTAAAGTGTCTTAACTATGATAGTGGCTTCATATATTTCTCCTTGTGGTTTTATCAGTTTTTATCTCTTGTAATTTGATGCTTTGTTGTTCGGCATATACCCACTAAGAATTGTTATGTCTTCTGAAGAATTGATTCCTTTGTCATTATATAATGCTCCCCTTTATCCATGATAACTTTCAGTGCTTTTAAGTCAGCTCTGTCTAAAATTAATATAGCTACTCCTCCTTTCTTTTGATTTCTTTTGATTTGTGTTACCATGGTATATTTTTCTCCATTCATTTACTTTTAATCTGCGTCTTTATATCTAAAGTGAGTTTTTTTTGTTTTTTTTTTTTAAAGATTTTATTTATTTATTTAAGACAGAGAGAATGAGAGAGAGAGAGAGAGCACATGAGAGGGGGGAGGGTCAGAGGGTGAAGCAGGCTCCCTGCCGAGCAGGGAGCCCGATGCGGGACTCTATCCAGGGACTCCAGGATCATGACCTGAGCCGAAGGCAGTCGCTTAACCAACTGAGCCACCCAGGCGCCCTCAAAGTGATTATTGATATAGTTGGATTGATATCTACTACATATATAATAAATACTTCTGTTTGTTGTCTTTATTCTTTGTTCCTGTTTTTGTCTTCCACTCTTTTTCTGCCTATTGTGGTTTTATTTTTTAATTTAATTTTTTTAAAAAATATTTATTTATTTGAGAGAGAGTGGGGGAGAGGGATAAGCAGACTCCGCGCTGGCAGGGAGCCCGATGAGGGGCTTAATCCCAGGACCCTGGGATCATGACCTGACCCAAAGGCAGATGCTTAACTGACTGAGCCACCCAGGTGCCCCTTCCTATTGTGGTTTTAAATGAGCATTTCTATGATTCCATTTTCTGTCCTTCCTTAGCGTATCAGATATATAGATATAGATATAGGTATCTATAATATATCTTTTTTTTTTTTTTAAGTGGTTGCCCTAGAATTTATACGTTTACAGCTAATCCAGGTCCACTTTCAGATAACACTATACCACTTTATGGGTAGTGTGAGGACTTTATAATAATAATGGTAATTCCTTCCTCCTATCATCTGTATCATTGCTGTCATTCACTTCATTTATATATAAATATATGTAAGCAAGTATGTATATATAAGCAAATATGTATATATTTACATGTATACATAGGATAAATACATAAGAATACACAATTGAATACATTGTTTCTATTATTTTGAACAAACTATTATTGTTTTGGTCAATTAAGTATAAGAAAAATAAAGGGATTTTTTGTCTTCACTTATTCTTTCTTCATTGCTTTTCCCTTCTTTGTGTAGATCCAAGTTTCTGACTTGTATTATTTTTCTTCTAACAGACCTCTTTTAACATTCTTGCAAGGCAGTACTGCTGGCCACAAATTCCCTCAATATTTATTCGTCTGAGAAAGTCTTTTTTCCTCTCACTTTTGAAGGCTATTTTGACAGAGTACAGAATTCTAGGTTGGTGGTTTCTTTCTGTCACCATTTTAAATATTTCACTCCACTTCTCTTGCTTGCATGGTCTCTAATAATTTGGATGCAATTCATTGTTCCTCTGTAGGTGAGGTCCTTTTTCCCCTATGCCGTCATTCAAGAATTTTTCTTTATCTTTAATTTCCTGCAATTTGAAAAAGACATGCCTAGGTATAGGTTTCTTAGCATTTTTCCTGCTTGGTGTTCTCTGAGCATCTTGAATCATGATTTGTTGTCTGACATTAATTTGGGATATTCTCACTCATTATTGCTTCAAATGTTTCTTCTTTCATTTCTCTTTTTTTTATCCTGGCATTCTCATAACACATTTGTTACTTCTTCTGTAGTTGTCCCACAGTCTTTGGAGAGTCTAGGTTTGTTTTTTGTTTTGTTTTGTTTTGTTTCCCAGTCTTTATTTACTTTGCTTTCTGGTTTTTAAGGATTCTGTTGATAAGTTAGCTCACAGAATCTTTCTTCAGCTATGTTGAATCTACTAATAAGCCCATCCAAGGCATTCTTTGTTATAGTGTTTTTTTGTTATAGTGTTTTTGATCTCTAATGTTTTGATTCTTTGCATTTCCATCTCTTTGCTTACATTGCTCATCTGTTCTAATATGCTGTATACTTTATCTCTTAGAGCCCTTAACATATTAATCAGTTTTAAATTTCTGGTCTGATAATTCTAGCATCCCTGCCATATCTGAGTCTGGTTCTCATGCTTGCTCTGTCTCTTCAAATTGTGTGTTTTGCCTTTTGGTATGCCTTGTAATTTTTTCTTCCAATTTTAGTATATGTGCTGCCGAAGCGAGCACTGCCTTGTAATTTTTTCTTAATGGCCAGAGGTGATGTACCAGGTAGAAAGAACTGTTGTAAACAGTTAGTGATGAGGTATGTTGGGATGGGACGCATTCTGTGGTCCTAGGATTAGGCCTCAGTCTTTTAGGGTGCCTTTGCCTCTGGAGTGTGAACATCACAAGTTTCTCAGTCCATCCCCATCCGCCCTGCCCCTAGGAGGGACAGGATGGCTAGAAGCAACCGGAGTTGGAGGCAGTGGTTTGTACTTAGGTTCTTACTTGTTTGGATGAAGTTGTGCTTTCCAAGCCTCTTACATGAGGAACCAGACACCAGAAGTCCAGTTGTTGTTTTTTAAAAATTTGATTTTAAGAATACATTTTAAAAATTTATGACTTCACAAAAAAATTTACTTTATTGAGTCCTAATTTACATATTGTAAAATTGTAAAATTCACCCATTTTAAGTGTATAATTCAGTGGTTTTTGATAAATTTAACAAGTTGTGTAGCCATCATCATAATCTAGTTTTAGAATATTTTTGTCACTCTAATAAAACTCTTCATGTCCATTTACAGTTAATCCCTATTCCCACCTCCAGCCCCAGGCAACTACTAATTTACTTTCTGTCTGTAGTTATCTTCTGTCATTTTAGACATTTCATATAATAAAAGTACATTCATCCAATGAAGAATCTATGGAGTTTAATGTAGCATATGGTATGAATTTATCCTACAAATAAAACTTTAATTTTATTAATTTCAAATTGCAAGATTTCCTGAATTCTAATTATTAAATATTTCTATAAAGCCCTTATTATGCTAAAATTATAATGAGACTAAGTCATCATTGTTATTATGTTTGATAAGTATTATTATTATCATCATTGATAATGACTGCACAGAAGCTTCATTTTTCCAGCATAGGAAAACAAATATTGAATTTCTTGCTATCTTTCAGACTCAGGGTCTAAATCTGAGACCAGGAAGTTACCTCCAAATCTGTGCAGCAAATCTGGGCAAAGCATCTATCAGAAACCAATTTCTGCATCACAGAAAGTTCCCACAGGAAAGAGAGGCTGCAAGAAGAGTTCAGTTCTAATAAAACCCAGGAAGGTGCATTCAGGGAAGAAATCTTTAAAATGTAATGACTGTGGGAAAACCTTTGGTCAAAGCTTATCTCTTAAACTTCATCAGAAATCTCATGCTGGAGAGAAGCCTTATGAATGCAGTAATTGTAGAAAAGCTTTCAGACAGATCTCATCCCTCATTCTTCATCAGAAAATTCACAATGGAAGGGAAAGCTATAAATGTGATAAATGTGGAGAAAGCTTCATTCAAAGAACATCTCTTATTCTACATGGGAAAGTTCATAATGGAAAGGAAACCTTTGACTGTGGGAGGGCCTTGAGTCAGTGCCCACCTCCCAGTGTGGGCCAGAAAATTAGTTTTGTTGAGAACATCCACCAGTGTGGAAAGTGTGGGAAAGACTTCATTCGAATGTCATCCCTATTACTTCATAAGAAATTTCACAGTGGAAAGAAAATTCATAAATGCAATAAATGTGGGAGAGGCTTCAATAAGAAATCAGCCCTTGTTATACATAAAAGAAATCATACTGGAGAGAAAACCCATGAAAGTGAGAAGGTGTTAAGTCAGAGTCCACAGCAGAAAAGTCACCATTTAGAGAATCCTTATAAATGTAGAGCATGTGGAAAATCCTTTAATAGGATTTCATCCATTATGCTTCATCAGAGAATTCACACGTCAAAGAAAACCTACAAATGTGATAAATGTGAGAAGGTCTTCAGGCGGCTTTCAACCCTTATTCTACATCTAAGAATTCATAATGGAGAGAAACTGTACAGATGCAGTAAATGTGAGAAGGTCTGTAATCGGCATTCATCCCTTATTCAACATCAGAAAGTTCATACAAGGAAAAAGAAAATGTTTGAATGTAAGGAATGTGGAAAGATGTTTTCTGGAACTGCAAACCTTAAAATACATCAGAACATTCATTCTGAAGAGAAACCTTTCAGATGCAATAAATGTAGTAAAGTTTTTGGCCGTCAGTCATTTCTTATTGAACATCAGAGAATTCATACTGGAGAAAAACCCTATCAGTGTGAAGAATGTGGAAAAGCCTTCAGTCACCGAATATCTCTTACTCGACATAAGAGAATTCATACTGAAGATAGACCCTATGAATGTGATCAGTGTGGGAAGGCCTTCAGTCAGAGTGCACACCTTGCCCAACATGAAAGAATTCACACTGGAGAAAAACCATATACGTGCAAAACATGTGGGAAGGCCTTTAGTCAACGCACATCCCTTATTCTACATGAAAGAAGTCATACTGGAGAGAAACCCTATGAATGTAATGAATGTGGGAAGGCATTTAGCAGTGGCTCGGATCTTATTCGGCATCAGAGAAGTCATTCTTCAGAGAAACCATATGAATGTAGTAAATGTGGGAAGGCATATAGTCGGAGTTCATCCCTGATTCGACATCAGAATACACATTCTGAAGAAAAAGCCTAAGTTTGTTTTAAATATGTGAAAGCATAGAGTGAGGCTTTCAAAGTAGGAGAGACCAAGGCATAGGAAAATGCATTTGTTTATAACATAAATTTTGTAAAAATGGGACCATTTGATGATGTGTCCCACTTTGAAAGCCAAAGAGCAAAAGTCATTGATGACTTTGACCAGATGATTTGTCATCAGCTGAGGCCATGACCTTACCATAGGTCTTAATTTCAAAATAGCAAGCTCGGATGATTGGATCAGTCATTTTTAATGAATACTACTCCTCATGTGGTAAGAATTACTGATATTTTATTTCCAGTGTAATTTAAAGCTATTTCATTAGTCACATACAACAAAGTAGAACTGCAAAGTCCATATTTCTGGATGGGGCTTTGAGCCTGATTTAAGGTCACATGAAGAATGAGTTTGAGTTTGTCTCTTAGGACTGGAACTATCACATATAAGAGATTTCCTGGGCAAACCAGGGTGCTACTTCCAGCTGGCAGAAAATTGTGGGTGAGAGAAGAGTCTTCAAGTGGATAAAGATAGCACTCATAATTGTGTGAATCAGTTGTCATTACCATATTGTCTCCATATGAAAATATATGATATTCATGGTGTGAAAAATCTAACAAGCCTGAGACAGGCTAATGGGAAAAAAGAAACCAGAGAAATGAGAACTTAAAAGCAGGGAGAAATTATTTGTTACTGTTTTATTGAAAATAAATTTGTCCATATTTATATAAATAAACATTGGTATTTTCATGTAAGAACCCTGGCGTGCAGTAAGTGATTGGTGGAAAAATGAGATGCCATTTCTTGAATATGTCCTCTCAAAATTCATATTTCAGACCCCTAACCTCTAATGTGATGGTATTTTGAAATGGGACCTTTGGGAGCTATTTAGGGATAGATGAGGTTATGAGGGTGCATCATGATAGGATTAGTGTCTGAAAAAAAGGATGCCAGAGAGCTTGCTTTTTCTACTTTGTGAAGATACTGCAAGAAGATGGCTGTCTATAAGCCAGGAAGCTAGCCTTCACTACCACCCAACCATGTGACACCCTGATCTCGGACTTTTAGCCTCCAAAACTGAAAAGTAAGTTTCTTTTGTTTAAGTCACCTAGTCTGTGGTATTTTGTTATGGAAGCCCAAGCTGGCTAATACAGGGGGAAATACCCTGAATTTATGTACCAGGCTATTTTCCTGTCAGCTAATCATATATAATAGCTTTTAGTCTCTGTTTCCAGCTTATGCAAAGTATGTGAGAAATAAAATCAGAGTTCTCTTTTGTTACTGGGCTATATACAGTTGCACTATTCTGCAAAAGCCATTTTTTAAAAACACCCATATCCTGTTAAGATAACTGTGAAATGCATGACCACATAGCTTTAGGTCACTCTGTGACCACAACTGGGAAAATAACATCCAGATTTGCGAAGGGTGAGCATGCGTACGGGATAACAGAACAGCTAATTTTCATTTACGCTTGTTATAGTAGTTCTGTAAAATCAGCATAAAATATTTCTGACACTTGGAGCAAATAGGTGAGCAAATAACACAGAAAAGGCTCATGGAGAGGCATGTCTGTTCTCCCTCCCCTTCCATACCCTTACCTTTGTTTAATTCTTCTGCCAGTCTGCCATAGAGATTGTTTCTAAATCATTGGTCACAAACCATACACACACACACACACACGCACGCACGCACGCACGCTAATAAGACACTGTTCTTGCTTACAGACAGAGTTTTGGTTTTGTTTTTTTTGTTTTTTTAAGATTTTATTTATTTATTTGACAGGAGAGACACAGTGAGAGAGGGAACATGAGCAGGGAGAGTGGGAAAGGGAGAAGTAGGCCTCCTGCCGAGCAGGGAGCCCGATGCGGGGCTCGATCCCAAGACCCTGGGACTATGACCTGAGCTGAAAGCAGATGCTTAATGACTGAGCCACCCAGGCACCCCGGTTTAATTTAGGTTTTCTTTTTAAAGATTTTATTTATTTTTTGACAGCACAAGTAGGCAGAGCAGGCAGAGGGAGAGGAAGAAGCAGGCTCTCCTGCTGAGCAGGGAGCCTGACTTGGGGCTCGATCCCAGGACTCTGGGCTCATGACCTGAGCCGAAGGCAGCCGCTTAACCGACTGAGGCACTCAGGCGCCCCGCAGACACTTAGAGTTTATAAGGAAATACAGGATGTTAAATGTGGAAACATCTAAGGTACACAGGTATTAGAAGAGGATGGTGAATTCCAAGGTGAATGGAGGACTTGGGGACAGGGATCACTTGGAGATAGTGACCATATTAAAGGAAGAACAGGACATTAAAGTTGGCTAGGCACACAAAAGTTGGAAGGCTACTGAGGGCAAAGAGAAAGTACAGATACACAGAATAGTGGCAGAGGGTTGTGGAGTATTAAGGGAATTGCAGATTTCAGTATTTAGTACAGTGACTGGCGCACAGGAAGTAGTCAGCACTTATTAAATATTGGGTGAATAAATGAATTAATGAAAATGTTTTAGTATATCAGATGTTCTCTGAGGCATAATTGACACGGAACACTTAAACCTGAAGGTGACCCAGACATGGAGATAAACCCTTGGGAAAACAGGCTCACATTTTAAGGAATCACTAGTAATGTTTGAAGACGGGTGAACTCTGGGTAACCACAGCAACAACCAAACTTAAACCTAGTCCAATTCCTGTCTGTATTAATGACATCCGCCCCAACACACACACACACAAGGCTTAACAGAAGGAATGACACGGCCATTTCCAGGAAATCTGTTTACCTCTGTTTTTACTGTCCTACACAAGATTCCTAGCTGGGGTGGGCGGGGGGCAAAATTACAAGGCATACAAAAAAGCAAGAAAAATCTACACTTCCCACCCCCACCAAGTGACAGAAGAATCCAGAACTACTCAGAAGTTACATAGCTGTTGGACAATTTATAATATGTTAAAGTTCTAATAAAAAAGTTGCACAACAGGCAAATTACATGGGTCATTTGAGCAGAGAGATGAATGATGGAAATGCTAGAAATCAACACAAACAGTGCCTTCAACAAGCTCATCAATAATACACAGTCAAGGAAAGTAAGTGACGTTGAAAGTAGGTCAGTAAAAATCACCCAAACCAAAACAAATTGGGGGGGGCGGGGCAAGGGGTACAGGGAAGTGACAAAAAAGAACATCTAAGAGCTGTAGGGAAAGGTCTACTGGTCCAACACATGCATAACTGGAATCCCAGAAGGAATAGACAAAATGGAGCAGAAGAAATATTTGAAGATATAATAATGGCTGAATGACACCAGAACATAGGTATATAAAGCTCAGAGAATACCAAGAAAGATTTTTTAATTACAAAGAAACAATGATAAGAATTACAGCAGACTTAGGGGAAAAAAAATTACAGTAGACTTAGAAGTAATGCAAACTAGAGGACAATAATGACATTTGTAAAGTGCTAGAAGGAAAAAGCTGTCTTTATTGAAACTTGATGGAAATACCTTTCAAAATTGATAGAGGAATGAAGACCTTCTCAAAAACAATACGTTGCCATAAGACCTCTCTATTTGAAATAAATGAAGTTCTTGAAGCAGAAGGAATGTGAAACCATAACAAATGCTTGGATATACACAAAGGAAAGAAGAGAAATGGAATAAATGAAGGTAAAATACTTCTTTTCTTCACTTATGTAGATGTCTAAAAGATAATTTTAAAACAGTAACATGCTTTGTGTGTTTACCACATGTAAAAGTAAAATGCATGACAAGTGCAAAGGATGGGAGACAGAAACTGGGAATATGTTGTGTAGGATCTTGTTGAGTGCCACAAGATGATGATATATTCTGGTTAATTAAAGATATATGTTGTTAACTTTAGGTTAATCACTAAAACTTTTTAAGGAGGTAAAGTTAATAGAATAAAATGGAATAATTTAAAAATACTCAGTTAACCCAATAGAAGGCAGAAAAAGAACAAAAGCTGGAGAATAGAACAATTAGAAAATGGTTAAGAGGATGGATTGATTTTAATCCAAATATATATTTTTTTAAATTACATCAAATATAGATGTCTAGGGGTGCCTGGGTGGCTCAGTTGGTTAAGTGTTTACCTTCGGCTCAGGTCACGAGCCCAGAGTGATGGGATTGAGCCCCCGCATCAGGCTCCCTGCTCAGCGGGGAGTGTTCTTCTCCCTGTGCCTCTCCCCCTGCTCATGATCTCTCTCAAGTAAATAAAATCTTAAAAGAAAATGCAGATGGTCTACGCATACCAGTTAAGACAAGACATTGTAAGACTGGAGAAACAGGACCCAAGTGTATGCTAGCAGAAACACACTTTATATAGGCATAAATAATTAAAAGTTAACTAGTGGGGAAAAGATAGATCATGCAAACACAAAAAGAAAGTTGGAATCACTATATTAGTATCAGGTAAAGCTGATTTAGAACAACAAATGTAATCAGGGATAAAGAGAAACCTTATATAACAAAGGGATCAATTTCCAGGTAAACAACAATCCTAAGTGTGTGTATATGTATCAAGTTACAGAGGTACAAGTTACAGAGGTACAAATTACACAAGTGAAAAAACAGAAAGGGCAAATAGACCAATTCACTATTGGGGATTTCACCATTGTCTTTCAGCTATTAGTAGAAGAAGTAGACACAAAATCAGAATATAGAAGGCCAGAACAACACAACAGACCAAGTTAACTAGTTGACATTTATAAAACACCACAAAGCGGAATACATTCTTTTCGAGTATACATGAAGTACACACGACTATAATACAAATTTTAAGTTTTGAACAGTTACATAAAGTACATTCCCTGTCTGTAGCAGAACTAAACTAGCAATAACAGTAAGATGTCTGAAAATATTTGGGAGACTTAAATTACAAATTCCATTTTTAAAATAACTGTTCAGATTATCTGTTTCTTCTTGAGAAAGCTTGGTAGTTTCTTTCAAGAAATTTTCTCATTTCACCTAAGTTGTCAAATTATTTCCATAAAGTTCACAACATTCTCTTACCCATTTCGTAACTAGAATTTGTGGTGACATCACCTTTGCCATTCCGGATATTGGTAACTTGTGTATTTTTTTTTCAGCAGTCTGAATGAAGATACATTGGTTTTATTGACCTGTTTTTATTTTTCTGTTTCCTATCTCATTTATTTCTATTAGTAATTATTTCCATTCTTATGCTAACTTTGTGTTTCATTGCTCTTCATTTTCTAATTAAGGTGGAAATTAAAGTCACTAGGAGCTTTCAAAATTTTGTAACTTAGTACTATTACATTTCCTTCTAAGAACTGTTAGTTGCATCCCACACATTTTGACATGCTGTATTCTAAGTTTTATTCAATTTAAAATACTTCCTATTTTCCCTTTGATTTTTCTCTTGACCCATGGGTTACCATTTAGGTCCAAACATTTGGAGATTTTCCAAGTATCTTTCATTTACTGGTTTCTAATTTAATCCCTTCTGGTTAGGAAACATTTTGTATGACTTGAATCCTTTTAAGTTTATTGAGATATGTTTTAAAGCCTGGAATATGGTCTATTTCAGTAACTATTCTGGGTGCATATGAAAATAATTTGTATACTATTCTTGGGTGGAGGGTTTTTAAAATGTCAGGTCAAGTTGGCTGATAGTGCAGTTCAAGTCTTCAATATCCTTTATGATTTTCTGTCTACTTGTTCTTATGACAGATGTGTGTCAGAATCTCTTATTATAATTTTGGATTTGTCCATTTCTCTTTGTAATTCTATCCATTGTTTCCCCAGGTAATTCAGGTGATTTCCTCACATGCATGCACTGATCAGTGTTTAGGTAAAAACTAGTATTTATCCAGATAAAAAATTCTGATGTCTAAAGGTTTTTTTCTCTAAGAGCTCTCAGGCACTTCATCCTGGGAACTCCAGCCACCTCAATGTCCCTAACTCCCAGATCCGTGTCCTCAACTCAGACGATAGCCTGGAAACTCTATGTAGTTATTTGGGTAAATCCTAGTACTCCCCTCATTTGTTTCCCATTTTTCAAGGATCTCAGTCTTGTTGCCTTATGTCCAGTGTCTTGAAACCAAGGTTTCATATATTTTGTCCAGTTTTTACTGTTTCAGATGGGAGGATAAACTATTCCCCCATAATTCTGTCTTCACCAGAAGTGCATACCTCAAATACACATTTAAGGAGAACAGGGATCACTATGGATGTAGAGTTTAAACAAAAAAGTGTTGCAATTTACATTCTTGTACATGTGCTTTTAAAAATCTTTACCAATATTTTTGGAGGAGAAGTTCCTGGATCAGAAAGATAGGCAAGGGGCACCTGGGTGGCTCAGTTGTTAAGCATCTGCCTTCGGCTCAGGTCATGATCCCAGGGTGCTGGGAGGCTCAGGTCATGATCAGGCTCAGGCATTGGGCTCCCTGCTCAGCAGGGAGCCTGCTTCTCCCTCTCCCTCTGCTGCTCCCCCTGCTTGTGCTCTCTTGCTCTTTCTGTCAAATAAATAAATAAAATCTTCTTTTAAAAAAAAAGGCAAATTCTAATAGATCTTTAACTTGCCTTTTCTATTCAAACTACCATTTCTCTAGAATGAGGGATTCTTAGACGAATTTTATGCACTTTATTCAGTGCTGCCTATATCTTGCTCACCAAGTTGGGATATATTAGTATAGTTTTTCAAAATTTCTTCTACCTACTTTTTTCTCCCATTATTGCTAGTCTTACCAAGGGCAGAAAGTACCAAAGATCCTGGCATATTCTTTTAGTGTGGCCTTGTTGTTTCTGTATGAAACTTTTAGTGTGTGATGTGAGGTCATATCACTTTACTCTTTCATTGGTGCTGGCACTTTTTTGTTGTTCAGTTTTGATGGAAGGAAGTTCTGTTAAGTCTTAGTCTAACATTATTCTATAGGTTCTCTTAAAGGCTAGACTTCTAAATTTTTGAATGAATAGAGCTCTTCTTGATGTAGTTATTTATCCAAGGGCAGTGCTCCAGACTGGCAGAAAATTTGTTTTAGCCCAGTGATTCTCAAACGTTACTGTGTATTCAGATCACCTGGGGATCTTATAGAGATGCAGATTCTGAATCAGTAGGTTTGGATTAGGGCCCAATATTCTGGAATTTTGACAAATGATCAAGTGATGCTGATACCGCCAGTCCATAGCCCACACACTTGGAATATAAGGATTTAGCCTTTACCTTGCAGTCTTTTTTTTTTTTTTTTAATTATTATTATTTGACAGAGAGAGACACAGCGAGAGAGGGAACACAAGCACGGGGAGTGGGAGAGGGAGAAGCAGGCTTCCCACAGAGCAGGGAGCCCGATGCGGGGCTTGATCCCAGGACCCTGGGATCATGACCTGAGCTGAAGGCAGACGCTTAACGACTGAGCCACCCAGGCACCCCTTTACCTTGCAACCTTGCATATCATTGGCAGTTTTTCTCCTGTCACGTGATAGATTACCTTTTCTAAATCCAAGTGTTTCCTCCTTGGACCCTTCAGCTACTCACCGTGCCACTCTGCAACTGTAAATAATTTAGGGAGGCTTCTAAAGTCAGACTTTTTGAAATAACACTGTGGTTCCAGTCAAGGTGCTGTGGTGTGGTGTTTTTGTTTTTTTAAGATTTTATTTATTTGAGAGAGAGCATGGGGGCAGGGAGGAGCAGAGGGAGAGGGAGAGAGAATCTCAAGCCGACTTTATGCTGAGTGCAGAGCCAGACGCTCAACTGACTGACCCACCCAGGCACCCCTCGAAGTGCCTTTTCTTTTGCCTTTCCAGATATGACGGTGCTTTGGAGGAATTTTATACTCTTCAATACAGCATCAGTTTCCTCTCAGGATTCTTACCACATTTAGCAGCATTTCCTTACGGATTTTGAGGCTCAGAATTGTAGATACCTCTTCACTTCATCAAAGATGGCTCTCCTATGTTTTTCTTATTCTTGTTGCTTTAATTTGGTTTCAGAAAGGAGAAATGGATAGATACATCTTGGTTCCACCTCTTTATTTTTATTTATTTATTTTTTAATTTTTTAGAGAGGGGGAGGGGCAGAGGGAGAGAGAATCCCAAGCAGGCTCCATGCCCAATGGGAAACTCGACCCCACAACCCTGAGATCATGACGTGAGCCGATATCAAGAGTTGGACACTTAACTGACTGAGCCACCCAGGCACCCCTCCACCTCTTTAAATTCAGAAATTAGTAAATACATTTAGAGGCTCCTCCTTGAATTTGCCTCCTTATGGGTATGTACCACTTACAGTGGAAAGGTGGGGTAAAAATGAAGTTTCTTCACTTGAAGGCAATCCTCTTTGTAGATCAGGTCTTCTGTCCTTTATATAAACAGCTGCACTTTCTGTTGGTTGTCTCTGACACCTTCTGTGAAGGAAGCCACCTTTGGAGGGTTTTAAAAGGAACTCCCTGAAGTCTTTTGGCGTGAATGGTCCAGGTGATGAGGCTTAACCGCTTGTCACCCAAGCCGTAGTCTCTTGCTGTTGAGGTCGCCTTGTCTAGCATGCACCCATTTTAGGATTTCTGGCAAGATAGCTAAATTGAGTCCACTTCAGCCATGGCAGTTTAACTTCCCCTTGCTACAGGGGCTGAGGCAGCACCCCCTAATCAAACACACTCTTCCTGCAGCAAAACACAGGAAGAGTCACACATTTAGTGAATCGATAAATGCCCTCATGTCCGTTCAGGTCAAGTTTTTTCTTGATGGGAACTGAATCTCAACCTCCGTCGACCCTGCCCCCATTCCTTGGGAATTTTGTGAACTGTTCAATCCAGTGATACAATCCTGCTGCTGGAGGCATATGCACTTAAGCCAGACTGGCCAGAGTATCCCATACCATGGACCCAGTGATTGGTCCAGAGTAGGCACATAGCATAAACTGGAGCAAATCCTATTTTTCCTCTCTGACATGGAGGCTAAGAGAAAGAAGATCACCTTCCTTTTGAGATTAAAAGCTCTAAGGACCTTTTTTTTTTTTTTTTAAAGATTTTATTTATTTATTTGAGAGAGAGAGAATGA